>NC_045787.1:24450709-24759612 GCF_009873245.2 Balaenoptera musculus | reverse complement strand
CCATGCGTTTTTAAAAAAAGGGAATTAAGCAACTTGTAAAAGCTCTTTTGAAATTAATCTAATAACCCAGTGGCTCTTCGGCTAAGTGCCTGGTCCTGTCTGAAATACAGTGGGTAATAGGCTTTGTTTCCATTTGACCTCCTTTCAGCACTTTCATCTGCTGGCTCTGTCGGGCAAACGTTCCCCCCAAATTAAAAAATGAAAATGCATCATAAATAAGGTATTACCAAATGGGGAGTAGATTAAAGATTGCCTCAGCAATGCTTAAATTAAATTGACAATGCAGAGACCATAAACTTCTGGCTTTAAAAATGAACTATTTCTTTATTAACTTTTAACAAGTGTGTGAGTCAATGTATTGCTCTGCACAGAAAATATGGTCAGGGTCCGATATTTTTTAGCAGAGAATTATCCCTTTAGAAAATTATTCCATAAAGATGCCAAAGGGAGATTAAAAATGCTGCAGCCGTAAGACTCACTGAACTTTTTAGGAGATGATACTGTAATTTTGTATTCTCTAGAAAAGAAAGCTGCTGTCAGACCTCAGGAAATAGTTTATTTTCCTGAAGACGCACACACGAAGTCTTAATCTTTCCACTCTTATAATCTGATAAAGGAGGCTGGGTTGTAGTGGTAATAGTAGACTGCTTGGATTTTTAATCTCCTGTCACAATTCAAAAAAGATTTCATCTAGATAAAAAAAAAAGAATAAAATTACACTAAAATGATCCTTTTCAGAGGATACCTTTCAAAATAGTGGAGATCATGACTTTTTAGTGTTCTTCCAAAGTAATTACACCACTTCAACACTAGTGACTATGAAAAAATAATTTATTTGGTGGTTCGTTCGGTCTCTGGGGAAAATGAATTTAGCTGTACCTGCTTTAAATATTTAGTTTGTGCCCAGGAATCAAGTTTCTTCTTTCCTTTCAACTGCATACTTTTTTAATGGTCCTCAAGTATATAGAATTGAGGAATGCCCAATTCGTAGTTTATACATGATTATCTCCAATGAAATACCCATTTCAAGACAAAGCATTTCGTATAAGGTATTGCTCAGCAAATCAGAACACCTCAAATGTATGTATTACTTAAATGTTTAAATTTAAAAATTACCTAAAAATGAAACTAATGAAAACATTCTGAAGTTAATTTAGATCCGTAAAATTTGGATGCTTCTAAGACAGAGATTCAACTTATAAGAACTTATTGTACAACTTTTTGGGAGCTGAAAATGAACACTAAACCAAAATTTTTATACTGAGTTAGAATATAACACCAGGTGTTATTCCATCTGAAAATGGAGTTGATTTGTATACAAACCTCCCTATATGCACCTAAATTGTAAAGCTAAGAAAGCTCTTACAAAAACATATATTTTCTGGGCCCAGGTCCCCTCGCTTATGGCTCTATGAAACCATTTTTGATTCTCCCTCATTTGATTTAGTTTTTTATTTGGGAATGAATGTTTTCCAGGCCTTTCAGAAGAAAGTGCCATGAAGTGAAGGGGCTTTAAACTTATGCACAATAGCTTAATGTTTTAAAAATTTCAGCTTATTCTAGGGAACATCTCAGTGATGAAGAAACTTTCCCCTTTGAATAGAGGGAAAAAAAAAAAAAAAGTGAGAAGGGCCTCAAAGTCCTTGAAACAACCCACAAAGGCAATCTCCCTATATTTAATGAATTTTGTTTCTCAGTGATTAAAGCAAATATTAAAACAACTTTACCTCTTCTCAATTTCCTTCTTTCTCATCACAAACATCTAATATCAGGACAGAGACAATGTGAAAACTGAGCTGAAAACTAATGTTTTCTCCAGTAATCATTCATGTCAACCCAGGTTCTTGACCTGATGTCTTGGTGGAAGGAAGTGAGACCAGCACAGAATGCTGGAACTATGGCTCTTATTGTTTTCACGACATCAGGCAGCTTTAATTTTAGGAAAATATTACTCAGTCTTGACATTTATAGGACCCTAGTGCAAAATATTCAGCTCCAATCTATCCAATTTCTTAGAGATTCACTTCATCATCAGCTTTTGTGGTAAGAGATTTAACAGTTATTTGAATACTTAGTCATATTAACCTGCTCTTGGTATAACTGTCCCATCTTCAGGGTGGAATAAGATAACTTCCAATTACACCTCAGAAATTCCACTACAGAACTTCTTACTTTCACTTAGGAGGAGAGTGTAAACCTTACCCTTAAACATGGAAGTTGCTGGCGTCAACCCACACACATTCCAATTAATGCCAAAATTTCAAAAGGAAGACTTCTGATGATACCTTTCTTTTTACAGGACTATCTTTCTTGATATACTTTATTACATGACATGAAATATAAGGATAGAGAGCTCTTAAATTTTACAGTAAGTTGTGTGATTAAGGTGCTGTTCTATTGCTATAAATAACTAGTTCTTATTAACTTTACTAAGCTATCTTTTTTTCGACACTTACCTGTGACTATGATATATATCGATTCATTACAGTGAAGCCCTCCTGTAGTGTTTTGTCTGCGTTCCTGTGTGTGTGTATGTCTGTGTGTGCGTGAAGAACTAGAAAAGAAAACCTTGTAAGCAGGAAACAGCCCAACCATGAAATACTTGTTAGTATACAGGGAAGTCCATCCATTCAGGAAACACAAGGAATAATATGGTTGTAAAAAATTTTCACTCTCACTGGGTAACCCAAAAGACTATATTTCTCTTATTTTAAAGGTGCTGTCTTTACTTCCTGGGTAATACGCCTATTTAGAACTTAACTACTAAACAACAGTGTGTTTCCAAATAGAAAGTATGTGCTGATAGGACATTATCCCCAAATGGAAATGGCACTAAGATTATCTGTAGAAAATTAACATTAATTGAAAATAAATCCCTAAGACTAATAATTGAAGTCAGCATATTCTTAAGTACATATTATATACATACAGAGCCTGTTTTTTTCAAAGTTTTCAAAACAAGGATGTTTCATTACAGTACTTTGGAAATTTCTGATGACTGCACAATGTAAGAGTCTAATGACAAAAATCATTAGAACAGCGAATGAAATAAATGATTTGAACCTGCCAAAAGGATTAGTTCAGTTCAGTTGGGTCCTCTGGATGATAACTATGATGCTAATTGCATAATTAGAGAAATAATGGATTCGATGGATTGTACATTACTTTTCTGTTGCAGTTTGAGACCATTACTTTATCATTAGTTCAAAGACAAGGATGGCAGGATTGCCGTGGAAACAAAGTTAAAAACAATGAAAAAATTTTAATGCTTTTGAAAGTCAGCTATCATTTTAATTACAATCTTAAACACCCTTGTTGAAGGGAATCCAAATTTTCCCTTTGTAAGCGTCTTCCAAACATGTAATATGTAGGTTTTCACCATGATTTCAATGTCCGTCTATATGTAGCATGTTATATAAATATATGGATATTTCCGAACGTGAAGGACAGGGTGTCAAGTTCAAGTGTGACTGGCTCTTACCTCCCCATTAGACTCTGAGAGAGGGATCTGAGTTTTATTTAATCTACCTTCACTAATGCAGCTTAATTGTATAAGAAGTATCTGAAGAATATGAATTATTTTACTTCACACTGCTACTTTCAAGTATATTAGAATAATACTGACAATTACAGACAAGGAGTTAAAACTTTGTCTCAGAAAAGTTCCTTCAAGAACTTTTGAAACAATTTAGACTTATTTGTAATTAGCCTACTGATGGCTGAAATAATTTCAAGTGATCCATGATACATTTGGTGGCCCAAACTTTAAAATATGCTAAATATTTCCTTTGTTAACATTTATTAGCTATTTTTCTTTTCCCTTTATATGGTGCAAGGGCAAACTTTTGTATGTCTAATATATAACAAATTATGAGTCAGTGGCAAGGAATGAGGTCTTATTAAGATTTTTTTTTTTTTTTTTTTGGTTATCTTTGAATGTTACCATTTAATTGGCATCATTTCCTAAAGAAGAAGGTGCATCTCAAAATACTGGTGGATCTGATGTTTTGAATAGTCATCGGTGCCAGAAAAAGATCATGAAGGATAAACAGGACTGGCAAATATCATTTTAAATTCTTTGTGACAGAAATACACACCCATATACAGTTCATCATCTCCTTGTGAGCTGATATACCAGGAACAGTGGTTCCTCCTTCATTTCTTTAACTAAAACTATATTTTTATAAAGTATAATCCCTTATCCCATTAGCATGTGAAATGTACAGAGCAGTCAGCTGACCTTGAGTCAATGCAAGGTAGTAAGAGACCAGGCCAGTGAGATTGAGCATGTTCCAAACCTGCACTAAGAGAACAGGGGAAAAGATTCCTCCCCGGCCTCTCCTCCAGCACGGTGCCTGTTGGACTGACATGGTTAACTGGATGCACTAAAAAATAAACATTTGCCTCTCAGAAGCTCATAAAAGTGTACTAGAAAAAAAGTCTCTGACGTTGGATCCGCACGGACTGCAGCCGTTGACTTTTGGAATGGGTAGAACGGAGGACCCTTCACGGAGCGGTGGATAAATAGAAGGAAATAGCCACTTCACATGTCTCAGTGTCGTACTGGAAAATGAAAAAGGCAACATATCAGGAGTCCTTGTCACTGCCCACCCCCCCGTACATATCTGCGAGCTTTTTGAACCGAGGCCCCCAGTCACTAAGGTAATCGTAGTCCTGGTCTCCATCCGTGGTCACCGACTCCAGCGAGCTCAGGGAATCGGCCACCGACCCGGTACCCTCGTAGGCGAAGGTGGCCAAAGAGTCGTAGGGCGGGGCAGTGGGGTCCGTGTCATTTTCCTTTAACCTTTGGTTAATGAAATCTCGGACGTCGGTGTTATCACAAGCTGCTGGAGTCCGTCGGGGTAGAAAAAGGGCTTCGGGCACAATGTCCCTGCGTAATTTGCTGTCCTCTATGGCTTCGGGATTCCTTAGGGTGCCGATATCAAAGGCCTGGGTGTCCTCCTCTCCCCCACCTTCGTCGTTGTAACTGACAATGTTGTCTCTTATGTCCTCTTTGGAAATGATCAAAGGTTCTTTTTTCCGCTGTCGCCTGAGAGCTGCAAACAACACCACTGTCACTGGAAGCAGAAACAAAACAGCGAGGGAAGGGAAAGTTAATTTGCCAACCAATTAACGTCAGGAAGAAACACTGCTCCAAAGTGAAGTTTTCAAAATTTTCGAGGAAACTACTCGAGACTCTTGCTTCCTTAAGGATGCATGTGCCTCCACGCATGATCAAACCAGGACCCTCTCCCACCCCCAAATCGAGTAACTACTTGAAAGAAAGTTAGGATTTAAGTAGAGGATAAAACACCTTCATGTTTTGTCAGTAGTTCCTTCTTGCTTTGAAATGGCAGACTAGTTTCAAGGTAAGGAAAAAATAACAATAATAATAAAAAAGAGCTCAAACACAGTGAGAGTACTGCAATAAGAGTGAAAATTATGCTGAACACCTGAAATGCTCTGAAACTGTTTATAAGTGCAAGGCTGGCACCTTCGGGGATGTGTTGAAGGGTTTGCATAACTCCACTTCTAAAATAACTTTTGCACTGATGCCTTCTTTTTTTTCCCGAGAAAAGTATAAAGTTAGTTTAAAACCCAAAGTAGAGATGTGGATGTCTGGATACCTTTCTTACATATAAGTACAGGTAATACCTGCAGAGACCCAGATACAATTCAGAAAGCCGTTTTGGACTTCAAGATCAGCCAGTTTGAAGGGGGCAGGTAATAGTGCACATGCCAGATTATCTGTGTTTAGGCTAAACAAAATAAACACATTTAAGTGGGAACTTAAAAAATCTCTCAGAGTTTCATGTTCTGTAAGTTTGTTGACCGGAATGTTCGTTCTTTTGATTTTTCCTAATTCGGATTAGAGGCAAAGCAAGAACTGTGTTTAAATAGCTCCTGATGTTTCTTCATAGCTGGTTGGGTAGAAAACAGCTGGCTGTAAAGAGACACATCTACGAATGAACACATGGATGGGAAAGTGAAAACATACTGACAGCTTAGAGAGAAAACAGCCATCCTGGGCAGAAAATGCATTGTTAACCTGGGGTTGTCCAGGGGAGATTAGTACCAGGAACATCTCTTTACTCTCTCATCCATAACATGGTCCAGTTTTTATGAGCCATGCAAATTGAATTATCACAATAAGAATTACAGAACAATGGCTTTTGGTGGATGAGTATATCTATCTCTATATTAATGGATATAGGCACACCCAGGTGTCTATATATTTAACATTTCAGATGTTAATAGTATTAATAATTGGTGATCTATCGAGATAGTTCTATGTGCCAAGCACTGTGCTAAGTGCTTTACATACCGAATCAAATTTAATTATCATAATAGTCTTACAAAGTAGGTACCATCATTATAACTCCATTTTACATAAGAGGAAATTGAGGTTTAGAGATGTCACATGTACGAACAATTGAAATCCAGGTCAGTCAGACTAAAAAGCCTGTACTCTTAATTACCATGCTTTGAAGCATGTTTGGATTGTAGACTATTTCTAAAGGATATGCAATTTTGCTGTTTTCAAGCATGCGGTTGTGTAACGGTACACATTCTCTTTTGCTCCTGATGCCTCATTTATCCCTTTCATTCAGGGTATTTATTTATTTGTTCATTCAATAAATATTTATTTAGTGCCAACTCTGTGCGAGGTATAGTTCTAAGCATTATCAATGAAAAAAAAAAGATCAAGAGCCTGTCTGAAAAAGGGAGGCAGGGGTGGTGGTGGTGGGGTGGTGGATAGAGACAGAAAAAAACAATGTATGTCATGAATAAGGAAATTATTAGAAGGTGATAAGTGCAATGGAAACAAGAAAAAGTAGGGCAGAGTAAGGAGGATGGGAAGGACTTCCGTGTACGTTTGAGGGGCTGTATATATTTTTTGGGGGGAGACTGCATCATTGAGGAAGTAACATTTGAGCAAAGAGACGAGGAGTTATCCAAGGAACTATCTGGAGAAGAGGACAGAGCTAGGAGGAAGGCCACGGAGTGGGAGTGTGCCTGGAGCGTGTGAGGTGCCGGGGAGAGGAGAGGAGTCGGAAGGGCCATGTCAAGTGGAGCTGTGGATGCTTTGTACACCTTCACTTTACCCGGGGGTCCAGGTGGGTGGAAAATTGCATGGCTTTGGGTGGAGGGATGCTCTTAATCTACCTTTTATGCTGGTTTCCAGTGTGACGCGGATTTGCAAAACAGAGGGTTGTAAGTAAGGACAGCCTTTGGGATAGAGAATAGAATCAAGCTAACTGTTGCTCAAAGAAATAAATTCTGATGGACACAGGTTCATTCCAACATTTAAGGCAAGATAGCAGGCATTTATCACTTCCTGATTTTTCCCCAGCTTAAGTTGCCTATATCTTGTCTTTTACTCCTGTGCACACCTGAAAGTGCAATTGTCTAGAAGACAGAGGGCGCATTCAGTAATTTAAAGGCATTTGTGCACTGCCTAATTCTCCTACTGTTACAACTGCCTGTATCTTTTCTTATTGGCCCAATGCACATCTGAACAGAATTTCTTGAGGGTGTAACTGTCTAAAAGGAAGATCTTTTTCAAAGCTAACTTTTATAAACTGAAAATGTGAGTTCTAAGCACATGGAACAAAAACACTCTGAGAAAGTAAAATGCTGTCTTCTCTGTAACTGAGCCCTTCCCTTTTCTCTACCCCCTTGAGGCCAGAGGACAGCAGTGAGATATTTGGGGCCAGGGTGCTTGGACAAATTTGTGTTCAAATCCTATCATAAAACTGGAAGGTAGCAAGGCATCTGAGATCAGCAGATCTAGGTTCACTTAAACGATCTGACCTTTCTAAGTCAGTTTCCTTCTCTGTAAAAGAGAAGCAATAACACAGTGCCCAGTGTGAAAGTTATTATGCCAACTCTAAAGCACCAAAGAAGCATGAGATGTAGTAGTTGTTTTTACTGTTGCTTTCTTGACAAAAACAACAGATGCCACATGATCCACTTTCTTGACGGCAGATTTCCTCCTATATCACTGTGGCTTTCCTTCTCTTACCAACTCTCCGGTTTGCTGCCACTTTCTTCAGTGGTCTTATTTTTAGTTCGAGCTCTCTTTCAGCCTGAAAGTTACACTGCATTCTATAAGTTCATGGAGAAAATAGAGTACAGTGTGGAAGCACCAGGGGTCGGCAGGGTAAAGACCTGCGTTTGGAACTTAGCTCTACCACCTGTTAGCTGTGTAACTTGGCTTCACACCCTGGGGCCTCAGTTTTCATATGTAAGATGCAGATAAATATAGACTAGATGGTTCTGAGGATTAAGTGAGAAAGACATTTGTAAAGCATCTTGCCCAGTGTCTAGCCCATGCTGTGAGCCTACTAAAGATTAGATCCCATTTTTCTCCTTTTTAATTAGGTACAGAATTCCAAAGAGACTAGACAAGATGAGGGAAACACTGAGGCAAATTAGAAGTAATGGGGAGACAGTGAATTCACTGGAGGGAAAAGATGAAAAGAGAGGACATAGGGAGCTGGTTAGAAGGAAACTAAGGGGGAGGACAAAGTGGGTAGATGATGAGGGAAGGGAAGCATGACCTCTATGAGATGAAGGCTGGCTCTTCCTCCGTAGACCATGAGTCCATGGAATTCTTCCTGAGTACGGTATGCCAGTCTAGCCCTTCTAAAAATAACCTCTTTTTTTATCAAAAAGAATATTCATATCTTTCTCTTGGAAAACAATTTTTACAGACTCACACCATTAGAACACTGATTTGTCTTTGCATACTGTCAGTTTTTATTTATCCTCATATCTTAAAATACTTCCCCCAAATCTTAGCTGACAAAGAGAATCACAGTTCTTTAGCCGAGTTTCAAGACTCTGTTATAATTAGCAGAGTTGATCTGGAACGTGAAACTCTTGAACAGGGATTCCTAGGCTTTCTCTTCTTGGAGAAATGGAGGTTTTCCTTCCCTCTTTTCGAAGTCACTATATTGTCATTTTTTAAAAAGGAGTTTTTCTCCCTCTGTGAAATCCGGGTTAACTCTGGCTTACTTTTTTCCCCCATGGTGTAGGCAAGCTTCTCAAATCTTAACTTTTTTTTTTGAAGGGCTGCATTAGCTAACATTTGATTTCTTAGTTCACAACAGTCAAGGGACTTTGGAGCATTTTGAGCTCAACTTGTGCACTTAATTAGTTGGTTGGGGGTAAAAATTTCCTTTGAATCACCGTTAGATCTTGATTTTCACTTTTATTACATTCATTTCTTTTAGGTCGCAGATTTATTTCCTTAGTCACAAAAGTTATTTATTATTGAGAGTCTGAGAAATAATAGACATTGTGTATGTGGCAATCAGAGAGCAATACTAAGAAGGTAGTTATTTAAGTGGGTGGATCCAAATAAGTTTTCTGAGTTAAAGAAAATTTCACCATTATTTATTCTCCTGTATGAGAAAAAAAAAGTCATCACATTTCTCTTTCCACTTTCCCATTGATCTTTAAACTTTACCTTTGTAGAAATGGCCTTCATCACATACCCCATGCCCAATGACTTTTGTCCTTTGAAAATTTAACGTTTGCCAGGTTAAATATTAAACAACAAGTGAAATGGAAAGGGCATATTTATATTGCCCTTGAATCCCCCTGTGATTCATTCCCAATCTGATAGAAAAGATATTCTTTTGGTGGAATGACTCCCTGGGTAGGGAAAGACATGGGCAAGTTTCACAGCTGTTCATTCTCCAAAGCCATTTTCAAGCAAAAACTAGTTCATGCGTGAACAACATAAGATTCTCAGCACATAACTCTACTCACCTAGATCGGGCTGTATGCCTTACTGGGGGAGGCGGATAAATCTAGAGAGCCACAGTAACAGTGTGTGCCCCTCAGCATGGGGAGATAGGATGCAGGGAGAAGCAGTTTACCTAGTAGGGTCACGATGCACAGCAGGATGGCAACCAAAGCCCCCGTGCTCAGCCCCGTGGGGTGGACGAGGGCCTCCGCGTGGCAGGACTGCATGTTCCCTTGGTGGTCACACGCACAGACCCGGACAGTCACTGTCCCAGTGCTGCTTTGGACTGGGTAGTCATTGTCTGATATGACCACAGGCAGGAGATAGGTGCTCATCTCGTGTCTACTATAGCCATTTTTCCGAGTTAAGATTCCCGCTGTGTTGTCTGGAACCGGAAAGCAAAGTGGTGAATGGAAGTGGAAACCACGTTATATATTGGATCCATTGTGATGGGAGTAGACAGATAATAGATGCAGATATAGATATATAGACAGACAAGGCAACTTGGGCTCATTTACCTTTGTTGTCTTGAATGGTAAAGTTTGAGCCACTGGCTGCTTCTGGGGCCAAAGAGAACGAGAATTGGTGCCCGCTGTAAGGGTCATCCTTGTCAACGGCTCGTACGGTCTGAATCAACTAAAATTAAAACCATAAAGCTGCCATCAAGTTTTGCTAACTCAAAAGTGTTTCTTACAGTTTTGCAGTAAATGGCTTGATCAAATGACTTCTAATTTTACTTTTAAAATGATAGCCTCTAGAAAATTTACAATGAATCCACTGTATGCAAAGAACTAAAAGGCTGGAAATAGAGGCAGGGACAATACTTTGTTGTGGAGCTGTCCTGTGCACTGTAGCATTTTTAGCAGCAAGCCTGGTCTCCTCCCTTCAAACCAGCAGTACCCTCTTCCTTGTGACAATCAGAAATGTCCCCCAGACATTGCCAAATGTCCCCTGGGGGGCAATATCACCTGGGTTGAGAAACATGGCCCTAGAGTGATACCAAGCTATAAAATATCACAATGACCTATGACAATATTGCAACTTAAGTAAATGGAGGCACTCTTTGGACAGCCTGCTTAGAAATGCAATCTTGGCATATACATAAGCCATCAACCTGCAAAAAAAGCTAGTTTGAATATAAAACACACAACTTCAGCTTCCCATTTTAACATGCATTTTAACAGTGCACTTCTATTTTGACAAACTGTAACATAGTTTTTATATCACTGGCAGAAAAGACCGATTTCAGGTGGGGACAAATGTGTAAAACAGTAAAACATTCATGAATTTGTACTACTTGTACAGATGGGCAATGTAAGTAAGTGAAACTATGAATTATAGGCAATTGTAAAATATGTTCTAGCTTTTACTTTCCACTATATATGGTAATTAAAAGTATCTGCTCACCAATAAAGATTTTTCCAATAAAACTGTGACTAATCTATTTTATATCAAAACTTAAGACTGATTTGGGATCAGCATCAGTCTTTGATGAACTTCCCTTTCTTAAAAACTGTTTGTCCTCTTATGCAAGTTAAACATTCATCCTGGTTCTTACTTAGAGTAATAATTTTGTTGGCATTTATTTCATAGATAATTCAAAACTTGCCCTCAGCTCTGTGTATCATCTGAATTATTAGAACATCTAAATTAATCTGAGTTAATCAATTTACTTTCTTATGAAACTCACCTGATCTGCTTTTGCTTTCTCACAGACAAAGGTTTCATAGAATTCAGCAAATTCTGGAGGGTTGTCATTGACATCTAGAACTTTAATATACAGTGGTACTCGGCTGCTTTGCTTTGGATTATCTGCAAAATGCCAAAAAGAAAGGAATAGGCATTTATATGTTGATGGCCAGTCCCCTTTAGATGATGGTTACTCACTCCTTTCTCATTCATACATAGATTCCCCACGGCTCCTGTGAGGACCGCAGTGCATAATGTATCATCACAGTCACAAAAAAAAAGTAGAATTAGATTGTTTGGTACTTCTGGAGTTGGATACACCTGATGGAAATATCTAGGAGACAAAGCTACTTCTATTGGTACAGTGCAACTGTATAACAAACCCCAGAGTAACACAAAATAAAGAAAAGCTCTCCAGAAAAGGAATTTTAGAAGCATATTTTAAAGGAAGCCAAGGAAGTAGGCAGATGGGAAAAATGTGGGCAGAAGGAAAAAGGATGGGACAATAATGATTGTTAATGGTCTTAGTTTTTTAGTTTGAGAGCTAGACATTGTGCTGAGTGCTTTGTTGTATTTTATTTAATCCTTATAAACTTCTGAGATAAATATAATTATTGCCCCCATATTATAGATGAGGAAACACATCATATTATAGATGAGACACAGAGAAGTTAGGTAACTTGTCCATATTCACAGAGATAGTAAGGACTGGAGCCTAGACTCAAACTTGGGTCTGTCTGACTCCAAAGCCTAGGCTGTTCATCTAGGATAATGATAGAGCAGAATCAGTGTTTGAAGACCTGAGATAAATGAAGTATTTTGGCTGTCATCTCTGATAATCTCCTGAGTAGTATGGAAGGCAGATTCCTGTTCTAAGAATCAGGAGCTGGAGTCTCTTACCTCAGGTCTCTTCACTCACTTCACTCATGTCTATTTGTTTGTTCACTTATAAATATTTAATGAGCAACTAATATCTAACTCGTGCCAGCCACTATTCAGGGTGCTGGGACACATGGGGAACATAACAAAGATCCTGCTCCCTGGAGCATTGTTTTTATGGGGGTAGGCAAACTGTAAACACATAAATATATAATGTGCCAGATGGCAAATGCTATGGAGAAATTAAACAGGTAAAAGGGACTGGAGAGAGATGGAGGTGCTGCTTCGTATGGGATGACCAGGATTGGCTTCTCTGATGAGATGCCATTTGCATAGAGATATGAATGAAGAGAAGGATTAAGCCATGTGAATATTTCCGGCTCTCGAGGTAGAGGAAATGGCAAGTGCAATGGCCCTGGAGTGGGAAAGAGTTGGTTTAATACAAGCTCTTGGCTCTTGGCATCAAAGGTAGTTAAGAAGTTTGGACAATAAGATTCTTAGGCTCCTTTGCATCTAAAATTTTGCTCACATTATTCTTCCCAAGTTAGAGCTGCAGAAGATGAAGTTTTAAAAGATCTTTATCACTAGTACTTTCAAAGATATCCTAGAAATATTAAATCTTAAAAACAGAAATTTTTAGGTACACGAGAGGACTACTTCAGTAAAAAATAAAATTTCATGATGTTATAAAAAATGATCTTTTCAGTGGGAAATAATTTTGTAATTTTAAAGCTTTAAGTATTCTCTGTCATTGGTATCCACATTAGTCCACAAAAATTCTGAAAATCAAATTCCTACCTAACAAATTTATAATGAGGAGTTCTTATCACTATCAGAAAGCAATGCTTCATTTTGTCTTTGTTGGTTATTTGTTATTCTATTCAATATCTTTCAGTCACTTCAAATCTCATGAGTTATGTTGACAAAGAATATTACTGTATTATACCATTTGATATGGAGTATTTCACACTAGATACCCCACTGAGCTAAAAACGTTTGAACTTTTAAAATCAAAAACAAAAACTAAAAAATGAGCTACAATTTAGAAGCCTATTTTCAAACATTTAAATGCTATTTTAAAGGTCCTTTTTCTTTCATCTACTTAGGTCTATACATTGTGTTTACATTACACAGTTTTCACTGTATATAACCATTTTATTTGAAGTATTCCTTTGGCCCTATTTTTCTCCGCCTTAAATTTCATGGGGACTGCCATAAAATTCTTTCTAAACATTGTGTTGATTAGTATTGATGATTAGTATTAGTCACTTTGGTGTACCATGAAAAAGTTACAATTTATATCTCTTAATTCTGTAACAATTTTGAAACAGACATTCTACAGAAAGCTAAAGGATGACTATCCAAAAGATTTCTAAACAATGCCTACATTTTAGAATATACTTGATCCCAACCCCTCCTCCCGGCCACACACACACACAACGTCTGTGAGCCCATTTCTTTTAGCTGCTTCTGTAATGTTCTGATTTATAAGCTTTTTGGAATCAAATCCAACATGTACCAATTCAACCTAGGTTGAGAGATGCATTCCTGTTTTATTGTTCCCAAACTGCAGAACTTCCACAGTTGCTTCTGCATTTAGGAACGAACCAACACGTGTCTAGAAGAAACATTAGTGCAAATCATTACAGAGCTCTTTCCCTCAGTAAGTATCGAGTGGGATCATCAATACACGGTGACGAGTTTCAGCCGCATTTCACTAGCCCTTGTGGAGATGCTCTGTCAATCAGAGACAGCAGTGGTAAAAGTGTGGACTTACTGATCTCTGTTGCTATCACTGTAATGTTGTGCCACAGCAATGTTTCTCGGTCAAGAAGTTTCGATGTAAAAATTGAACCATTTCCAGAATCGATGTTGAATATTCTGTCCATATCTGTGTGTCGATCAACAGAATACCTGATAATGCAGAGCAGAATTTAGAAAGGTTTTCTTTGATTTGCTATTCTCACATCCTAAAACTATTCCCAGAAAATCTGTTACATGAATTTTTTTCTACCTGTAGCACGTATTTGAATATCGGTAACTTAATATTAAGCAAAATATTCTGATAAATTATTTCTTTACAATTGAGGTCTTAATAGTATACCCACTAGACAAGTTGTATGATTTTGAGTATCATTACTAAAGTTTCATTTTTTAAAAATGTAATTTAGATCAAGTTTATATAGTAATTGTTACATTTTAACTTAAGTTTTCAGACATTTGGTTAGGACTTTAATGTGTGTGTGTGTGTGTGCATAAGTAGGGTTATTGGCCATTTTTCTATTATTCATTTTATTTAAAAAATCGTTATGTTGAAAAAGCAAAAGATGGTTAACGTGGCTGAGGTTAGTGAATCTGGAGAGGGAAATAGCAGGTGAGCTTGCGGAGAGATCCACAGTCGGGATTGTAGAAGGATGGGCTGGCTGTGGGGAGGAGTTGGAGTTTATTTGAACTTGATGTGGATCTTCCAATGGATTTTAAGCAGAGGAGTGTCACCATCTAACTCATGCTTAACAAAGATCACTGGCTGAATTGTGGAGAATGGTTGGACGGGGCTGTCACAAATGATAGGAGTGAAGAACAGGATTTGGGGAAGATCATAAGTTCCAGTTTTGATACGTTGAGGCTGAGGTGCCTGAGGAAAGTTCAGGAAGCTCAAGATAAACATCTGGACTGACAATCTAGATTTCCTATTCAACTCTCTAGGAAGAGAACGGGGAAAAATGCAAAGAATGGAGTTGCTTAAAGGATGAACGGGAGAATGGAGACCCACAGGGACTAGAACAGTGCCCAGAGTAGAGTAGGAATTTGATAAAACTTTAAAAAGGAGAGTTTGGAGAATTCAAAGAAAACCAAGAGGTGCTTTAGAAACCAAAACAGGACAAAGTCTTCAACGCTGAAATTGATGAAAGACTAGTAGATTTTGAGAAATGTTACCTTCTTTATAAATTTATTACTAGTGTCTGGAATAGTCATATGTAAGGGGAAAATATGTATACACCCTGTTTTTTTTTTTTTTTTTTTTTTTTAATTTTTATTTATTTATTTATGGCTGTGTTGGATCTTCGTTTCTGTGCGAGGGCTTTCTCTAGTTGTGGCAAGCGGGGGCCACTCTTCATCGCGGTGCGCGGGCCTCTTGCTATCGCGGCCTCTCTTGCTGCGGAGCACAGGCTCCAGACGCGCAGGCTCAGTAATTGTGGCTCACGGGCCTAGTCGCTCCGCGGCATGTGGGATCTTCCCAGACCAGGGCTCGAACCCGTGTCGCCTGCATTGGCAGGCAGATTCTCAACCACTGCGCCACCAGGGAAGCCTATACACCCTGTTTTATGGGGGGAGCATTAAAGAGAAAACTCAGAAGAAAGTTGATATGCGAAGGCCATTATGAACAAAAAATTGCCTATTTCAGCTGGATTCTCAAAATGTACATCATGATAGGAGATTTTAAAATGTCAACTCAGTAGAAATATATTTTAAGTAAATGTACTACCTAGTCATACACTTTTATGTAAAAGTCATAATGCTTTTAATACATAAAAGCATTATGAATGCTTTTAATAAAAACTCTTGGGGCTTCCCTGGTGGCGCAGTGGTTGAGAATCTGCCTGCTAATGCAGGGGACACGAGTTCGAGCCCTGGTCTGGGAAGAGCCCACATGCCGCGGAGCAACTGGGCCCGTGAGCCACAATTACTGAGCCTGCGCGTCTGGAGCCTGTGCTCCGCAACAAGAGAGGCCGCGATAGTGAGAGGCCCGCGCACTGCGATGAAGAGTGGCCCCCGCTTGCCACAACTAGAGAAAGCCCTCGCACAGAAACGAAGACCCAACACAGCCAAAAATAAATAAATAGATTAAAAAAAAAAAAAAAATAAAAATAATAATAATAAAAACTCTTGTTACTAACTTGCAAATAGTGTACCATGTTCCAAGATTCTATTTCAATTAATTATTTTGTTTTAAAGTACTACTAGTGAATTATAATAAACAGTGTTATCTTAATAAAATCTATTTTTGTCATCTAGCAGGTATCTAAAAAATATATATTACATTATTGTAGGCTATTTAAACTTGATTTTAAAGAGAATTAATGAAGTTCACAATGGATACATATATGTCAAGCTGGAATTTTAGTTTCAGTTTACATAAATCTAGTGTTTTATTATCAAAAGGGTTGAAACAGGTGAAACATCTACTGTTTTGCCATTTATGTCATGAATCAACATTTATTAAGAATTTAGCCAATTGCATTGAACTTGCTTGATCACCTTTCTTCATTTTTAATTTGAGAATGATAAATATTTATAGGACATAATTACCAAAAAGGAAATCTCAGTATTCATAGCCTTTGTAAGGAATTTAATAATTTTCTACAAATATATTTTTTTCTTTCATGAAAAATGTCAAGTTTAAGACATGATGCTTATTGCCTTTATAAGCTGTTAACAATTATACACAGCAGTAATCTTTTCTTGCTCTTTGCCTCTTTTCTTCCTGCTATAGTTTTAAGTTTTACAAGTAATCGTATTTTCCAATTAAGCCTTGAAATAAAGGGTAAGGGGTGAGGAATTTTTACTTGAAGGAGGCTTTTGATTTTAAAGAGAGAGGACTATTTAGGAAATACCATAATTGTGTATTATTTTCTTTACTTAACTGGGGATTTAAAAATTAATAGAAAACCTAAAATGTCTACATTGTTTAGGAAAGATATCTCATTTGAGGCACACAAGGCCTCATTTGTTTGTTGTTTTTCTTTCCAAAGTAATTTCTATTTATATCCAGAAATTTACTGTCCAGTCACGTTAAATGTAATAATAACTGATGAGGAAAAAGGTAACCAATCTCATCATGATTATAGCAGAGCATTCTGCTAGGTACCTCATTTTTTTCCCTAGAACTTTATTGTATTCTGTGATTCAATAATTTGTCCTCTCATGTATCCTGAAGGGAGATCTGTGGGTCAGGAAAAGAAAATGTGTTTGCATGTAAATTTTTCTTGATAAGTGTTCAGAGTGACATTTTATAAGACTTCCATGGAAATCAAAGTACACTTGTGATATGAAGTTGTTGGAAGAAAATTATTTTATGTGATTAAAGAATTAAAGATTTGTGCTTACATAATGATAAATCATTGTTTGGGGGAAGAATTCTCTAGTATTAATTGTGCACCTAACATTGTGTCTAGCACTTACTTGTGCAATATTTATGTCTTGAATAACCAAAAACTATGTGTGGTTGTAATTTCCAAATATAAGAATCAGTTTATCCTATAAAAAAACCCAGTGGAATATGCATCTATATACTAATATATCTATGTGTATTTTTATCCTTAAAGCTATATCTATATATGAAATCCATATGTACCAAGGGAAGGCTGGCTGAAAAAACTTTAAAATTAGCTGACAGCCAACCTAATCTGACTAGCTAACTACTTCCTGTAATAAAACATAAAATAAATGCAATGGGTAAAAGTGCTATTTGGTATAAAAAGTAAAACAGACATAAAAATGAAGCCTACATTCCCAGAAGACATTATCTCTTTCAATTAAAAGCATGTTGACTGATCAAAGAGGTAACCGAAGCTCATATTTATAAACTTCCAGCATTAGCACTTTTAAATTGGTCTTGATGTTGACTTGCTAAAATTTTTGTCTTATGCAGTAGAACAAACTCTGCACGTTGGGAAAGTACTTAAGATTATTTGTGTTGTATGAGCAGAGGCCGTCATTCATTTTCCTTATTAATAATGTTAAATGTATATGGAGGAACACTTGACCCATGGGGCTCTCATGTGGCTGCTTTGGGTTGCCCATCATCCAATTTAAGGAGTCTACAGGTATTCCAGTAGAATGATAAGACAACAGAGTCTGTTTTCCCAAAGATTTAAAATTATTCCCTGAAAATAAGCCAGGCATTTTTGAGTTTTAGATGTGGGACTTGCCCTGAGGTTTCATTTGGACTCAATGGCTAAAAAGTTGAACTCAAGGGCTCAATGGCTAAAAAGTTGGAAAATGACTGCCTTAGAGCCTCAAACTCTTTCATCTGCAATAATATTCTTCATGCAGCAGCCAACGTGATCCTCTTAGAGAGTAGTTTTGGATTAGTTAACTTTTCTACC
Organism: Balaenoptera musculus; assembly: GCF_009873245.2. Lineage (NCBI taxonomy): Eukaryota > Metazoa > Chordata > Mammalia > Artiodactyla > Balaenopteridae > Balaenoptera > Balaenoptera musculus. The sequence continues at coordinate 24,741,177 of NC_045787.1, read as the reverse complement.
CAAAGCTCTCCAGCGGCTTCTTACCTCAATCAGAATAAAATCCAGTGGTTACCAGCGCCTACAAACCCCAGTAGGCACTGCTTCACTCACCACCTACCAAACCTCCCTGCCTGCGCCCCTCTCTCGGCTGCGGAGGCCTCTACTCCTACCTGCCAAGCCAGCTCTGATATCAGACCTTACCCTTGCTTTCCCCTCTTGTTGGCATGTTCCTCCCCCAGATAGCAGTGTGGTTCATCCCTTCATTTCATTCAAATCTTTACTCAGATGATATCCAACAAGGCCAAGCCTGACCACGCTATCTAAAATAGTACCCCAGATACCCTTTGTTTTCTATACTCTGTCTTATCTTACTGCTTACACTTTAGTTTCACCTGACATAGCATATATTTATCATTTGCTTATTTCTGTCTTCCCCAATTAGAATGTAAGCTCCATGAGATCAGGACTTGGTACTGTTCTCTGTCATATCTCTAGTGCCTAGAACATGCCTGGCACATGGCAAGTGCCCTGATCAGAATAGATCTGTAGACTCACTGGTACAGCTTCTCAGTCTGCTTACTTTCTTTATGAGGAATAATTTACACAATAATATTCTGGTTTAGCACTTTTCTCATCTAGTCAACTAAGCTACTGGTAAAGGCTCGAAGTTGTTGACTCCAGTGCTTTCATGATAAGAGTCTAGAATACTTAAGCAGCGGTGGTCTCAAAGGGCAATGAGGCTTTCTTACAACATGATTTACAACGAAGGTGTAAGGAAAGTACAGGGAAAATAGAGCTTGCTTACATAGTATATATTTGGATTCAGCTCTTTAATTTAATTTCCCCAGGATTTCACAGACGTATATCATGAAACAGTGCTTGTTTTTATCCATGTCTGCAACAGAAAAAAATTATGCATCCAAATGGAGCATAATTCTGCCTGTAAGTGTTACATGGTGGGTTCTTCCACACTTGAAAAACTGACTTTCAAGCACAGCGCCTTGTTTGTTAAAAATGCTTTCTCCGTTCCACACAAATCTCTGACAAATCTAAGACCTAAAAAAAAAAAAAAATCCCAGACCATTCAGCTGCATTACCTTGTACCACTTCCATGTAAGCAGTAACCTCCTTATAGCTCATTTTATGTTTTTTTTCACCCCAGATTTTGAGTTTTTTAGGTTTACATCGTTGCTAAAATAATATTTTATGTTGAGCAAGAAGAGTAGAGTTAGTAAAGGTACTTTAAAGTAGTTTTTCAGGAAGACAAAACTAATTGGAAAAACGGGATTCCTCTTTTCCAACTTACAAGTGAATATTTGAATATAAATCAACAAACTTATGGAAGAGACATGTCACAGAAGTGTGCTTACTTGACAGGATTCCGGGCAGCATCTGGATCTTGGGCTGTGACTGAGCCTATTGTCGTATTTATCTGAGCATCTTCTCTTATTTGTAGGATGTAGGCCAGTTTGCTGAAGACAGGGGGCTCGTCTACATCTTCCACCATAATTTTAACTGTGGCTGAATCTTTGAATGGACCCAGGTAGAGAAAGCGGGGTTCAATGTGAGGGTTGGAGGCTTCCACTTTGAGGGTGTACACTTTCTTCTTTTCAAAGTCCAAGAGCTTGCGGGGGGTGCGGGGAGGAAGAAGTGACATATTTAAAGCAGCCAAGACACAGAAAGCCAAGGCATGAGCCATTTTTAGTGCAAATCACGGATAAATGAAAGTGATCATATTGCTTTGAGACATCACTACACAGCGTGATATTGGGTAAAGACATTGGAGTTCAGATACCACACAATCCTGATGGAAGTGTGGGCTGAAATCACACACCAGGGATGCAAGTTATGATGGGCAGGAGAGGGAACCTAGAAGCAGGAGGGAACCTAGGACAGGCCCCCTTTAAAAAAAATCCTTATATTTGACTACAGGGAGCCTCACCAGGGGCAGGTTGGCAAATATGTAGTAGATCCTTCTGTGTCAGATGTTGTCACATTTGGCTTTAATTGAACAGCTAATGAGTGCTTAAAATTTGCCAAGGGACTTCCCTGGCAGTCCAGTGGTTAAGACTGTGCTTCCACAGGGGGTGTGGGTTCGATCCCTGGTCGGGGAACTAAGATCCCACATGCTGCGTGGTACGGCCAAAAATTTTTTTTTTTAATTAAAAAAAATTGCCAATATCTGAGCCCCACCCTGGACCACTAAACCAAAATGTCTGGGGTGGGGATGGCAATCTATACTTTTAAACACCTCCCCTGGTGATTCTACTGAGCAGCCAGGATGGAGAACCACTGGTTTGCAGCATGATTCCTTGTTCTTCATTCAGATAAAATAGATTAAAAATGGGGTTTTTTTGGCATGAGTTGATAAAATAGTCCAAGTGATATCCTGATAAGGGCATCCGGCTAATTACTTGCCAAAGAAAGTAATGATCATTGTTGTCAGAGGTCTTTAGGAGAAGTATCTCTGCTTCTGGAGACATAGTGAACCCAAATGCTTGTTGTTGACTTTCAGTTTTAGATGATAATATGACAAGGCTCACGAGAAACACAATTAATCAAGACGTTAGTGAATGTGATTTAGTCAGCTAGGCAAAATTTCAGTTTGAATCTGATAAGGCACCAAGAAAATTAAAAAGGTTAATGCACACTAATGGGCTTCCTAATTATATTATAGTATAAAACATTGATCTGAATGTCACTTAAACATGTTTTATTGTGTTTCCAGATATTAAGACATGTAATCCAAAGCTTAAGAGGAAAATTTTTCTTCTTATTTACATCTACTTACGCTTATATTTACCAGCAAATACAACAATATGCGACAGGAGAGAGAAAATATTACACCATACATGATAAAAGTGAAATCTTTAAAAAAAGTAACCAAAACTAATATTATTTTTAGCTTTGAAGCACACAGTTTATTGGTTTTTAATTTTTGCCATATTTTAGTATACTGCTCCATGGTACCAAACAATTCTGGGGGTTAAATAGTGAATAAGTACATAGGGGAAAATAGGAATTTAGAAAATAAAAACTTTATTATTGTGTTCCAAAAAGTAGCTAAAGAGCTTGCAGGAAATTTTGTTACTTTATTTTTGTGGTCTTTATATATCCTCTCTAATTCAAACCATCTTTATCACTGCTTGTATTATTCTCTTCCTTCAAAGCATGTAACGGAGTTTGTAGTTATACATGTTTCTTTGTTTATTTGCTTTCTTGTCCATGAGTGCAGTTCCCTGAGAGGAGAGACCATCCTGTTGAATGTACTATTGCACCTCCAGCATCTAGAACAGTGTCTGGAACTGTTTTTAAATTTATTCTTCACTTACATTATTTATTTCATGTATTTTTTGTATATCATTTGTTTATATTGTTTATTTACTTAGGAAGTTTTTAATAAAAATTTACTGAAAGTATGGAATTAATGAATGTATAAGATTATTGAGGACCCCTGAAAGCCAACCAAAGAACTCTCAATGTAATTAGACTAGGTTTTAAAAAGAAAATTAATAGAACAAGACTTGAGAGGAACGTTCATGTGAGATGTAATTGCCCCCAGTTACTTGGGGATCAGAGAAAAGTAAATGCCTTCATTTGTGTGGTATTTTAAAAAATGCATTACCTTTTTGACAGTTATAATCCCTTCCTGGGTTTCCTGATCGGTGATGACATCAAACACGTCCAGCCCCTCTCCCTCTGTAATGCTGTACTCAATGTCAGCATTTTCTCCCAGGTCTGCATCGCTGGCTTTGATCCTGCCAATTGGTGTACCCGGCGGAGACGATTCAGGGGTTTTAAATTGGTATGTACCTATTAATCACCAGACAGAAATAAGTCAAACACAGACTAATTACATTCCATCATACTAAAAACAAAGCCCATTTTCTAGCAGTTCGTTCAGACATTACCATGGATGCAGGCAGATTTGTGCTTTCCTTAAAATAATTAATGGTGCCCTAGGCTCCTTAATGTTTTTACTTTCATGATTGTTAAAAATATTTCTTCTATTTCATGACCTGTCTCGTGGCAAAGGGAAAACACTTTTCTTGTCCTGTAAGTAGGCTTCCAAGTTTATGGTGTGATTGTGAGAAAGTCTGAACTGTGAAAGGAGGGCGCGGAAGGTTGCGAAGACCCCTGTTAGTGTAATCTAGCAGAAAGAATAAAAAAGAATTTAACCTGAACTGTGACTTTAAGCCAATTACTAGGTGTTCTTTAAAAGAGCTCTTTTTGTCATTGCTAATAATAACTGAAGGTGAAAACAAATTACAGCACTTCGAGAATGTATCCAAGTAGAGATTCCTTCACTCCTACATGAAGCTGGTCTAGTTGCAGTTAGGGATATAGATATATACATTGAGAAAAAAGCTCTTAATTTTTTCTAATTTTGACTAATTTCTTCCTTTAAATGTTACTAGTGTTTTTTCTATGCATAGATTTCTCCCATTCTTGTATTTATATTACTAATTAAAAAACTAGACATACACTTTTCTCATGTTGGAAAATTCGTTGAAGGAGAGTACATGTGAGTTTCAATTAGATCTGTCAGGCCAGCATGTGCTTAGGAACAGACAAATGGTAAAAACAAAACTTATTCTATTCTCACCCATTACATTTTGCCAACTATTTACACAAATTGCTTTGGAAAAAAAATTTAGACTATGACACTACTAAAATATAGTCCTTCAACAATATTTAATCCACTAAGTATTGAGCTCATCCTTGGTAAAATGATAAAACATGCCAAGTTTTTTTTTCTAGTGTATTCCACTTCCCTTTTGGGTGCCTCCAGCCCCTTTCTATATTCTCCCGTCCCTTGCGTCGGGACATTACACAGTAATGATCACAGTCTATTTATTCAAGGAGAGAGCACAGAGGGGGAAGGTCCCGTGGTATGGGTAGTCCTTCTGCTATCCTTCCTCAAGACATCCCCATATGGAAAAGGAGGTTTCTGGGAAAAGTGCTGGTGATCCTGATATTTTCATTTCAGGCCTCTGTGGGGGATGTTTTAGGGTTCATAAAACCTTTCTTCTCCCCGTTAAATCAGAAATTAGTTAGCTATTCTGTTTTTGCATTTAACTAACTGTGGTTAAAGTACTTGAAAAAAGTTAACAAGATAAAACTATTTCCTGTTGATCTGTGTGTATCTCCATTATAAAAGAAGCCCTTTGATGATGGCCATTCTGACCGGTGTGAGATGATACCTCATTGTAGTTTTGATTTGCATTTCTCTAATGATTAATGATGTTGAGCATTCTTTCATGTGTTTGTTGGCAGTCTGTATATCTTCTTTGGAGAAATGTCTATTTAGGTCTTCTGCCCATTTTTGGATTGGGTTGTTTGTTTTTTTGTTATTGAGCTGCATGAGCTGCTTGTAAATCTTGGAGATTAATCCTTTGTCAGTTGCTTCATTTGCAAATATTTTCTCCCATTCTGAGGGTTGTCTTTCGGTCTTGTTTATGGTTTCCTTTGCTGTGCAAAGGCTTTTCAGTTTCATTAGGTCCCATTTGTTTATTTTTGTTATTTCCATTTCTCTAGGAGCTGAGTCAGAAAGGATCTTGCTGTGATTTATGTCATAGAGTGTTCTGCCTATGTTTGGAGAGGGTGTGGAGAAAAGGGAACACTCTTACACTGTTGGTGGGAATGCAAATTGATACAGCCACTATGGAGAACAGTATGGAGGTTCCTTAAAAAACTAAAAATAGAATTACCATACGACCCAGCAATCCCACTACTGGGCATATACCCTGAGAAAACCATAATTCAAAAAGAATCATGTACCACAATGTTCATTGCAGCTCTATTTACAATAGCCAGGACATGGAAGCAACCTAAATGTCCATCGACAGATGAATGGATAAAGAAGATGTGGCACATATATACAATGGAATATTACTCAGCCATAAAAAGAAACAAAATGGAGTTATTTGTAGTGAGGTGGATGGAGTTAGAGTCTGTCACACAGAGTGAAGTAAGTCAGAAAGAGAAAAACAAATACAGTATGCTAACACATATATATGGAATCTAAGGAAAAAAAAAAAAAGGTCATGAAGAACCTAGTGGCAAGACTGGAATAAAGACACAGACCTACTAGAGAATGGACTTGAGGATATGGGGAGGGGGAAGGGTAAGATGTGACAAAGAGAGAGAGTGTCATGGACATATATACACTACCAAATGTAAAATAGATAGCTAGAGGGAAGCAGCCGCAAAGCACAGGGAGATCAGCTCTGTGCTGTGTGACCACCTAGAGAGGTGGGAAAGGGAGGGTGGGAGGGAGGGAGATGCAAGAGGGAAGACATATGGGAACATATGCATATGTATAACTGATTCACTTTGTTATAAAGCAGAAACTAACACACCATTGTAAAGCAATTATACTCCAATAAAGATGTTAAAAAAAAAAAAAAAAAAAAGAAGCCCTTATTAGCTGACCAGCTTTACAAAAGGGCCACGCTTGAGTAAGTGGGTTTTCTACTTAATGATGGCAGCTATTTTCTCCTGGAAGACAGGATTCAGGTAGTTTTCTTAGGAAATCATAGTCAGAAAGGAATTTTGATCCTGGAAGAAAAATGACATTAAAACCAGTACCTACTTGAGGTCTCTAAGTGAAAGGGTCAAGTGTACTGCTTGAGACAGAGTGGGCAATTATGAATGTTGGTTTCTCCTTTATCTTCCTTCTTACCTAATCATGAGCATTAAAGATTTTAGAGATGACTTTTGGTATCTCAATTAACCATAATGTAGAAAACTATTTATGATTACAGATGGATTAAGTACATAGTTATTTCCACAGTTGTATTTTTAGAAACAGTAAAATGATAAATCCTCCCCTTGCAAAGCCTCGTGAGGACTTAAGGGAGATTACATGCCTGATTAAATTCACAAAATATAAAGTCAAATTTCTCCTAACAAATAGCAGCATGCTTGTATACATATGTTCTGCACAAGCATATTTATGCCTGTGGTAGTCTTATTAATAAGGAAAAATAAAACAATGATGTTGCTTTTATAATAACAGCCATATCAGACTATCGCTCAGCTAATTACCAATAAATGTTCACATCTACTGAGCATCAGTGTTGTCAACTCATTTTAATAAATGTGCCAGTTCTTACTAAGTTCACTAACTTTGGCAATGAATAATAATAACGGGAAATGAATATCATTCTTAAAGTTACAGTTTTACAAAAGTGCACTGAAGACACTCATTCAATCAAATGTTCCTACTCTGGGGAAACCGGGGAGGGTTGTCATTGACATCCGTCAGCGTGATGTTCACTGTGGTGGTCCCAGACAGTCCCCCCATCTGGCCACCCATATCCTTGGCTTGAATCACCACTTGGTACTGCTCCCTGTTTTCACGATCCATGTTGAGCAAGGCTGTCTTGATGATACCTATGGACATGAAGTTCAGAAATGGAAAGGGATATATTAAAAATACTTTACAAACTCATTTATTTATGCAAACAAACATAGATTGTCACCCACAATATGCATAACACTATGCAGATGTCATGGGTGACCATAAAGATGATCGATTATAGGTAGCCTTTGTACTGAAGGAAATTAAACCCACATAGGGGAGGTAGATACATAGATACATTTAAAAAAAATACACTTATAATGCAAGGAGAATGAAAACAAGTACAAGTCACATCCTGCAATAGTGCAGACTGTAAGTGGTATAAATATTAAGTGTTATAAGATGACACAGCAAAATATAACTTGGCGTGTGGCACAATGCTATACTACTGTAGCTGCTTGATAAAGGACACTAGGTGTATTATGAGGAAATTAATAAAAAGTCATATATACTTGAACTGACTCCTGAGTTTCACATTACCGAATTAACTAATTCCTCATCAAATATACCCACCATAATGAATGTTCTGAGGATCTTCTAAACCATAAAACTGTGGTCTTATAAAAACATAGCATCAGTTCTCTCATAATGATCATCTTGTATGATCCTAGAGAATTTTTTCCCTAAAGCTGACGTGAACTTTAGTTCAACAGGTCCCAGCAGTGACCAACATTCTTCAGTTAGGTAAAAGTTATCTCTATTGTTAGGTAGTTATAAAATAATTAGTTTAAAGAACTTCTAAAAGTTTGTCTAATTTCTATGTAAGGCTTATGCTTAAATTATCAGCATTCTTTCAAAAATCACTGGAGAAGCCTTTATAACCTTCTCAGGTGGCACATTCCAGTGCTTAATGACTAGTGAAGCTGAAAATATCTTTTTTTATTTTTAATAATACCTCAGACAACAGGTAGGAATGAATACCTCAATTTCATTCCTGCAGTGCTGGCTTCAGTGAAAGTGAAGCTGCTTTCTGTTCTCCAAATAATAGTACTTCTCTATTTAAACACAGGAGGTCACCTTAGCCTTTTGTCCTTTAAGTTGAATAATTCTAATTTTTCATCCTCATTGTTTTTAAACTCAACATTTTCTTTTTCCTTGGGATTCTTTCTAAGTTCATTGCACCTCTTACATCGATTTCCAGCTGGATGTAGTAACCTAGAAAGGTTTTGATTTCTACTAACAATAATGGATGCTTAAAAATCGTATAAAAGGAACTCTACTCCTATTATGATAGCAAGAATATGTGTAGAATTTACTATACAATACAAGTGATATTTATTAAAAAACCGTTCATCATAAGATAGTATGCTACTTTGTGGAGATAGTGCAGAAAAATGAGATGTTGAAAAAGGATTCCATTAAGGCAATCCATTTTGTTTTTTAGGGCAGTATCAGTTAGGATAAGCTAGACAACGTGACAACAAAAGTAAAATTTCAGTGGTTTAACAGAACTGAAGTGCTCTGTGCAGGCCAGTAAGAAGCTGTGCTCATGAAAACCCTTAGACATTCAGGGTGGAGACCCACTCGATACTGGTTTCCATCCATGATCACTGTGGCAAGAGGAAGGGAACATGCTGGATTGTGCACCAGGTCTAAAAGTTTTGCTTGGAAATGACTCGCATCACTGCCACATTTTATTGGCCCAAATAAATCACATGGCTACATCTAGCTTCCCAGCAGGGTAGAGAGATGCAATCCTACTAAATAACTAGAAAAAGAAGAATCAGAATATGTGTAAACAGCCCTACTGGCTATCAGAAGGGGTTGGCCTTTTAGCTTCATCTCAAACTGGAAAAGAGAATAAAACAATGTATAATTTTTCTGAATCTCCTCTGAATAAACATGGTGGATGAAAGATCCATTGTCCGATTTCTTGATTAAAATGATCTGGATGTCATATTTACAGATGTATCACTGGTGTTTGGGAGATGAATCTAAGAAAATTCAATCACACTGATTGTTTTTATTAAAAAATATGCTAGCTCAGTTGAGCATGTCAATTAAAATTACAGATTGTAAAAAGAAGATCCAAAAGGAATTCTAACCTGTTTCTGATTCAACTGAAAAGTAGGGCTGCCCCTGTAGGATGCTATAGACAATTTTGGCACTGTTTCCGTACGTTGGATCATCAGCATCAGTTGCACTGACTTGGGCAACAAATGTGCCTGTAATGACAGAAACATGGATTGAAAATAAATGAAGGGTTAATGACGGATCCTTGATACCCACACATAAGGAAAAAGCACAATCTTACTTCTATACAAAACTATCATGGCAAGGGAGTGAAGAACTACAGTGGGATGCTAGGCTAAAAAGGCTTGGATTTCTCACTCTGAAGGAATGTGATCAAAATTAAAGGGAAGCACGGGAATGATCATGACTTTGGGTGTAACTGATTCCAACCCATCTCCAAGGGTGAGATTTGATTGGATTCTTGCTATGGCAATTCTTTCAAGTTATCTAGGCCTAAATCTATTGGCATCTTGCACTATTTTTTCCACAAGGATTAGTGTAGGTATTGTTTAATCAGGGGACCATTCGTGATTTTGCTGGAAATTTGCTGTGTCATAGGTGCTTTTACTCCTGGACTATAATGTGCTGATGTGGAGCCTGCAAATGCAGTCGCTATTTTGTGATCTTAGCAATGCCAGCCTGAGGACAAAGCTGAACAGGACAGAAAATTACAGAGAAATATCTAGAGCTCAAATCAAACTATGTTCAAAGTCCACTTGACTTTTGGACTTAAGTAATGTGACCAATAAATACTTCCATTGTTTAAAGTAATTTGAATTGTGTTTTCTGTTACTTACAAATAAAAGCATCCTAAGTGATAAATCTATCTGATATTCTCAGAGGTTGAAAGACCTTGAACCTTATGAGAAGTAGTTTTGGATTAAATAAAGAATTACTTGGAATAGCAGAGGATACACATCCAGAATTTATAATCGCAAAAGATGATTATAATTAAATGTACAAAGAAGGCTATGTTGTTTTAGATTGGCATTCTTATTTTAGAGACCACAGTTAATAATAACTTTCAAAGTATCCCTAACCCCCAAGAAATTCCATGCAAATTTTTATGTGTATGCCTACATGTATATTATAATGAGGAGAAGTTCCATGGACTTTATCTGATTCTCAAAGGGGTTTGTGACTTCCCAAAAGGGTAAGACCCTCTGATTAAGATCATTTTATGGCTGACTTTTGGTATTCATATTAGACAAAGAGTAAGCATACTGCTAGAATTCTCCTGTCCATGAACAGGGCAGGGAAGTCACATTTAGAGAATATTAGAATTTTTACATTGCTTTTGTAATATCTAACCAGTTCCATTTATTGAACAAATATACTGTACTGTGTTAGGGTTGGATGCTCTGGATGTAGCATGTTGATGCATGAGATAGAGCACCCGTCCTTGTAATTTGACAAGGTATGTAGGGAAAATGAGAGCATATGATTTTAAAGCGAGGAGTAGTAGAAGTCAACAAACACCTATGTTCTTATTTGACATCAATACAAAATTTGATTGCTTTTAGAATATGGTTATCTGAATATTTTGAGTGCCTATTAGTTGCCAGATGTGGTGCTGGGGGCTCTGCACTTGTTTTCTCCTTTCATTCTTATGATAAGGATTAGGAGTTGATGTTTATTATTTCTTTTTTATAGATATGGAACTGGAGGATCAGAGACATCAAGTCATTTATTTACCTAAGGCCACATTGCTGCTTATTAGTAGGGATAGTTTCAAACTTAGGTCTGTTTGACACCAAAGTCCATTTTTACTACCTTGTTATTGTCCCACTACCTTTATGTAATTCCTTTGGGATGCCTTTACTATCACAATAATGACATGTTAATTTATGATAATGATGAATGTCAACATAACTGTGCCTGTGTGCAGATTGGAAAAAGTCTTCTCTTCCTCAAGATGTGTTACTGTCAGCTACCCTCAAATATTTATAAAACATATTTAATTCTATAATGGCTTCAAGAATATGCTGCCCCTTATATAGTGCAGTTACACTTTGCACATCTGGTTAGAGTTGCCCTGCATGGGGACCAGGTTGTCCCTAATTAATTCTTCCTGCCCTTTACCACGTAGAGGAAAAATATTTTTCCTAACAAATCTTCCTCTTAAAATAATTCTAATCCTCTTCTTAATTTTGGTGATGATTTGTGATTTTTCTAACAAAAAGTGACTTCAAGTAATGAGATGAGTAACTTCTTCATGGGAAAAATTGAGATGTTTTATAATCATTTCTGTAGATTATGTATTTTCCACGTCTTAGAATTGTGAACTGAAATGTCTCTGATATCTGACTCTCAGAATTATGGAAATGTTTTTTATTATGCAATTTAGCCCTTTTGAACTTGACACTGAATATAACTTAAAATAACCCTTTACACAATAGTTGAACATTTGTCATTGTCTCCCTTGAAGTGTTTTAATGTGTCTGACAGTGATGTCAGTAGGATTTTTTTCTTAATTTAAATTCTATTTACCTTTTCCCAATCTAAGCAAATTAAATGCACACGTATTAACTTTAAAATTGGCAGTAGAATTGTGCACAAAATATTAATTTACCATATTAATGTCATGAAAGTCTCAATTTCTACCACTTAGTAAAGAACATATCCTCTAGACATCGTCTGCATATTGTTTATGGATTTTTAAAAAAGTTTTCTTTGAGTCTCTTTCTCAAATATAATTACTCTTTAGTCTGGACTGTAAATTCAGGGCTTTTGTTTTCCATTGGGGAGATCCTTACCTGAAGCCTAATACCACTATGGGCTAAGAGAAATAGAGAGGGCTGCTGCCTTTCAGTCCAAGAAATAAAGTGGGCATTTTGAGTGGGAGAGGAATTAGATGAAATGGTCTCTCCTCCCTCCCCCTCTCACGCTGCCACTTTTCAGACCCTAATCACTAGAGGAAATGCTGTTTTCTTAAAAATAATAAGACTAGAGTAATATTAGGAGACACCGATGCACTTACAAAAAGGACATAAATGGACTGTTTGAAACACAATGCTTCTAGAATTTAGCAGCTAAGTTCATTCAATTCAGCAAATTTCACTCATAGGACTTGTTATTCAGTTGATATACTAGAGGAAATGGTTGAATCACATCTCACTCACCGACATCAGACATTTCGGGAACAGTGGCTGTGTAAACCTCCTTGGTGAATATTGGTTCGTTGTCATTGATGTCATGGATCTTGATGATGAATTCAGACTCGGGCTCCACGGGTCTCCCTGTTTTTCTGTTTATGGCCTGAGCTCGAAGGATGTAAACAGGTTTTTCTTCCCTGTCCAGCCTCTTGGTGGCCTGTATATCCCCTGTGTTTTCATTGATAATGAAGAGATCTCCTGCTCCATCTCCTGAAAGGATATATTTAAGTGATCCATCTCCTCTATCCTGGTCTGAATGTAACTAGTGTAGAAAAAAAAATTAAAGAAAGTAAAAGTCAAGCATGTGATCCTAAACTGTTTGTCTTTATGATGCAATGCTGTTAACTTTCATTCAAGTCTTTCTAAGGGTTGCAGATTTTTTCTTTCACTATTTACTTAAATCCTCAGTAGTAAATGCCATTCGTTAATGAACATGTTTCCTTATGATCACAGAGATTTCCAGAAGTGGAACAGAGCTTGGATAAAATTTAGTAATCCTGATTTTGAAGAATGGAAAACTAAAGGCCAGAGCAATAGTAAGATGCCCAAGGACATATAGGCCTGGCTGGAACGAAACTATTTTCACTACAGCTTTCAGATCTATTAATACACTCTCCCCCTCACTTTTATGTACACAGATACACTAGACAAGCAATATACTACTGAGAAAAGGATTTTGGTTTTTGAATCAGAGTGTACATTTTGCCTCTACACTTTGCTATCTTGGTGAATTTAGGGAAGCTAGTCAATCTTCTTGATTCTAATATGATGGAGATTATAGTCAATTTTCTAGGAAGATGTGAAATTTATTTAATGAAATTCAACTCAAAGTGTTTGAGAAACATCTTAAGTGCTGCCAGGGACAATGCCTTGAAACCATCCTGACTAGGTAATTTACAAGGTAAATTGGAATAAGATAAATTTACAAGATAAATTGGAAAAGAATATTTAACACACATTTTAGCTTAATATGGGAAAGGACCTTCTAAAAGATTAGATTGAATAGCCTGCCTTATGAAGCAGTGGGTTCTCTGTTCCTGAAGGTCATCAAGCAGAGGCTCTGATAAGATTAACAGCCAGTGAAATGGATCTGGGTAAAGGGTTTCGGTAATGAACATGAAGATACCACTGAAGTGAAGAGGGCGATCCTAACTTGGAAAAGTAGCCCATGGGTTACTTATCCTGAACTTTATATCCACTCTGTTGACTTCCCTATTGTTTCTTTAGTTCCCTTTTCCCCACCTCAGCAAAAGTTTAGGCAGTATCTTATAGGTCTTCCGATAACCTAACCCTATTCACAATTTTTTTCAAAAAGTGCTTTTTACCAACAGAACTGTTTTCAGATCTCAGTTGTAAGTATCAGCTACATACAGACAAGTTAGCTTTAATGGCTAGTAGGACCCCGTGGGGCCCTCCTGGGTACAAAAGCCCCTCTGTGCTTCCTGTTTCTTGTTTGTAGAGAAAGGCTTTAGTCTCCTAGGTCTTTCCTGAGTTCCAAAGAGCAGACTCAAGCAGTTACTAATTAGGTAAGTGAGGGAATGCAGAAACAAAGGAAAAGCAAATAGTTCAGTGATAAAACAGAGTCCTAGTTCCTCCTGAAGAGATATACACAACAATCTGACATATATTTTTGAGTTCTGCAGAAACTAAGCTCCCCCACACAAGGTAGAGGATGGTGATTACATGTTACCACAAGCATGCAGACCCCAGATTCAGAAGGTTGATGATTATGATTCCTGAAACATCACCCTGTTACCTCACCACCAACCAGTCAGAAGAAGGTCCATGAGCTGCAATCCTCATGCCAAATGTTGCCTTAAAAAACCCTTTCCTGAAAGCCATTGGGGAGTTTGGGTCTTTTGAGCATGAGCTGCCCATTCTCCTTGCTTGGTGCCTGCAATAAGCACTGTACTTTCCTTCATTACAACCTGGTGTCAGTAGATTGGCTTTGCTGTGCAGCAGGTGAGCAGACCCAAGTTCTGTTTGGCAACAATCTCTACCTTATTTCAACTCTGTCTAAGTGGAGTATAGGCTATGTTACAACAGTAATGGCAACAACAGCAGCAGGTAAATCATCTCTGTGTTCCCTTGACTGATACTGCATGGAATGTTCAGAGTAATGTCTACAAACACATTTGAAAATAGAATCTCAGGGGAAAAAGGGACTTAAAAAATATGTAACCCAGCCTTTCTAAAAGTATGTCCGATGGAATATCATTCACACAAAATGCTGAGGAAAAAGGGTTCTATGGCCCAATAATTTGGGGAAATACTTCATATTCTGCCTCTTTCTTAGAGTCACCCAGTGCCCATTAACTTAGGAAAGGCTGTGAGTACCTATAGTCCAAAACTGTACTAACATCATTTAATCTAGCTTTCCTGAACTTTCTTATGTAATGAATCCTTTTTGGGTGTGATCCGTATTGATATTCTCCAAAACAGTTTTCCAAGAAACTCATTTTGGGAAACATGAGCTAATTGAATCCATCACTGCAAGAGTCAAGAAAACTGAGGCTCCTATATGTAGTGTTTCCCAAATCACACAGCTCATGTGAGAGTCAGATTAAAACTTGAGTGCAAGAAGAGGCTTATAGATTATTCCGTGCAACCTTCTCATTTTGAGAGATACACTGTGTCTAACGCCACACAGCTACCACTAGTTAATAGCAGAGTTTGAGGAAGAGAATATTATTTATACAATTAGTGGCCTTGAAAGCAATTTGACAGAAATCATGCAAGATAAATGCGAACGGGGAGGAAATTGCTTAGAAGTGAGACAAACGCAATAAGAAATGTAAAACAAGAGCACTCCATGATTTGTGTAATGTGATATGCTAAGAAAATGTTGAAACCCTGATTACACAGAAAGAGTCACTGGGGAAAGTTTTAACTCTCCATCGTCAAATTCTAATGACTGAAGAGAGCTCTTAAAAAGCTATTTCATTAACTCATGAGTAATGAAACCAATGTCACTGCCCATTGGATCTGACTCTAGGGCAGCCATGGTCAGCAGCCTGGCACAGTGCAGGGGGCACCACACCAGGAGTCCCAAGTGTGGGCCTTGCTCATTCTTTCTCTCTCAATAGGACAGTCAATTAACTTCCAAGCCCTGGGATCCTTATCAGAAAATGAGGATAATTGAGCTACAGGACAAGGCTGTAGTGAAGCACTAAGAGACTATATACAAATACTATATACAAATACTATGAGACTATATACAAATACTATTTTAATTCCTACATAAACATGCGAAAAAAGCATGTGCTTTGTAAATTATAAAGTGTCTTCCAAATTTAAGATATTGTTGCTATTATTAGCTCTTAGTTCACAATAAACAGGTTTTTGCTTTTGACTTTGAGAACTTTGTTCTGAGGACTTTGAAAACCCAATTTTACAAACACATGGTATCTCTAAGGTAACATCTGTTATCAAAAGCCAGTATTCTTCTATCAGGTGGCCATTGCTATCTTTCCACATGATTTATTATATTCTGCATTCCACTAGATTATAGACTCCCCTCAGCTGGTGCTTTCATCACTTTCAATATGTAGTTGTTGCACAATTAGTAGGTGAATACCACATTGGGTCACAAGATTTATTCAGGTAAAAGTACTCAGAAACTTATTTTTAGCTGTCAGGAGAGACTATTTCGATGACTTATATAACAAACACCAAGACAATATAAAAGGGCAGTGGAGATGCTAACTAAGAGCGTGAACAGGGATTGCTCTGCAGATCCCAATTCTGATTTATCACTATTTAAAAACTAGTGGGAAAATGCATCTCTTCACTCAGGCATTGTATAATAATAAAACAATTTAACCTCATCCCCCTCCCAGTGCAGTGTCTGCATCTGATGGAGCGCACAGAATAGAAACCTCTAGAAGCCTTTGTGTGCTCTTTACCCCCTCTGCTCCCCTTCCACTGAACTCCCCTGAGGCCAGTTCTTTTTTCTCTTCTTGGGGAAAAGAGGAAACATAAGACATCAGTGCAAGTGAAAGCGGTGGTGACAAGCAGACATTAGGGGTTTATTGAGCTCTTAGATTTTAATTGGATTTTTTTCTTTTGTGATGTCATTCATCATGGCCACTGTAAAAGGCAGAAGTTAAACAACAACAAATAAAAGGTTGTAGGCTGCCCGAGGCATGTTTTTACTAATTTCAGTTTAATGTGGCTGTTGCATTAAGTTTAATCATCTGGTTCACTTTTAACGATTCACCATCAAGTAAAAATTATCCACTTCCCTCGGAAAGTCACATTTCATCTGGGGCTCGTAGGACTTTTTACTACTGTACCTGGAGCATTTTGTTGCAGAAGGAGCTCTTGGTCTTTGCTTGTTTTTCTGTTGACTTTTATCATTATTTTTTTAAGTGTAGCATCTTGACAAATAAATACAGGGATCTGGGGTTGTAGATATGGCCCCATTGCAAGCATCACCAAAGCAGTGCCAGTATCTTTGTACCTGCTACATATGCCACCTCCCAACTTGATTTTGTCTCTAATTCAAAGGTATAACACTAACTGTACAGATTTTTAGTGGTTTATGGAGCTAGTTAATGCTGCCCCATTTCCCCCATTCCCTATGTGTCACTGAGTCACTTGTCTTAAGTCAGTAACCAAACTGAATCTTCTAAGCATATGCATCGTTGAGACAAGAAAGCATAGTTTAAACAGAACGTTACCTACATGGCACATCTGGAAGTACCTACAACAGCCTGAAAGGGGCTTAGGGAAGGAATTATGTGATTTTTTTGCTGAAATAAAAAAATGGATTATGACTAATATGCTCATAGAGTGTAATGTGGCCCTTTAAGAAATGTAATGATTGCTAATCTGAGATGTTATAAGAATCAGAGAACAGCTGTGGTGAAAAGATGTTGTCTGATTGGGATTGAAGTGTAGAAACTGGAGGGATTGAAGTGTAGAAACTGGAGTTACAGCAGAGAGAACACCTTTGTGCTAAATAGATTGAATATTATTTTAAACTGGGAAAATAAATTTACAATCAACTTAGGACAAATTGAAGCTTAACTGAATTCAATAGGTATATGTATAAATGAGTGTGTATATACATACATCTCTCTACATAATGCATGTATACATATTGCTAATAAATATGCTTAATGTTGTAAAAATCGTGAAGAGCTTGTTAGGTAGAGTTTATGTCAGGAAGAAATTTCTTGAAGTACATGGCAGGGATTAGGAGTAGATTCTGTTTCAGAGATCATAGGGGTAGGTAAATAAAAATATCTTTTAATAAAATTTTATATTACATATTTTAATATGCTGTATTTAGATATTAATGATTATTATGAGTTAACTAATTTATATCTAATTTATATTTATATTTAATTTATTTTTTTTTACAAGTTAAAATGCTGATGGCAGCATATTTTTGTGGCAGGTTGTTGGAACTAGACATGCAAATTCTCAGGCCCCATCTACCTCCAGAATCAGAAACTCAAAGGGTGTTGCCCAGCAATCTGTGTTTTAAGAAGCCCTCCAGGTGATTCTGATGAGAGCTCAAGTTTGAGAATCACTGCCTTAACTAGTACAATCATAATGCATGCATGGTCTTGGGCAAGGGAAAGAAATGGGTATGTAGTAGTCGGGTAACCTTGGGGAACTTAGTTAGTTTCTCCAAGTCTTATTTCCCTCATCTACATAAGAATAATACCAATACTTAGTTTACAGGTAGGTTGCTCTGAAAATTAATAAAACAATGTATGTAAAATGCTTAACGGAAGGCCTAGCTCAGAGATATGCATCAATAAATTATTCTTACATCACAAACAGGAAGTATTCAGAAGGTGGATTTTGAAGGTGGAAACATTTGGGTCTGAATTCTGACTTTCCTATTAATCAACTAAATTAAGTTATCATAGTTTTCATAGGTCATCTTTAAGACAAAACTCAATTAACTTTGCCAGATATTCCTCTTCTATTTGTCCATTAAATGTGGATATTCCTTAGGCCTATGTCTTAGGTCCTTGTCTTTCCTCATTTCACATACTCTCTCCAAATGAGATTATCTATTTTCATGGATTAAACTATTATCTCCGTGCCATTAATGTCCAAATCTCTATATAACCTCAGGACAGACATTTTCACGAGATACAGAGTCAAGGATACAGTGATTCCCAGGCAAGTCTCTTGGACAACTCACACTCAGTACTTCCCAGTTGACCTCATTACCTTCTCTCCCAAACCATTCTTCCTCTTGTATGTCCCATCTCTGTAAGGACCACCAGAGAGCCACCCTAGAACCTTCCTTCTGCCTCCATCTCCAAATTCATTAGGCCCCTAACTCCTGCCAATTCTACCTCTTACCTATATCTTGACTCACCGCCTACTTGTCTCCATTCCCAGTGGTGCCACCCTGGTCCAATTCACCACCATTTCTCTTTGACCTATTGCAATGAGGCTCTCTGAACACACACTCAGTCTTGCTTCCTTTCCATCTATTTTCCTTTCTGTGACTAGATGAACTTAAAAAACACCATCAACAACTTTCAAGATACCACTCTTTTCTAACTGAATCCTTCAGTGTTTTCTCTTTACTCTTGGGATAAGGCCCCCAGCCCCACTCAGCATGGCCTCCAAAGTCCACCACAGTCTCTGCCCCTCTCTTTAGCTTCATCAGCCATCATTCTCTCCTTGACATTATTTGTTCTAGTGTACTGTACATATTGCAGTTTGTGAAGATACATTAGACTCTTTCATATCTAGGCCTCCTTGCATGTGGTCCCCTTGGTGTAAAGTCCTTTTGAACACCTTCACCTGGTTAATCCAATTCATACATCAGGTCTTTGTAATCTTGATTTCCTCAGGGAAGTTCTCCCTGAGCTGCTAGTCTAAGTTATAGCCTCCTGTTCTACACTCCCAATTTCTTCCCCAGTTAGCCATCAGCACATTCTCAATTTTTTTTTTTTTTTTTTGAGAATTTCACAGCTGTTTTCATGTTCCAGTCAGCAAACAGCTAGATTGCAAATTTCATGATAAAAAAAGCATCAAGCCTGTCTGGTTCACTTCCGCATTCTCAGCACCCAACATATTGGCACATTATGGATATTCGATAATTAATGATTGCAAAGAAAGAATGCATGAATGTTATAAAGATAAAATTGGATAAAATATCAATAATCAATGAAGGTTTCTGGAACATAGAAGGTAATCAATAAATCTTAGTGTCCTCCACCCCCTTTCTCACTTGATTTTAGGATAATTCTATGTATCAAGAATACATGTTCCTGAAGTTGCCAGATAATTTAGCAATTACGACCAAACAAACACTAAGCACATTGTCTAATCTGAGCAGTCAGAGAGGAATTCAAGTTATCACCTCAGATATAAAAAATTTTCTTTAATAACCAATTAAACCTCAATAATAAAGCCAACCTGTATTGGATTTGTTGAAAAGAGCAGATGTTATAAGTACCTTGACCATTATAAGTGCTGGGACAGAAGTCATCTGTTAAGGGTGAAGAAGTTTCAAGAATGAAGCTGATGGAAAATGAATGGAAAATTCTCCATTTCACAGAAACATTGTTCTATTAAAATATAGTTTAACTGTCAACCAAGACCATTTAAAAACACTTATTGGCCTGAAGAGCTGCATAAGGCAATGAATAAAAAACACCTAATACCTGCCTTCTATACCTTTGCAAATTAGGCTTGGAAATACTTACCCATACATAAAAGAAAGAAAATAAAAGCAGAAATTAGACACTTTGGTATTCTTATTAAGTATTAGTTAGGAATAACAAGGTAAAGGAAACGCTAGAGAACAATACAGAGGGAACCTGTGAGTTGGAAAAGGTGGAGTCAGGGGACATGTTAGCTCTTTGGTGGTTTAGGAAGACTTCTTGGAAAAGGTTGGATCACCGAGGGGAGAAAAATGGCTTGGCACCAGCATGAGCACGTGGCATGGTTTCAAGGCTCTGTGTGGGAGAAAATCAGAGGAGGCCTTGAGTATGTGCCTGGAGTAATAAAAGCAATAAAGTCAGCTAAAATAGAAGCGTCCTTCCCTTGAGGTGCAGGGTCACATATTTTCTCACACTGCATTCAGATGTGCAAGGGAAGATGCAGCTTCCTTATTATTTCTTTCTTTTTTAAAATAGCTTATCCCTCAAGCTCTAATCCCATTGAGTATTAGGAACTCGATATTAGGTTGAATATTCAGTCAATATTCAGTAATTTAGTGCAGTCCAATAAAATCTGCCTGATTCAATAATACAGTCTCTTTAGATAACTATTTTAATTAAATCCCAGTCTTTCTGGTTTTTGCTTTTTCTCTTTGCCCCTGATTCATTCCAAGATGACATCTGGGTGTATGAAGAGGAGAGACCCACATGGCACAAATCAGAGGGACATTCGGGGCTTTTGGAGCTAAGGGCAGTCCTGTACTGCCTCTGGTCCACTGGTCTCTAGACAACAGCTCTCATCCATTACTTTCCTCAGGGGCATCTATGGTTTTGGCAAGTGGAATCATGATCTCAGCTCTCCAGGGTCCAAGGTGACTAGCCCCACCCTGCCTGCCTCCTTGGTATCACATACCCCCTGATGTCTGAGTATCACTCCTCCATTGCCCTTGGCAAATGTGGACTTAGCCACAGGGTTGCTTTGTCCTTGGTAGGTACCATCAAAGAGATCACCCACACTTTTCTTGCCCTGGAGAAGCCCAGGAGCTAAAAGGAGCTTCTCCTCCACCACATGATTGCCTCAAAGGGAAACGGGCAAAAACCCACTCTGTTTTCACCTTTATCCACAAACTTGCCACTGCTTCCCACTGCCCCCTTTTCCAGACTTCAGATACACTGTCTCAGGGAAGTCGAAATGACTTTAGATACACACAGGGCTGTGTGTTTTTGTGTTTAATAGCTAGGAATGTGAAATCCCTCCCTCAGTTTCAGGAATACTCCACCACTTAAGTTTTGGTGGGAGGAAGAGCCAATTCCCACCATAAAAACTGAGAAGATAACTGGGGGGTAAGAATGACCAATAGCCCAGAGCCTGGCACCAATAACTTTTGGTAACTACATTTATAAATGGGATTCGTAAGTTTTATTCGAATTGTCCAGGCTCATCTCTTGATATGTTAAATGGGCTCTAAAAGAATCAGGACAATCTCTTTTCCTCTGACAAAACCTAGGATCAGGCTACCTCCATCTCCCATGTTCTTTTTCGATTATACTGTGTTGCCTCTTATCATGACCAGAAAACATCATATCCTTCTATATAATATAAATAATTTGATTGATTTTTATTTATTTTATTTTTTATTTTTTAACATCTTTATTGGAGTATAATTGCTTCACAATGGTGTGTTAGTTTCTGCTTTGATTGATTTTTAGAACAGTGTAAATATTTTATCTTTAAAGCTTTCTCTTATATGATCAATCATTTGGCAATGGGTCTGTCTGGAATTTGGGAAAATAATTAATAATAGCAGACATTTATGAAGCCCATCCTATGGGCCAGGAAATTTGCTGCTGTTACACAGATTATATAATTTGTTACTCATTATGACCCTCTTCCTATCACCTCAACTGTTGAGGAAACTGAGGCAAGGTAAGAGTTTAGTAACTTCTCAGCATCATACAACCAATGGGAGAAGGATTTGAGTCCAGGCATTCTGACACCACAGTCTAGTCTGTTAACTGCAACATAAATATTTTCTCTGGAGATATTTACGTTCAGTTCTATGACATTCATTAAAGGTTTATCCTGTACCAAACAATATTTTAAGTGCTGAGTTACAAAGATCTATCTAATTCAGGATTTTTTGACCTCTGCACTATTAACATTTTGGGCTGGGTAACTCTATTCTGTGTATTATAAGATGTTTAGCAGCATCCCCGGCCCCTACCCACTAGATACCTGTAGCACCTTTCAAGTTGTGACTACCAAAAATGTCTCCAGACATTGCCAAATGTCCCCTGGGAGGCAAATTAGCCTCCTTTGAGAACCACTGATTGATTGAATCCTATATCTATCTATCTATCATCTATCTATCAATATCATCTACCTATCATCTATCTATCATCTATGTACCTAACATCTATCTAATCTATCCTTCCATCTTTTTTTTCCTCATTGCGTACCTTGTAACTTTAAAAATACGTTCATATAATACCGTAAAGTGTTCTGCATTTGCAGAGATTCCACATGACCCCACTCAATTCAATCTTTTATCTTTGTTAGATTTAATAAGCACTGAAACAGACCTTGTGTTATATGAAGGAGAATTTTTCACAAAACTGCTAAAAGCAAGAGAATTTTAAATGTAAACTCAGAAGAAATGTATTAATTCCTTTGACATTTATCCTTTACACTCAATACCTTGAATTTAATGTCAAAAGTACCAGAGTAACTATTAAACGAACAACTCTTTAGTGGTATAGTAGTTGTGGTAAGCAGAATAACGGCTCTCCCAAAGATATTCATGTCCTAATTCCCAGAACCAATGACTATGTTACCTTACATGGCAAAAAAGACTTTACAGGTGTGATTAAGATAAAGATTTTGAAGTAGTGAGACTGGCTTGGATTAACCACATGAACCCAATGTAATCACCAGGGTCCTTATAAGGGAAAGAAGTAGGGGAGAGCTGGAGTCAAAGAAGGAAATGTGACGATGGAGCAGAGGTCAGAGAGAGAGACTGAGAGAGAGAGGGATTTGAAGATGCTATGCTGTTGTCTTTGGTGGAAGTGACCATGAACCAGGGAATGTAGTCAGCCTCTAGAAGCTTGAAAAGACAAGGAAATGGCTCCTCCCCTACAGCCTCCAGAAAGACACCTTGCGGCACCTTGATTTTAACCTAGCGAAACCCATTTCAGACTTTTGACCTCCAAAGCTATAAGATAATAAACTTGTACTATTTTAAGCCACTAGGTTTGTGGTAATTCATTACAGCAGCAATAGGAAACTAAGGTATTTTTTTTGTTTTTGTTCTTTTTTTGAGGGGGGAGGATCTTAGTTCCCTGACCAGGGATCAAACCCGGGGCCATGGCAGTGAAAGTGCCGAGTCCTAACCACTGGACCGCCAGGGAAGTCCCACTAACGTAGTTCTTTATCTTTGGAATTCAAGGTGAGCTGGAACTGCATGTGGTCCTTCAAGAATTTCAGTGAAGAAAGCAGAAAACTAACACTTGGTGAACACTTACTATGTGTTAGGTACTGCAAGAATGTTTTGTTTGTTAATCAATAATACTCATAATGACTCCAGGAAATAAGCTTTATTTTCTCCACTTTTTTCAGAGAAACTGAGGTTAGGGAGGTTAAGTAACTTATCCAAAGTTAAGAGCAGAGCCAGGGAGGTTACCAAGATCTGCCTGACTCCAAAGTCTGTTCAGTCACATCAGAGAATACTACCAAAAAGCAGTCCCTACCATGATTATAAACGTTTCTGGATTCATCATATTATTATATTAGACCCCAGGCTAAATTATTTGTAAATTCTATTGGCACAAATGATACAAATTGTAATAGATGTTATTGTTCATTTGGGATTTATCAATTAAACAAATGCATTTTGGTTTATTCACTGCATGAAGTTATTTCCCCAAAAAGGCATTGTTTACTGCCTTTTGCTTGGCTCTGGAAGTCCAAGGTCTTTGGCAGACTGAGCCATTAGTCTGAGCTCCTGCTTAGTCTAACATTTTCATTTTAAAAAAGCCAGTGGTAAATCAAGCTGAGAGCCAGATATCCAGTCAAAAATTGATTTAGTAAGGCATTGTAACTCACCAATTACAATCCTACTTTTTGCCTTATAATGTAGTCTCTTCAGCAATTATCAAATCTAAGGACACACACACACACACACACACACACACACACACACACTCCCCCTGCCTCCTCTCTCTTTCTCTCTGACAAACACACTTTGGAAGAAAATATTAATGGATGAATGCAGACATCTGAGACATGATGATTCAAGCAGCAGAAATTTTTAAAAAATTATGCTCCTCACTAGTTAATGGACTTTTCCCCAAATGTGTTTTTCTTCAAAGGTAAAAAACATATTGGATATAATATTCTTCTGTAGATTCTTAATTAGAATCTAAAAAGTTAAAGCCATATCTTTATAAAACAAGTAGTTTGCTTTAGGGAGAGACTATTTCTCATTCAAATTCATAACTCTCAAGCATCCTGTACATGTCCAATAAATGATGATTAAACTGAATTCTGTAACCCACTCATACACTCAAGGAAATAATGGTGAGCAATTCTAGGAGAAATGATTATGAGTTCATTAATTAGTTTTTAGTTTTATTGCATGGGAACAGCTTATAAATTTTTAAATAATTTGAACAGCTTTGTTTTTTGTTTTTGTTTTTTCTTTAAGGGAATAACTGGGAAACAATCAGTGAAGAGAAATGTGTGCTGTCTGGATGGCCATGCTAGGGAAAGTGTTCTCGTGGTGATGTTAGTTCCCTAAATTCAAGTGCTCCAATTCCTAAGCCCTATGCTACTCTTCCATTGCCCACCATGCCTGAAATACTGTCTACTACTTGAACATGGTAATAATGTGGTATAAGGGAAGAGTATTAGACTAAACCATGTCAAAAAGCATGGACTTCAGCTTCAACTTTGGCACTCTGCTGGCAATGGCACTGTGGTCTCTTAACCCCTCTGGGACTCTGTTTCCTTACACCCAAAAGGATTGAATTCTGCTCAACTGAAAGAGTGCTTAGACAGATCATGAGGAATGCTTGTACACATGAAAACACTTTATAAACTGTAGTACTTGATAAAATGTGGAAAAATATTATCACTGCTCCTATCTCATTGCAAATTTTCTGCAATAAAACTCTGCTAAAAAACAATCTAAGACGCCTCTTCACCTGCCAGGGGATGATTTCCCTTGTGTTGTGTTTTCTGTTCTGTCCCTCCCCATCCAGCACCCTCTCCTTCTTTGAAGTTACTCGATGGTTTGAATTGCAGTAAAGATTCTGACTGTCTCATTATCGTTTTAAAACTCAAGTAAGTGATGTCTAGACTGTTGAAAAGGAGATAAAACTGAATAAAGTACTGCCACTGAAGTCTACCCAAGTCATTTCATTTTCTTGATTTGATTTTAAAACAATATTTCCCTTTAAGAGGCAGGTAGATTGGTAATCACCAAGATCATAGCTTTCACACAAGGTAAACGATTCCCCCCTTTTGTTCTTTTTACAGAATACACACAGTTGGGAGGGTAGATAGAACACTCAAGATACAAATGGATAATAAAGTAATTTCTTATACTCCACTCTACCTTATTGATTTCTTTTTAAAAAATTTTAAACACTTTTATTTGGCAATAATCTCAAACTTAGAGAAGATGCAAATATAAAAATTGCTTTACTTGATTTTTAAAGGGAAAGATTGCTTCCTGGAGGGTATTTATCTTCATTGGAAAACCAAAAAAGAAACCCTAGGATATAGATTAAGTAAATGAGCCAGATTCTTATGCTTCACGATTTATGAAAAGAAAACAATAAAGCATGCTAAAGTTTTGCATAACTGTTTTAAAGCAGAACTTTCTTTGCAGCTCCTCTTTCATGTTCACTTCTGAATTGTACTCATAATATAAACAATAGAAAGAGTTAAGATGTGATTATTTTCCAGAAATGATTATATTTCTTGTGAGAACTCAAAATATGTTGATTAGAAGAATATATAGTTGATACAAAAAGAATTAGTCGTTATATAGAATTTTTCTCTCTCTGTGTTATCCCATTTTTCTGTACAGTTGATTTTTTTGTGAATCATTGCAATCAACATTCTCAGGTCTTAAATGATTTCTCTTTTACTGAACACTTGAATTATCTGCACAGTGTAGCTTAGGAATTTTAAGAAAAAAATTTGTTTTCTATTAATGAACTCTGGCTTTTTCTCATTTTGTTTCAAACTTTCTTCTACTGAGATCCTAAATAATGTCTGATTTTTCATTTGTAAAAGTCTTAAAGGAACCAGCTTTTATGATGTGATATTATTTGTTATATATTTTCATTTTTATCTTTCCCGTTAGTTTATGCACATACAACTGTGTTATCTTTAATTTCTCTGGTTTGCACTAAGGAAGCTTGAGTTTTCTGCTATTATATCATAAAATACCTATGTCATTTTGATGTGAAATTTCCAGAGGTAGTTTCCGTGGAAAGACTTTCATGATGATTTGGTGTATATGTTTACTATCTAATATATCCTTGAACTTTAAAGACTAGATTTTCAGTTGTCAACAACACAAAACACTATCGATGATATCCATATCAAATCATCCACATCAATAAATTGGGAGGCAGCTTTTAGATAACACAGTAGTTTTTTATCTTTTTTGGTCACTGCAGCTTAATTGAAGTAATATTTGACTGTTTGCAATGTGCAAAATCTGTGCTAGATATCTTTAAGGATAAAAGTATGAGTGAGGTGTAGTCTAGGGTCCTGCAGAGTTTATAACGATATAAGTATTCAAAGGTTTAAATTCAATATCTAAAGTACTAATTTGAAAGACCAGACCTAGGACCCAATATAAAAGAGTACTCAATATATTAAAGGTCAAAGTTTAACCTTAAACAAGGAATTAATTATTTTGCTCTTAAAAAATGTAATTAAACAATTAAATCAAAAGTAATTTTCCCACAATAATAAACTTTGGTGCAATAATATAAGGATCTCATGATATTAAATCCCACTTAACAACTTGACTATGATAATTCCAATTTAAAACATTATTATACCCTAAGTGCAATAGTCATTTTTGATTGTTAGATGCATTGAAGTTTTATTGAAAATATAACAAGACCTAACCAGACTCTTAACATTTCACAGTAGTTTAAATATTCAATAATATAAACTCCAAATTGTGGTGTTAAGTAATGATGTTTTAAAATGAAATGATAAATAGCCTTAATAGGAGGATCTACAAAAGTTACCAGGATCATCAAATTACATAAAGTATAGTGATCATTTTATTTTTAGTTTGGTTGGGATAATAAAGAAGACTTTGTACTGTTATATATACTTGGCCCTCTGAATTGCTGGTGATGAGTTGTGCTTGCAGCTGCCTTAGCTGCTTTGGCACCATCTTCTGGCCCATAATACTTGACTTCAGAGAATGAGACTGAACATCAGTGGAATCATCAACTGGGCACTTTTGGTTCATCCTTCTCTTCACCTTTCCTGTTTTCTGAAGATGCACTTGATAGTAGGATGCCTTCCCTCCTTATTCTGGTCTTCCCTTAGTACCTCACTAGTGAGTACCATATGCTGACCCCATTCTAAGCTCTTTCTCGTATTAACTTAATTAATCCTCACCTCAACAACTTTATTACTCCCCTCATTTAACAGCTGAAGAAGTGGAGAGCAGAGAGAGGTTAAATAACTTGCCCAATATTACCCAGGTAGTCACAGTGTAGCTGAGGCTCAAACATAGGCAGGCTGGCCATGCTATTAACTTTATAGTCTCTGGTGAGTAACTGTTGAATGAATGAAAGCCATTTTCTCTCCAAACCTATTTGAAAATGCCATAGCTGAGATAAATTCTTCAACTGCCTTCTTAACTCCAATCTCTGTTCCCTCTAGTCAGCATTAAATCCCACATCCAGACTGATATTTCAGGCTTTTTGTTATGCTTTCATTACTGCCCTCAGGTCTTCTGAAACACACCAATTCACCTAAAACATTTATCCATGTATCTCACACATGTATACATTTTAATCTTTTAAAGTGCCTCCCTTTTCTTGTGCATATGTGTTCTCTGTGAATAGAAAACTGGAAGAAACTATAAATATTTTTTCTGTTAAACATTTTGGCATGCTGCTTTTCTTCTTATTCCAGGCTGCATAATTTCAAATTTGATTCCTCACATTGACCTTTGAGAATAGCTGTTGTTATTTTTACTTATTTATCAATAATGGCAATAAGAAAAAAACCTCTAATTCTTTTATGGAGAATTCTGTACTTTCTTTCAATATCTTCTTCAATTCTAGATGGAAAGATAGATATTCAAAGAATATTGATATATTTAGCATGCTCATGAGGATATGATACATATGATGTATGTATCAAAATATGATGACAATGTATATTACATTATCATCTTAACAACTGGCAACATAAAAACTTGTAGGAAGGTGAAGCTTGCTAACAGCAGCCTACATCTATACAAAAAGAGTTGAATCCTTGAGGTTCCAATGATACATTAACATCTAAACATAATCTCTAAATTTGATGAAGGTTGTTAAAGGCAGGACCCCTTCCAAAAACCCATTTATTTTTGGTAGAAAAGGGTAGAATATTAGAAAGACAGCTTTTAGTTTTGACTAGAGGTAGGGCACTCTAAAAAGTTAAATTTATAATTCTTGTTACAATATATTCTTAGTTTCTCATATTTAAAATAATGTACTAATTCACATCAATGGAAATGAAGAAAATCAGTGGTTTAAGAATATTTTGACCGTTGACTGACAATATGTCAGGGATTTTTAACTGATTTTTGAAATGAGTCAATCAAAATGATAATTAGGGATTTTGATTTTAAAAGACATGTAAACTGGGATGTTGGCATTCTGTATATTTATATTCCCATTCTGCTAGGGTGGACCCATACATGACAAAAAATGAAGAACTCCGGTGCAAATCAAATATTTACATGGTTTCATAAACAAATTAAGGTGATGAGTAAAGAAATACTTAACAATGTCCATAGGCTAGATTCTGGCTAGGTTTGTTATAACGAGCATGCAGAGTCTCTGTAACCTTCTGACAGCCTTTAGCTCTGTTTGGCTTGTGGAGCACGGAGGCAAAATAACTCAGTGGGAATGGAAAGGATTTGAACCTTTAACTCTCTTTTGTTCAACTTGACTTTAACTCTCTTTTGTTCAACATTTTTTTCAGCAAATTGAATTATAAGCAGAGGATATAGGAGTCCACAGGCATAATAACATGGAAGTTGGAGGATTTGGGATTGGGTCCTTGTTTGACTTTCTATACCTTACTCTGCTTGTGTGACCCAGGTAGCCAAACAGTGCCTTTGGGTTTATGACCAAGGTCAGACATTCTAACTCATCTGCTCTCCATGTGAGTGACTGCAGAGAGGGAGGTTTAAGACTCTGAGAGAGAACTGCTGTTACACAGGACATTTTCTTAAGCATAAAATAGCAAATTGAAGCTTTTGTCATAAAGAAAGTGAAATCAGTTGGCCGACAGTGGAAACGAAATCAGCATTAGCACCAGTTATTGACAGTTGGGAAGTTACTTCCTTAAACATTTTTAAAAAGTACGTTCAAGGAGCAAGTGAAGGCACGTTCTCTTAAATACGCTAACCAGTTGAAATATGAAAATGTTAAATGTCTGAGCATTAAATTTAAATGATGAAGAAGAGAGATGTGCCCGAGGCACTTGTCCTGACACAGGGAGAAAAGATTATTGCAGGTGACTGAATCAGAACAGAAGTTTAGAGAAGGTTATCAAGGGAAATAAAAAGAAAAGTGACTATTTCATCATGATGACCAGAAACACCACTAATTGAATATCTAATTTTAAAATGCTGACCTATAACTATTTTGAATAACACTGATGTGTTCTGGAAATTAAAACAAGAAAAATTAAAAAGAATGCATGGAACAATAAGGCAACACATCTGTGTAGCTCTTTAAAAGTAGTCTCTAAAATTTTTTTCTGTTTCTCTCTACCCTTGGGTTTCACACAGCAGGTCCTCAGTAGGTATTTGTGGTATTGAGCTGAATGCAATCATTGAATGCCAAAGCATATTCTAGGACTGTTTCTTCATTTGTGCCTCAAAATGTCTCTGTGAAGTAGTGGATGCACAGGGTAGGGGATATAACTGAGTACTTGCGAGGTCAGACAGAGGTCGACTGCCAGGTTCTAGCAGTCTGAGATCTTGGGCTAAAGTACTGGCCCAATCTGAGCCTTAGTTTACTCCTCTGTAAAACAGGGATTACAGCGGAACCTCACTGGTGAGGATACATTGCAATAGTACACCTGAAGCACTTAGCAGAGTGTCTGGAACAAAACAATACTCAGTAAGTGTTAGCTATGAAGATGCTTTAATCTGATGCTCCTGTTTAAGCAGCAGTGGTTAATTAGTCTCTGAATCACCTTAGGAGGTCTCTACTCCTAAGTTTATGCTCTTTAAAAAAAAAAAAAAAGGAATAAAAGAAAGCAATCTTTTAATGACAGCATCTTTTAAATGGTCTTTCAGATGAATAAAATATTGCTTCATGTTGACTGAATTTGGATTACGTAATTAGGAACAAATAATTGTTCATTCCTAATTTTAAAGGTGTATATGGCTGACAACTTTTATTTTTATGGGCTGTTAAAACATTACTGTCTAATTATCCTACGACTAGTGGCTCGTTGAATTGGGTAGACGTTAACAACTCAAGAGAAAGGCATATTAGGAGGACCTGTACATTAGAGCATCAAAGAGAACCCAAATTTTCATGATATTTTAAAAAGCACAGCATATCAATTTTTGGAAAAATTCCCCCAAGAAAACCATCACCAAGATGGCAGAGTAGAAGGATGTGCTCTCACTCCCTCTTGTGAGAATCACAACTAACTGCTGAACAGTCATCGACAGGAAGACACTGGAACTCACCAAAAAAGATACCCCACATCCAAAGACAAAGGAGAACCCACAATGAGATGGTAGGAGGGGCGCAATCACAATAAAATCAAATCCCATAACTGCTGGGTGGGTGACTCACAAACTGGAGAACACTTATACCACAGAAGTCCACCCACTGGAGTGAAGGTTCTGAGCCCCACGTCAGGCTTCCCAATCTGGGGGTCCGGCAACGGGAGGAGGAATTCCTAGAGAATCAGACTTTGAAGGCTAGCGGGATTTGATTGCAGGACTTCAACAGGACTGGGGGAAACAGAGACTCCACTCTTCGAGGGCACACACAAAGTAGAGTGCGCATCGGGACCCAAGGGAAGGAGCAGTGACCCCATAGGAGATTGAACCAGACATACCTGCTAGTGTTGGAGGGTCTCCTGCAGAGGCAGGGGGTGGCTGTGTCTCACTGTGAAGACAAGGACACTGGCAGCAGAAGTTCTGGGAAGTACTCCTTGGGGTGAGCCCTCCCAGAGTCGACCATTAGCACCGCCAAAGAGCCAGGTAGGCTCCAGTGTTGGGTTGCCTCAGGCCAAACAACCAACAGGGAGGGAACGCAGCCCCACCCATCAGCAGACAAGCGGATTAAAGTTTTACTGAGCTCTGCCCACCAGAGCAACAGCCAGCTCTACCCACTACCAGTCCCTCCCATCAGGAAACTTGCACAAGCCTCTTAGATAGCCTCATCCACCAGAGGGCAGACAGCAGAAGCAAGAAGAACTACAATCCTGCAGCCTGTGGAACAAAAACCACATTCACAGAAAGATAGACAAGATGAAAAGGCAGAGGGCTATGTACCAGATGAAGGAACAAGATAAAACCCCAGAAAAACAACTAAATGAAATGGAGATAGGCATAGGCAATCTTCCAGAAAAAGAATTCAGAATAATGATAGTGAAGATGATCCAGGACCTCAGAAAAAGAATGGAGGCAAAGATCGAGAAGATGCAAGAAATGTTTAACAAAGACCTAGAAGAATTAAAGAACAAACAAACAGAGATGAACAATACAATAACTGAAATGAAAAGTACACTAGAAGGAATCAATCGCAGAATAACTGAGGCAGAAGAATGGATAAGTGACCTGGAAGACGGAATGGTGGAATTCACTGCTGTGGAACAGAATAAAGAAAAAATAATGAAAAGAAATGAAGACAGCCTAAGAGACCTCTGGGACAACATTAAATGCAACAACATTCGTGTTATAGGGGTCTCAGAAGGAAAAGAGAGAGAGAAAGGACCAGAGAAAATATTTGAAGAGATTACAGTCGAAAACTTCCCTAACATGGGAAAGGAAATAGCCACCCAAGTCCAGGAAGCGCAGAGAGTCCCATACAGGATAAACCCAAGGAGAAACACGCCATGACACATAGTAATCAAACTGGCAAAAATTAAAGAGAAAGAAAAATTATTGAAAGCAGCAAGGGAAAAATGACAAATAACATACAAGGGAACTCCCGTAAGGTTAACAGCTGATTTCTCAGCAGAAACTCTACAAGCCAGAAGGGAGTGGCATGATATATTTAAAGTGATGTAAGGGAAGAACCTACAACCAAGATTACTCTACCCAACAAGGATCTCGTTCAGATTTGATGGAGAAATCAAAAGCTTTACAGACAAGCAAAAGCTGAGAGAATTCAGCACCACCAAACCAGCTCTACAACAAATGCTAAAGGAACTTCTCTAAGTGGGAAACACAAGAGAAGAAAAGGACCTACAAAAACAAACCCAAAACAATTAAGAAAATGGTCATAGGAACATACATATTGATAATTACCTTAAACGTGAATGGATTAAATGCTCGAACCAAAAGACACAGGCTTGCTGAATGGATACAAAAACAAGACCCATATATATGCTGTCTACAAGAGACTCACTTCAGACCTAGAGACACATACAGACTGAAAGTGAGGGGATGGAAAAAGATATTCCATGCAAATGGAAATCAAAAGAAAGCTGGAGTAGCAATACTCATATCAGATAAAATAGACTTTAAAATAAAGAATGTTACAAGAGACAAGGAAGGACACTACATAATGATCAAGGGATCAATCCAAGAAGAAGATATGACAATTATAAATATATATGCACCCAACATAGGAGCACCTCAATACATAAGGCAACTGCTAACAGCTATAAAAGAGGAAATCGACAGTAACACAATAATAGTGGGGGACTTTAACACCTCACTTACACCAATGGACAGATCATCCAAAATGAAAATAAATAAGGAAACAGAAGCTTTAAATGACACAATAGACCAGATAGATTTAATTGATATTTATAGGACATTCCATCCAAAAACAGCAGATTACACGTTCTTCTCAAGTGTGCACGGAACATTCTCCAGGATAGATCACATCTTGGGTCACAAACCAAGCCTCAGTAAATTTAAGAAAATTGAAATCATATCAAGCATCTTTTCTGACCACAACACTATGAGATTAGAAATGAATTACAGGGAAAAAAAACGTAAAAAACACAAACACATGGAGGCTAAACAATACGTTACTAAATAACCAAGAGATCACTGAAGAAATCAAAGAGGAAATCAAAAAATACCTAGAGACAAATGACAATGAAAACACGACGACCCAAAGCCTATGGGATGCAGCAAAAGCAGTTCTAAGAGGGAAGTTTATAGCTATACAAGCCTACCTCAAGAAACAAGAAAAACCTCAAATAAACAATCTAACGTTACACCTAAAGGAACTAGAGAAAGAACAAACAAAACCCAAAGTTAGCAGAAGGAAAGAAATCATAAAGATCAGAGCAGAAATAAATGAAATAGAAACAAAGAAAATGATAGCAAAGATCAATAAAACTAAAATCTGGTTCTTTGAGAAGATAAACAAAATTGATAAACAATTAGGCAGACTCATCAAGAAAAAGAGGGAGAGGACTCAAATCAATAAAATGAGAAATGAAAAAGGAGAAGTTACAAAAGACACCGCAGAAATACAAAGCATCTTAAGAGAGTACTACAAGCAACTCTATGCCAATAAAATGGATAACCTGCAAGAAATGGACAAATTCTTATAAAGGTATAACCTTCCAAGACTGAACCAGGAAGAAATAGAAAATATGAACAGAAAAATCACAAGCACTGAAATTGAAACTGTGATTAAAAATCTTGCAACAAACAAAAACCCAGGACCAGATGGCTTCACATGTGAATTCAATCAAATATTTAGAGAAGAGCTAACACCTATCCTTCTCAAACTCTTCCAAAAAATTGCAGAGGAGGGAACACTCCCAAACTCATTCTATGAGGCCACCATCACCCTGATACCAAAACCAGACAAAGATACCACAAAAAAAGAAAATTACAGACCAATATCACTGATGAATATAGATGCAAAAATCCTCAATAAAATACTAGCAAACAAAATCCAACAACACATTAAAATGATCATACACTATGATCAAGTGGGATTTATCCCAGGAATGCAAGGATTCTTCAACATACGCGAATCAATCAATGTGATACACCATATTAACAAATTGAAGAATAAAAACCATATGATCATCTCAATAGATGCAGAAAAAGCTTTTGACAAAATTCAACACCCATTTATGATAAAAACTCTCCAGAAAGTGGGCATAGAGGGAACCTACCTCAACATAATAAAGGCCATATACGACAAACCCACAGCAAACATCATTCTCAATGGTGAAAAACTGAAACCATTTCTTCTAAGATCAGGAACAAGACAAGGATGTCCACTCTCACCACTATTATTCAACATAGTTTTGGAAGTCCTAGCCACGGCAGTCAGAGAAGAAAAAGAAATAAAAGGAATCCAAACTGGAAAAGAAGAAGTAAAACTGTCACTGTTTGCAGATGACATGATAACTATACATAGAGAATCCTAAAGATGCCACCAGGAAACTACTAGAGCTAATCAATGAATTTAGTAAAGTTGCAGGATACAAAATCAATGCACAGAAATCTCTTGAATTCCTATACACTAATGATGAAAAATCTGAAAGAGAAATTAAGGAAACTCTCCCATTTACCATTGCAACAAAAATAATAGAATACCTAGGAATAAACCTACCTAGGGAGACAAAAGACCTGTATGCAGAAAACTATAAGACACTGATGAAAGAAATTAAAAATGATACCAACAGATGGAGAGATATACCATGTTCTTGGATTGGAAGAATGAATATTGTGAAAATGACTATACTACTCAAAGCAATCTACAAATTCAATGCAATCCCTATCAAACTACCAATGGCATTTTTTACAGAACTAGAACAAAAAATCTTTAAATTTGTATGGAGACACAAAAGACCCCGAATAGCCAAAACAGTCTTGAGGGAAAAAAACGGAGCTGGAGGAATCAGACTCCCAGACTTCAGACTATACTACAAAGCTACGGTAATCAAGACAATATGGTACTGGCACAGAAACAGAAATATAGATCAATGGAACAAGATAGAAAGCCCAGAGATAAACCCACGCACCTATGGTCAACTAATCTATGACAAAGGAGGCAAGGATATACAATGGACAAAAGACAGTCTCTTCAATAAGTGGTGCTGGGAAAACCAGACATGTAAAAGAATGAAATTAGAACACTCCCTAACACCATACACAAAAATAAACTCAAAATGGATTAGAGACCTAAATGTAAAACCGGACACTATAAAACTCTTAGAGGAAAACATAGGAAGAACACTCTTTGACATAAATCACAGCAAGATCTTTTTTGATCCACTTCCTAGAGTAATGGAAATAAAAAAATGGGACCTAATGAAACTTAAAAGCTTTTGCAAAGCAAAGGAAACCATAAACAAAATGAAAAGACAACTCTCAGAATGGGAGAAAATATTTGCAAATGAATCAACGGACAAAGGATTAATCTCCAAAATATATAAACAGCTCATGCAATTCAATATTAAAAAAACAAACAACCCAATCCAAAAATGGGCAGAAGACCTAAATAGACATTTCTCCAAAGGAGACATACAGATGGCCAAGAAGCACATGAAAAGCTGCTCAACATCTCTACTTATTAGAGAAATGCAAATCAAAACTACAATGAGGTATCACCTCACACCAGTTAGAATGGGCATCATCAGAATATCTACAAACAACAAATGCTGGAGAGGGTGTGAAGAAAACGGAACCCTCTTGCACTGTTGGTGGGAACGTAACTTGATACAGCCACTATGGAGAACAGTATGGAGGTTCCTTAAAAAACTAAAAATAGAATTACCATATGACCGAGCAATCCCACTACTGGGCATATACCCAGAGAAAACCATAATTCAAAAAGACACATGCACTCCAATGTTCATTGCAGCACTATTTACAATGGCCAGGTCATGGAAGCAGCCTAAATGTCCATCGACAGACAAATGGATAAAGAAATTGTGGTACATATGTACAGTGGAATATTACTCAGCCATAAAAAGGAATGAAATTGGGTCATTTGTAGAGACGTGGATGGATCTAGAGACTGTCATACGGAGTGAAGTAAGTCAGAAAGAGAAAAACAAATATCGTATATTAACACATATATGTGGAACCTAGAAAAATGGTAGAGATGAACCGGTTTGCAGGGCAGAAGTTGAGTCACAAATGTACAGAACAAATGTATGGACACCAAGGGGGGAAAGTGGCAGGGGGTGGGAGTGGGGATGGGATGAATTGGGAGATTGGGATTGACATGTATACACTAACATGTATAAAATGGATGACTAATAAGAACCTCCTGTATAAAAAAATAAATAAAATAAAATTCAAAATTTCAAGAAAAAAAAAAGAAAAGACAAAATAGGAAGATTTTGAGCAAGACTAATGAAGAAACCAAGAGGGCAGGCATAGATAAATCATATTAGGAATAAAAAAAAAATTTCAGATTGAAAAAAAGAAGAAACCATCACCAACTTCCAAAAAGCTAACATCAGAAAGTATCTATGAAATATATGGTTTATCAAATTCCATAAAAACAGATGTCTTGATATGCTGCTAAAAATAGAAGCATCTCAAATGCCTCTAATGGAGACTAGTTTTACCTATACATGGTGCGGAAGGAGAGGATTAAGAACATTGTGAGGGATAAAATGGAGGAGACAAGGAAATTAAGTGTTGCTGTGGGCTGTTTAATGATAATATGTGAATCTTTTGCCTAAAATTGTGCATAGTTTTGAGATTTTAAATATATTCATTCTTATATTAATGAATAACCATGTCTTCAAAACCTAATCTATATCTACCTATGTTTTTTTCTTATTGAAT
Source organism: Balaenoptera musculus (assembly GCF_009873245.2). NCBI lineage: Eukaryota > Metazoa > Chordata > Mammalia > Artiodactyla > Balaenopteridae > Balaenoptera > Balaenoptera musculus. The sequence goes on along the minus strand of NC_045787.1, from coordinate 24,703,784 downwards.
TTAATCTTAGACTATATACCAGCTATTGTCAAGGAATTGCTATATTATGTAAAGCTGGAAGAAGGGGCATGGGGTTTTCTGAAAATGTGGAATTACAATGCTTCCCTCTTATTTTTCTATTCAGCTTACATAAAGCCAAAGATAATCTAAGTGATTCTGCATAAAATCAAATACTCTTTCCTTTAGCCCTTGACAAGAAAATATGTACCTCTTTCTGTTTTCTGTGCCAGCATCAGTGACACTTTCACTATCCTGATTGTTCTATCTTGAAATCTCCGACGTTTTGAACCTCCTGCATTCTCTCCTTTGGCTTCTGCATCCAGTTAATTGGGAAGTCCTGGTAATTCTCCCTCTGCCAGATGGGCTAACACCTGCTTTTCCCTTAAGATGTGGTCCCAACACCATCACTGTCTCTAGGAAGCTCTGGTGAATGCCCGAGCCCAGGTGGCCCCTCTCCTTTATAGTTCCACAATACTTTGGGGATGCCCATTTTATCACTGAGCTTGCCACATCTAATTATAATTATTGCCAATAATATTCTCCTAGGGCAATGGTTCTCAAGTTTCGCCACATATTTGAATCAAATACTTAATTAAAAACCAACTAAATCAGAATCTCTGAGGAAGTGAGACCCAGGCCAACGTACATATTGTTAAAAGCAGCACTTCTCAAATTTTAACATGCATAAAATTCACCTAAAATTCTGCTTTTGTTGAAAAGCAGATTCTGATTCAATAGATCTCAGGTGGGGCCTAAGAGTCTAAAGTTCTAACAAGCTCCCAGACACAGATGCCACTTATGCTAAATCAGCATAAAAGTTCCCCCAAATGGTTATGTATTTTAGAACATCGGTCCCCAACCTTTTTGGCACCAGGGACCGGTTTCGCGGAAGACGATTTCTCCACGGCGGTGGGGCGGCGGCGGGGGCGGTAGATGGTTCAGGCGGTAACGCGAGCGATGGGGAGCGGGAAGTGAAACTTCGCTCGCTCGCTCTCTCGCCCGCGCGCCCGCCTGCCGCTCACCTCCTGTTGTGTCGCCCGGTTCCTAACAGGACGCGCGGCCCAGGGGTTGGGACCCCTGTTTTAGAAAATAGCATCCTCCTTATCTGTATCTGTATCCACATCTATATCTTAAGCTCACAAACCTTTACCCAATATAAGACCACTTCTTTCTACTCTGATACCTCTACCTGCCACCACCTTTTCAGGTGTGGAGAGGTGTTGAGAATTGTCTCATAAATCAGAGTTTGGGTTGTCAATATTTCAGCTGTAACTGGCCTTCCTCACTTCTATTTACAAGTGCATCCCTCCCCAGCTGTGCCATGTCCATGTTTCTGTGTTTATCTTACTGGACACAGAGAAATGCTGAGGAGCATTAAGATATCATGAGAAGGAAGGTCTTGCTACCTTTGCTTGTGCTTCAATTTTTAAATTATTATTAATTAATTAATTAATTAATTTTTGGCTATTAACCTATTTTTGGGTCTTCGTTGCTGCGCGTGGGCTTTCTCTAGTTGCAGTGAGTGGGGGCTACTCTTCCTTGCAGTGCTCAGGCTTCTCATCGCGGTGGCTTCTCTTGTTGTGGAGCACGGGTTCTAGGCACACCAGCTGCTGTAGTTGTGGCAGGTAGGCTCAGTAGTTGTGGCTTGCGGGCTCTAGAGCGCAGGCTCAGTAGTTGTGGCGCACGGGCTTAGTTTCTCCACGGCATGTGGGATCTTCCTGGACCAGGGCTCGAACCCATGTCCCCTGCATAGGCAGGCGGATTCTTAACCACTGTGCCACCAGGGAAGTCCCTGTGCTTCAATTTTAAAGCATGATCTTGTATATTCACTTCATTGTCACTCCAGCTGCCAGACTCCATCTTCTGCTGCTTCTTGGATGCTTATGTGACTTTCTTTTTCTCCTTCTACACCAGGTAGCCTCTTGCTTCCACACCCATTCTCACATTTTCCTCCATTGTCAAGTCACTGTCATCCCTATTGACTTACCTCCAAATAACTGGAACCAAGGAACACACATATAAACAGCTGCTTATAATGTAAAAACTTCTTTCTTCTACTTTAAGTGTATTTGCTCAACCACATTACTTTTCCTTAGTTAATGCTTCTATCTGTTACATGTACAGGTCAACCTTTTCAGTTTTAGGTCTCAAGAATAGGCTCTAAGTAGCTATTATTTAGTAGGGCTAATGGCACAATTTAAGGTTCTATTAGCCTTTGTACACCTTTATATACCAATCTAACCACATTCCTATGGTTCCCAGAGTGTGCACCAAGGCGCCCTGGGGTGCAGCAGGGAACTCACTGCAGCACCAGGAAATATTTTAAAAATTTGAGGGAAATACAGCAACATGAGCTATCAGACATCTTGCGAATTACTAGCTCAGAGTAGATCACAGTTTCAACAGAAGGTGATGCTACATTCCTTTCGATCATGTCATATATTAATGAAGATGGGTTTCCCACAGTGCCCGTGTTAAAAAGCAAGTACCGTGTGAAAATCAATGTGGAAAAGGAAACCAGGGGTCGGTGTCCAATCTGAGAAGTTGTGCAGTGTCCAATACATGCACACATTCCATTAGGAAGTAACTGGTTATTTAAGAGTGAAATAAAAATATTATTTTTTCTATTAATTGATTTTTTTCGTTACTTATTTGTTAGAACATAAATACGTATTAAGTTGTTTGGGCCTAATTATTTCTTTTGGCCTAAGGGCATTGTGAAAAAATTATTGAGATGTTACAGGCATTGCGAACCAAGAAAGTTTTGGAACCTCTGCTATAGTCTAATTTTTTTTTTTCCCCCAAATTTCTTGACCTTGTGGATTTGGATAATCTCGTCAGGTACCTGTTTACTCCAAATCTTTTAAAAGTGGACCAACCTGTTGCCACATGAGAAACAAACCTTTTTCATTCTTTTTAAATATTTATTTTTTGTCTATGTTTAATTGTGGTAAAAAACAAATTGTAGTCTAATCCCTTTGTCTGTTGATAAAACATATAGTCGAAAGACAGATTCAGGAAAATGCCTTATCAATAGTTCAGGAACACCTCTTATATACATCTGATGTAGCAATGCTGGCAACTACGATAACTTCAATTATTGCCCTTGACTTTTTTTTTTCCAGTGTATATTTTTTATGGGTTATAACTTCAAGGAGTTGGGGCAGGGGCAGATAATGATGAGGAAGGGAAACTTATCTTGCTGCCAATAAAATATCCAAATCCAACGAATCAAACTGAAGCTGTGATTGTGAAGGGGTTTTCCCACAATCCTCTACATTTGCCAGCCACTGAGAGATCCGTTAATTATATCATTTTACTTTTTCAATGATATAAAAGTCAGTAATCCACTTCCACGCATTACAGACAGATTTAATAGAGTGTATACAATGGAGTTTTCATCAATAACTTCTTTCTGCACCTACTATGTGCCAGCCACTAGTTCTTGTCTCACTTTACACTGCAACTCCATGCCGTAGGTAGGCATTGCTCCATGCATTTTCTAGATGAAGAAACTAAAGTCTGGGAAGGTTAATAACCTGCCGTGGGCCAGACAACTGGCAATTGGCAGCACAGCGACGCAGCCTCAGATCTGCTTGAGTCCACAGCTCGCAATTTTTCCCCATGGCAACATTACCTCTCACAATTATAATCATAAAACTGATTCTTCTGAGGTTTTATCCATTGTTGCTTCTAGTATTTTGAAATATCTGGCCTTTCTTTAAAAATACATGTATTTTTATGTAAAATGACATCACAATTTGAGAAGAAAAAGAAAAGAAACGGGGGATCAATTATTTAAATACAGCACTTTAAAAAAATGTAATCTTCTATAACAGTAATGCTATTTGTATTGTAGAAAGTGCTTTAAAGATGATAAGATTATTGTTATTTTTTACAATAATTTTTTAGCCTTGTTAGTGTAGTGCTATTCAAATTTCACAGAGGAAATGGAGTGAAGTACAAGTAAGTGGGTTGTCTTCAGCAGTCACACAGTGTGTGAATTTCATAGCAAATACAAGGTTAGACCCTTGGGGATCCGTGTTGATGTTCACCCCTTCACTGAACACTTCCTCTCCTACTTTATTCCACATTAATAATTCACTTCACTGGAACGATGCCTGGTTACCTCAGCCCAAGCCATGGATGGCTTTCCTTCATTTACTGTGGTAAATGCTAAAAGAGAATATTGGCACAGGATTATTCAGGGATATTTGATAACAGATTGAAGTATGAACATGCAGTCCCTGGAATCTGTAAAATTTATGCTTTTTGAGTGATATCCAAATATAGATGTTCTAAAATTGTAGCTGTAATCATAAAGACATTTTATCATCTCTATTATGTTTGTTCCCAGTTTGTTTATGTAAAGGATGTATGACAATTATTTTTCTTACCAATACCATGTTCTGAAACAGAGAACCTAAGAAGTACAAACCTGTGTCCCTGTCTTTTTTCATGTCTTTGCGGGATGCAGATATTCTGCAATGGGAATGTAGCTGATGATAAAATTTCAGTGAAACTCATGATGACAGTATAACTAAGCTGTTTCACTGACTCAGCTCCAGTAATCTGGAAGGGCTGTAATAAGCGATACGTCCTCATTTTACTTTCTGGAGTCAATAAAATGGTCAGATGATATTTGGAAATAGCACCTTTACATAACCATTTTTTCTCTTTTGTGAACCTTGCCACAATTAAATCATAAGTTTTGAAATGCCTGGCTCTTGCCAATTATTGGAGATAAGACAAAACAGCAGTAACAACTAAATCTAAGGCAGTGGTGGGTTTTGAGGACAAAGGGCTCCATTTGGTCAGAGAATAGATGGCGCTGTAGGTAGCAGAGTTAAAAAATAGTTAATTTGAACGTGGCCAAAGGACTAAAGCTCAGAATGTTTCCTTTCACAATGAGAAAAAGGAAACTTCTTTTCCTTACAGCTTAATCGCTCTATTCCTATTTTTAATACATCCTACTTTATAGAATAGCTGGACCACATTTTTCAAGCTAAAGTAAAAATTCAAGGATTTATGATAATCCTATGCGGCTGGTTGTAGGTGTTTCGTTTTCAACGGAAGCATTTCTCTTTCTTTGCTGCAGTGCTAACATTTCTCAGCTTCTTGCTACAGTCTTCTTCCTGAAACTACTCAAGTGAAAAAAAAAAGTCTTACCAGATAAGCAACAATTCTTACTGTACTGGGGGAATATTTCACATCTTCCCCATCTATTTATGAGAAGTAACTTCTTCAGGCTTTTAAAACCAGAATGTCAAAGAGCCCAGTGGAATCCTACCTTGCCCACATACTGATAATCGGATCCTGTGTATTCCTCCAGCAGAAAGAACTGATTCCACATCCAGCTCCTTTTCGAACGGTTCAGCTCATTTTTGCTGTTGCCAGAGAGCTCCAGGGTCCTTTTCTTTGCCGGGGAACCACTAGTCCTCTTAGATAGTGGAGTTGAGAAAGTTGGGTAGGGCTGGCCAACCCAAAAGAGAAGCAAGAAGTATCGGTAAGTTCTCATTTTGATGACACAGTCCAGTTTCTGAGTAGTGGGTACCCTTCTCCTTGAAGTGTCTTTTTTCACTGCACTGTATCCAGCCTCATTCCTCCTCTCTTCCTTAATGTTCTTGGCTTGGCTCTCAGAGGATATCTGGAAAGAATAATAACATATTAAGCATTTTTAGAGATGCTTAAAATTCAGCGTTAGAGCAAATAAGCTCTGGGGGAAAAAAGAGGACATAAATTTGAATAGCAAAACAACAAAAAATAAATTGTCTATCAATTTTGAAATGAGGAAAACAGTCTTTCAGATATGCTAAATGGAAGGTGTGTTCCGAGTAGGAAGCTGCTGTTTTCCTCTCTCCTTTTCTATCACATAAAAATCCTGTTTTAAGTAATAGCATTGCTGTAGGTCAACATGCCAGAGTGGATTATTTCACTACTCTTTTACCTCTGAGTATGTGGGTTGAGATCTGGTTAGAAGAAATGAGTTTGTGTTTCTGATTCTATTTGCATATTTATCCTCATGAAAGAATATCACAGACAGTTTTGATTCAATTGAAAGTGGATAATGTTGAAGTTTCGCTACAGTGTATCGAGCACCTGTGATGTGGAGGCAGAAGCCTGTTCTGCAGGCTCTTGGCTTCGGAGATGTGTTGTGATGGAACAGCCTGGGTCAAATAAGGTTGGAAAAGACCTAATGCCTTCTCTTCAGGATGCTCATTAGCATATTGAGGTTTCTTTTTTTGTTGTTTTTTTTTGAAGTTTTTTGTCTTAAAAAAATTTTTTTTATACATATTGATGTTTCTGAAGTGAAATTTTGTAGCAATGATGATAAGCCTGCATTTAATCCAGTATTTCCCAAACTTGACCGGGAAACTTTTTTCCTCATACAACCCAATTAACACTACAGGATGGGTTAATGAACAACCTATGGAATTTGTATTTAATAGAATAAAGAATAAAATGCACAATTCTATTCAAATTTCTTTAGGAAATCCTGGTGGGCTTTTCTCTCTAAATTTTACTTGTATCATAGGCAACCAAGTATATATATTAAAATTGGAGGGCTTCCCTGGTGGCGCAGTGGTTGAGAATCTGCCTGCCAATGCGGGGGACACGGGTTCGAGCCCTGGTCTGGGAAGATCCTACATGCCACGGAGCAACTGGGCCCGTGAGCCACAGCTACTGAGCCTGCGCGTCTGGAGCCTGTGCTCCGCAACAAGAGAGGCCACGACAGTGAGAGGTCCGCGCACCGCGATGAAGAGTGGCCCCCGCTCGCCGCAACTAGAGAAAGCCCTCGCACAGAAACAAAGACCCAACACAGCCAAAAATAAATAAATTAATTAATTAATTAAAAAAAAAAAATTGGTCCAACAGCTTCTATGTAATTTTCACAGGTACATCAGATATACCTCAATACCACAGTGAGGGCAATCGACGGCAAGATCTTCAGAAAAGTCAGCTATTATAATTGCGGTAATAATTTTCCATGACAAATACTAATTTTCAAAAACACAACCTATCTTTGAAACAAATCCTCGGGCCAGAGTGCTTGGCAAAGATGTCACAATTTGGTTTAATATCTTATGTAAATTAAGTAATACATGCCTATATCTCCTTCCTAAACTTCCCCACGTTTCTTGAAAAAAAAATCCAATAAATTACTCCTTCATTTTACTATTTGATACAGAAAACATATTTTCTTAAATAATACTAATAAAAAAATGAAGGGCTTTGTAATGTAGAACATAGTAGTAATTAAGCTGGTACAGTTAATAAATAAGTGCAGATAAAGAAACAGGTTGTAGGTAATCTGATCAGTATTTTTGTTCCCTCTATGTCAGAAAAGATTTGTTCCCTTTTCTCCTATTTTTCTACCAGGTAAATGTATATATGACCAGTTTTTTTTTTTTAACCTCAGCAATGAATAATTATAGCCACCCAACACATGTTTAAGTGGAAGTTTTCTGTTGGAATATAAGTGAAATATTTCACAGTGTTCAGCATTTTTAAACCTTTATTCCATTATTATGCATCTTCTTGACAGCAGGCTGGGGAAGTTGAAACTTCCACAGGTGAGTGAATTAGTACTGTGACAATTAGTCATGCTGGAAAAATGCCAGGTGACTATATTTGTCATTATGTGGCCTTGGTACAGGCGTGGAATGACTGATGATCGATTAGGTAACGACGGTTCTTCTCTCTTCTCGTGGATGGTATATAAAGGGGACTGAGAGACCATATGGAGAAAAGCCCTCTAAAGACATCTATTCATTTCTAGTAGTAGAGATTACACTGAAGTTGATTCAGGGGAAATTACATTTTTCTTAATTTTCCACATTCTCCATTATTTGCATAGACAAATCCTGCAGTGAAGAATTACACATCTGCTGCTGCACTCAGTGTGTGGCCCACAGTGCTGGCAGGAAAGAGGGATGCAGAGAATGGAGGTGTCAGCTGTTTAAAAGGCAGACTCCTAAAGGCCATTTTAAAGAAAAATCGATCCCTGTGGATGTTGTATGCAAACTCTACAAGCTGTTGCCACTTGACTATTAAATATTAGTTCTTTTTAATATCACAGATACCAAAATGTCAAGTATTTCACATTTTTTTCTGCTTGGCTGGTAATAAGCTTTTAAAGTGGTACAAATTTAAGCAGAGTTTCCAAGTATGGTAGAACATATAGTTTTGCTATAACCCAGCTCTTTTTGTATCAACTTGGTAGGGTGTGTCCTTGTTAAAACTCAATATGCAAAATTACTAAAATCACCATGATCCACTCATATTTGGTGTTTAAAGGGATAGATTTCTCTGTGAAATTCTATAGTTAAAAAAAACTCCAACAAACTCTACACTGTTGAATATATAACTTAGCAATTCTCATATAACCCTTCTTAATAGTCAGGATTGCATAGCGGTTAAGATTATCAATGTTGGAGACAGATTGCCTGGGTTTAAATTGCTGTGAATTGGGGAAAATGCTTGATTTCACTGCACCTTAGTTTCTTCTTCTGTAAATGGGGTAATTACAGTAACTACCTCATAGGGTGTTATATATGGATTAAATGAGTCATTGCATGCACTTAAAACAGTGCCTAGCACTCAGTAGGTATTAATACGTATTAGCTGTTATTATTATTATTACTATTATTGTTACTATTCTTTGCATTACAAGTGTAGAATCCATCTACAGCAGCTTGCAAAAGTCTGCAAAAGATAGCTTGGTTACCTCTTAGGCTTTAAATACTTTTTTATGTTTCAATAGGCATTTCCAAGCAAGTCAAATTCTCTTAAAATTAAAGAATAGAAGCACTTTAAAAATCAGAATTAGTCCGTTTGCTAATTGTTTGCCTTTGTGTAGACTTCGATTCAGTATTTCACAGTAACGGTGTAGAAACAGAGAAGGCAGAAGCTTTGCGCCCACTGCCTGCCTCAAGAAGAATATGGGCAAAAGGGAAAGTTCACTGGAGGACAGACTCATTCATACAATCTATGTGTTTTTTTCCCCTTTCCATTTTGTTAAAGTTTTGAAAATCATCTTCACTTTATTCAGGTGAAAAAAAAATCAGACCTAGCTTCAATGTAGCAATTTTGCCCTTGCAAAAATGGGACTGGACAAACATGTCTTCTTGTAATTTAACATGCTGATACTATATTGAATAAGAATTTGATATAGTTGAAATTAATGATATACAGATTTTAGATTTTAATCTAAAAATATGAAATGAAAAAAAAAACCCCATATTCCAAACATGACCTTAGATGCAAAAAACAGGATTCTTAAGGTGCTAGATGGCCATATGTTCAAGGAAAGGAAGGAAAGGGCCTGGTATAGCACAACTTTGAGAAATGTGGGAAAGCCGCTGGCTTCTGAGCAGTCAAAATACAGGAAAACCATATGGCAAGTAGTAATCAGATGTGCTGGCTCATTCTGTAGGTCTCAGAAAGTAAACTAAAATGACAAGAAAGTAATGGCCTACATAGACAATGAATTTTAAAATTGCAGGTATGGTTATTCAAGAAGGAAAGAACCAGAAGATTAGACAGTGGGAGTGGAAAGAATACAAAACAATGTGGATATTGTATCTTTTTGCCCCCATCCCCTCATGGCATTAACAGCAAATGAGTTAGAGATATCAAAAACTCTATAAAAATAAAACTTGACCTACCTAATTACAGCCCAATGACAGTTTAGCAATGAAGTTAAAAGATTACTTAATAGACCAAGTCTCTACTTTTTATTTTCTTTTTGCTGGAATCTGTTTTTTTTTGGGGGGGGCGGGGATTTCTATTTCTTATAGGCAATAGTTTGAATCTTTGCAGAAGCCTTTTCTTAGTCATGTGTAGAAGGTAATTAAGATGTTTATGGATAGTGGGGCAAAGCCCACATAACATTGATAATTACATACTTTGAAAATTTATTTGCCTGGCAGCCAATATGCATATATACTTCAATCTTCACAAGAGTACATAGTCAAGTCCAGCTTTTATTTTAATGCATGCCAGTTAGAAGAAGCCTGGGCCTCATTAATTCAGGGTCTACCAATTTAGAATATGTGATAATTAATGGCAGAAGCTGGGCTGAAGTTTTCCTTTGATTAGCAAAATCTTTTCCACTAGATCATTGGAAATTAATAATGTAAAAATATTTCATAAGAGATATAGAATGAGAAGACAAACTACAATGTCTTCAAGTTCCTTGGAGTACTTTGGAATCACCTTTTATTTGCAAATAATTAATATGCTAATTAGAAAACTTCTCTATTGATTGAATTGCTTCTTCAGTGACTTATGTTTGATAACAGTCTGAATGACTCAACTATATTATCTGGTTTTGAGATACTGATTTTATTATACTATTTACAGACAAACAAGTAGATATTAGACAGATTTAAAAGCAATATAATTACTTTAAAGTTTTAGAATTCAGACTTAGCATACATTTGTTCTGGTGTTCTTGATTAATTCTAATCAGTGCAATATTACTATAATGCCATCTAGGCTTAAAAATTAAACCAAGTACATTCATTCTTTGGCATGCAGAGCCTTAACTTTGGCATTGAAAGCAACTAAGCATTCAATAAAGCAACATTATTAATATATTTGAACCATTTACCCTAGTAAGAGAATGTTTTAAAATCTGTTATGAAATTATTTCTTCAAATAAATGGTGTTACACAGAAATACTGTAGCATAGCACTTTGCATGATGCTGCTCACAGAATATTATCTACCCATAAGTCATCCTAACCCATTGGCATAACCCATTAGTAATGCTTTTAGCATATGTACCATAAATCCCTTCTGAAATTTTGGTACATCTTCTCACATTCTATGGTCAATGAAGTAGAAGACAGCTGGTTATTTATAACTATTTAACATTTCTCCTGACCCTATTGTATTCCAACTCTTGAGAGCCTGAAATCTCTCCATTCTCACACTACCTTTGGGTGCAGTGGGGACAAGGATGGTATTTACTCCATTAAAACCAGCAAATCAAAGAAACAGGACTGTGATATCAGGATGAATTAAACAGAGTGAAGCCAAACGGACACATGTCTTCCTACAAGTAAATCTTTAAAAATATATATACGTTCTTTATTCTAAGAGAAGATGTTTACAGCCAATTAAGTTTGTTCACGATTGATTTTCTGATCACCCAAGGAACTTTGTTTTGAATAGGTTGCCACCTGCTGCGAATAAAAATAAGTCTATAGTACATGGCTGATCTTCTAGAAGTGGTGACATAAGGATAGAACCAATTTAAAATTTTTGGTAGAGATTTCACATGAAGTCTTCATTTCGAAACCTCCATTTCATTTTTCTGTAAATGTCAAAGTCACTGTTGAGTAAAATTGGTTCCGTTTCGTGTGTGTAATGAACTCCACTGAAATGTGTCGAACAGCCTTGGCATCTTTCATCACATAGCATTCCTCTAGTGCCAATGAATCATTATGGCAGCAGTCATCGAATGATGCCCGAATTTTTTGTAAATGTTTATATTTGTGGATAATATGCCAATCTGTTTGCAAACTGATGTGTTTCCAGATGAACCTATTTCAACAGTATTACCCTTGTTCTGAAATGATATTCCAGACATTGCATTAATGAAGATAAAATCAAATGTGTTACAGCACATAAAATGGCGTTTTATATGTAGTTGAGGCTCAAGGAATATTTGTTGACTTGACATACTCACTTGGGAACAAAAAAACCCCAGAACTTGAATCAAAAAGACACAGTTCTTTTTCCACATTTTTTTTGGGGGGGGGGGAGTCCAAACTATTTTATTGTGAGAGGAAGTACCAGAATATGGTTAAGAACAGACTCTGGCACGTCACATGTCTAGGTTAGAAGCTCAGCCCCACCCAACACTGGCTGGGCAAATAGGGGACCAATGTGTGTCTCAATTTTTTTATCTATAAAGTGGAATGATATTAATAGTGCCTACCTTGTAGGATGGCTGTGAGGATAAAATGAATGAATCTATGTGAGGTCTTAGCTAGTAAGATGGTCACAACTACCTAAATTGTCAAAGAATATCTTAGCAGAGGACACACTTTGCCTCCTGCACATTTCTTATTTTGCCTTTCACAATTGAGGAACTGCAGTCAGTCACTCACTCATCTTTAAAGACCAGTACATGCCTATTTCTGGATTAACTTGAAACCACAGAAGCTCTGGTGACATCTTCATTTCTGGAGTGGAGGGAGTTGCCTCCTGAATCAGTGCTGGTGCTTCCCCATGATCCTTACTGATGCCTCTGCCCACTGTGTGTTCAACTGCCATTCAATTGTCTTTTGCCATCTCACATTCTCCGCAGTTTTTTTAAACCTGCTTGCTTCATTCCTTTATGAGTTATGAAACCTGCTTGCTTCATTCCCTTGTTGCCTGGCTCCTCAGGGCCTTTGGGCTTGTGGATGCTCTCTTTTACTTGTGTGAACAAAGGAGAAGAGAAAGCATTTTATGCCTTTAACTAGCTATTCATGGCATGAATTTTAAACACTTCTGTAGCAAACGATATGTTTAGGTTGCAGGAATCTATGAAAGACTTGGTTTCATATTACTCCCCGCTTGTACATTAGGCTCTCTGGCAGCTTTACTTCTGTCGGATGCATAGCCATTTAAGACAATGATGCTTGAACAAGACTGCAAGATGTCAAAACCCACTTGCGCATTAGTGCGAATGATTTCAGTGAGTTTGGTCTTCTTCCAGTAGCTCAATGAAAGGGCAGCCCGAGTGTATTGGCTGGGAGCTACAAGGGTATCTTAGCGGGGGTGAGGAGTTCGGAACAGATTTAACTTTATTAAACTGCACAAGGAGTCACATGGTTGGGTTTACCATTAAGTCATTGTGAAATGACTGGCACGTCACAGATGCTTTTTAAAGGCTCGTACACATGAAAGTGCTATGAGGAGTGGAGATGTTGTATTTATTCTTGCTGATATAATATCTAAGCCTTTGTCAATCATATGAAGTCTAGCTCATAATAATAGTTAAATTTGCCGTGCTCTATTCCTGAACCTACTATGTGCTAGGCACTGGGCTGAGCACATCACAAATACGTCTTCATTTAATTCTGATGACAATCTGTGTGATGGATAACATTCCTATAACTTCTGCAGATGAGAAACTGAAACGTACAGAGACTGAGCAGCTTGTCTACGGTCAGGTAATGGGTACATGATGAAACCAGACTCTAGCCCTGGCATCAGACTCTGGAGTCCTTGCTCTGAACTCACTCTGAGGAGTCACAGGCCAGGCTGCTGTCCACGGCAAGTGCTCATTATCGCTGTGACCTTACAACTGAATCTTCACAACTCCCCTAAAAATATAACAACAATACAGGTCTCTGAGAGGTAAAAATAGTTGTCACAAAACGTATAAGCTAAATAAGAACAGCAAACAAAGTTTGCTTTGTGCCATGCAATGGGATAAATGCTCTGTAAACGTGTAGTCTTAAACAACAGTTCTTTGAAATGGAGGCCACCACTCTTATCCTTTACTCCAGACACAAGAAACACAGGCTTGGAGGGACCGGACGCTTTGCCCAAGGGTGCACAGCTAGTAGTTGGCGGAACTTGGATCAAACCCAGCTAATCTGGAGGCTCCTTCTTAACTATAACATTCACTGTCTCATTTGTATTTTGCTCACGGAAACAGCATCTAGGTTTTATTTACTCTCGTTTCAGACCAAATTTGAACAAATTTATCATCAGGTTTCTAAATCCACGGCAAATTAAAGAGACAGCGTAAGGAGTGCTGGAGGCTGGAGTGCCATTAGTAGGAGAGGGTGGCTGAAAGGCCCAGAGAAAGGCTTCAAAAGACAGGCAGAAAACTGAAGACAGAATGGACAGAGTAAGGAGCTGGGCCTGGTGGATAGGCGACACTCTGTGTTCCTACGCTGAGAACAGTCTGCACATAGTGACACCAGATAAACATTTGTAAAATAAGTGGATGCATGGACGAATGCATGAGCGACGGGATGTAAGAATGACTGAACGCCTGAATTGATGATTGGACTAATGACCGGAAGAACGGACATACAAAAACCTCACAGCACTTGAGGAAATCCAGCACACGAATAGTCATGATAATGATTCTGAATCATTAAGAAGAGTTCCAAGTTACGTTGAATGTTTGGTTTGAGAAGGCATGGATATGTAGAACAAACACAAGCAATGTGACTGTCAAAAGTTACCACAGTGATATTTATTTGGCTGTGCTGTGCAGCATGCAGGATCTTAGTTCCCCGACCAGGGATTGAACCCGGGCCCTTGGCAGTGAGAATGCAGAGTTGTAACCACTGGACCGCCAGGGAATTCCCACAACAGTGGTATTTAGAAGCGCTGCTGGGTGTTAGGCCTCACTGTCCTTCTCTCTCTTACTCCCCGTGTTATTTATCTCAGGCAAGCTCTTCCACCTCTCTGAGCTTTTGTTTCTCATGCGTGACATTGGGGCTGGTGTGCTGACACCCACGGATAGAACAGCACTGTGGTTAGAAGCACACTCTGAGCCAGTTCACCCACATGTATCCCAGCATCAATACTTATTAGTCTTGAGAAGTGGGCAAGTGGCTTCATATTCTGTGCTTCAATTTCCTCATCTTCAAGTTGGGAATAGTACAGTTTTAGGGTCTTAGTGGCAGCACCTGATAAATAGCATTTCTCTTTCTCTTTCAAACTTCAAAGAAATTAAGAAAACAACAACAATAACGAAGGAGTGTTAGACACCAAAATCTCACTTTTATCACCAAAAAAAAAAAAAAAAAAAAAAGGCCAGGCTGAAAAGGTAGCTTAATTTGAGAGCTTAGAGGGCTTGCTAAGTAAACCCAGCATTAGGCAGACTCCCCGCTGGAGTCGGGGTTACATTCTATTTTGCTTTTCTTTTACAAAAGCAGAAGTGGTTGTTAACCTCTGGAGAGCAGGCTCCAATTCTACAGTTCAGAGCCAGAGGGAATAACTTCCTGCTCTCACCCCTAGCTGGCTCAGGTACAGTACCCGGAGGTCTGAAGGAAGTGATCGGGCAGAATCTGTCTTAACCCCCATGAATTAAAAACAGATCATTAGAGACATCAGTGATCCTGAGAGCCAGTAAATCACTTATTAATTACAAACAATTCTTGCACTTAAAGCTTTGTTTTCTGGAGTTGTTTAGAGCATCACTAAAAGGAAAAAAATGTATGAATAATTTAAAGACTGGGAGTTTAAAGCTTCCCTTAAAATATCTCTCACTTCAGGTCAATTATTGCATTACAGGCAAAATGATTTCTTTTCCATCTCTCTTCACCTTCCTCACCAACCCCACTCCCCCAACACACACGGAGAAATATGGCAAAAAAGGGAGGATGTGCTTTGGACATTTACCTGTTAACATTGAAAAGCTACAGTGGCTATTCTCACCCAGAAGGACAGCACTATTTACAGAGGTGTAACCTTTTACACCAAGTTGTTAATGGGAAAAAATAATTGAAGCCCCACTTGCTATTTGGATAGCTTCATTCATTCAGTGTGTTTTATGCAACACTTTATTTGCAGAGTATCCATAACCTAAATTAGATCCTTCTCATAATATCCTGGTGTAGTATCTTTGAAGAAATTTAATTGAATAAATATTGTATAACAACTTCAAGAGGTACTGCAACATTTAAAGGTTTATTCCCTGAGACTAACTAAAGTAGAAGGGGGCCTGTGAAGTTGGGGACATCTTAACTGATTCAGGCTAATGTTAACTGACCATCACACTAGACTTGAACTAGACAGGAAGACAATGTGCTTGAATGGGCTGCTAGATGTTTTATCAATTCTGATGGCCTTCATTTACAAACTTTAATTAGAACCTCTGTTTACTTGAGTCAAATTGTGCATAAAATATCATGCAAAACATTTTAAAAGGGAATTTTAATTATATCACTAAAGAAATGCCCTTGCTCAATGTTTACTAAACACTTGCCAGAACAAGTTAATTAATACATGTTTAAATAAGTGAAAGAAGAAGGGAAACAAAAGAAAAATCACATTCATCTTTTGTCAAGTTTCACTGCAGTTGTCAAAGAAGTTCAATTTCTAATTTAACGACTGCACTATCACAGTGTACATGTGTAATTATAAACAATGGGGCACCACAACACAATGAAGGCCAGCAGAAAGCTAATTCTCACTGGAAGTTGTTGTTCAAAATAACTGTGCATTGTTATTTGATGTTCTGCAGTCATCAAATCAAGCGCTTTTCAATTTCATTCACCTATTAATTATTCCATGGTAGAAAATCAGAATGTTCACGTTACTTTTTTAATAGGTCAGTAATATGGACTTTTACTTATTTAAAGCTGCAGAAAAATACTTTTTAATAGAAAGAGCATAATATGTAGAAAAAGAAAACTTTGATGATAGAGTTTTTAGTTCTAAATTTAATATGCCACCAACTTTTCAGCTTTATCTTTTCAAAATCCCCATTTTCCTCATCTATTAATGTAAACCATACTGCTTGTGCTAGTAAAGACAGATATTGGAAAACAGTTGATAATCTACTAGAAAAACAAAATGAAATCAATCTTTCTGGGATATGCCCTGTTATCTCAGTAGCTTTATGAAAAAGTATTCAAAAGTAGCTTCAGAAGAAAAAGTATTCAAAATAATTTTGAAATCTTTTGGAGAAAGAAAATGTACATATCCCATTAATGGTAACTACCATTATTAAGGAAATTATTCTCTTAATCAGCATGTCCCACATCCGTCCTATTATAGTTTGTTCCTGTATTGCTGAAGCTGATTACCAAATTTCTCAAATCCTCTAAAAAGCCACAACCTGTGCAAGCCTGGGAAATGACATTGACTTAGGAGCAGGCCTCTCTTAAATGTCCTTTTTGAACTTCCGCTGATGGGCCTGGCCAGGCCAGTTCAGACAGCTGAGTTAAGCCTCACTGATTTGTTATAAAAATTAAGTATGATACAGTATGTAAAACACTTACTGCATTGCCACCTAAGCAGAGAATAAATAGTAGCCAGTATTGCTTTTGATACCATTGCTTACCAAGAGCTGATCTTATGCAGTGCAACAATAGTACATAAAACGTTCTGCAGTCGTTGGGCCACTTAATATTAGTAAAAAACATGAAGTCGAAATATCATAAAATGCAACCTGCTTAAAAAACAAAACAAAAAAACCTTTCCTTCTATATATTATTTTTCTTTATCCCTAGAAAAAGGTGTGTTTGGTACTTAAGCATGCTGACTTGCTCTGTAATTTCAGTTGGCAGGGGAAAGAGAAGTTCCTAATATATTTTTCCTAATAAAATAAAGAATCTGAAGTGCCAGCATATTTACACACCTACCAATTATGAAATGAGTTTCCTTGGATATTAAAACTAAGCCAAAATATAACTTAGTCCTATAAAATACTGTCAAACTCAGCTATAGCTCCACTTGGAGCATCAGGAATTATTTAATTAGCAATTGATGAGTGGACTTTAATGTAACTTTATTTTTTTCCACGACACAGTAGGAAGTTTCCACAGTAGAAAGTTTTTGTAAAATGAGCATTTTTCTCCATAGGAAGAAAAAAAGTACATATTACATATATGTTTTTGAAAACATTTTAAAAGCATCTGAGAGTCAAGTGTTTCTGCCATCCTGAACTTTAGAAGATGTTGCAGCTCAGTCACTGACGTAAAATTTCTTTCAGATGACTGTAAATAAAAATCAGGTATCCATGATTATAAATACTCCATTTCACATTTTCTTCAGCAACAGCAAAAAATTTCAATTAATTGAATCTTAGCCAACTACAAATAATGCCAGAAGTGCAATACTAGGTGCTCCAGGTCATGGGCAACCATTAATTAAGATGCAAAGGATCAGCATTAGAGGTCCCAAATACAGATTTTTGTCCCAGAATTTCTTTGTTTTTTTGATAGGTATGGGCTGAAATAGCTATAAAACGCAGCTTCAGCTATATGGGAAAAGAGGGTATTGGGTACAATCTTTATTTTGCTTGCTCTGGAATTTTTGATAACGTTCTGAAGTGTCATTTTTGAAAATGAAAATAAGATTATTTTCACTTCAGGGTTTTTATTTATAGGGGAAAAAAAACCCTTTGAATTCCATGTTACCTCTATTTTAAGGGAACGCCAATTCAATGATTTCCCATTGGAGAGATGGAGGGGGAAGACTAAGATCTTTTAAAATGGTTAAAGCTACCAAAAGTAAAATTTGTAGACTATGACATACCTTTTTTAGAAGTTTTCCCAAAATCACTTGCCAACAGGCTAGTAGAAATGAATTATTTTCAAGGTACTATCCATACTCTTTCATAATATCTAGATTTTCTGGCAGTAAAATTTTGTGTGTGTGTTTGTGTGTGTACGTTTTGCTTTCTGAAATGTAGATATTTCTTCATATTGCTTTATGGTGGTTGAGCTCAAACAAGAAGACTTCTGAGAAAAAGATCGTACAACTTGTTAGCGTCCCAATTTATCATCCACCTATACAAGATTTAATGGTTGTGTTAACGCAGGTCTCAAGAATAATTATAGTCTAAAACAAGTCCTTAAAGTAAAGAGATGAAAAGAACTATATAAAGGGAGGGCTGTCATGAAACAGAAATTGCACAAGCAAGGGAACTTTCATCGTGTTGACTAAGTACTTTACTATGGGATTCTTTTTTAAATTAAGGTGCCTAGAAAGTTGGATGAAAATAAAATATGTATGATTAGCAGGGAATACCTTGGCTCAGAGTAGGTGGGTATGAGTGGAGAAAGGACAGAGAGGTGTTTTTTATCCCCCCAAGTCATTACCAGCTTTAGTTCACAGAAAAGTTATTTCAAATACTCTCTTTGAAAGGCTGCTTTGAGGTCTGCTTTTAATTTGAACAGTTAAATATCGTATTCGTGCCAATGAATCTTTTTTCTTGTGTTAATATCATTAGGAAGAAAGCCTCCCAGGCCAGAGTGAATATTGTAATTGCTTAAAAGAAGAAATATATGGCATACATATTTAATAAAAACCTTTCAAACAATTTCCCTATGTTGGCTAGGCATTTTTGTTTATATAAGATAGACTTTTAGTTTTTAAAAAACTAAACTATGTTGAACCATATGGAAAAATCTCTAGAATAAGATTTTAGCAAATAACCTCTCACAGATCTTTCTCTGATTATATCTGTTTAGGTTGCAGGTCTGTTTTACAGGATCCTTAATTTTGCTCAAACAATTAGAGTGAGCCACACTCTATCAATCTGGAAAACTCCTAAGAACAAGATAGGAATCATCATGAAACTTTGGTCATAAATTCCATAAGGTAATTGCTTTGATATTTTCCACATCTTGAAATGCTCCAAACAACTGAAAAATATTTGTTTTCAAGAAAAGTTAAAAAAAATTGAATGCATCACTACTTTTCAGAGCTCAACAGATTGCTGTCTACATGAACGGCATTTCTCACGGCTTATAACTAAAGAGAAATGACTTTGGCACTTTATCTATTTGAAGAGAAATCGTTACTGCAATTGCCTATGAGACATCAAGCCACCTGCCACAGCATCCCTGGCTGTTTTGTTTTGTTTTTTTTTTCTTTTGTCCAAGGCAATCCTTTCTAGTCAGAGTGGGGATAGAAAACCAGTATGCCACCAGACAGAAGTAGCTGGAACATTCTGGCTAAGAGAATGGACTTTGGAATCAGTCAGATTATAGGGTGAACATTTTATTTACTTGTGTGACTTTGGACATGTTATACAACCTTTCAAAGTTTTAGCCTTTTCACCTTAAACTGAGGATGCTTATATTCAGGTCCCAGGTTATTAATGTGGAGATTAAATGACAGGGTGTACAGAAAGAACAGATACATAGTAGCTGTTATTAGGTCATTTTTGGGGTGAAGGTCTGATGAATTGATGACTTTTGAGATGTTCTTCTTTGTCATAATGGCTTTTCAGATATGGTAGCTAGCCAACCCTGAATCCTTTCTGCAGAGATGTCCTGAGTAAAGATCCCTGTGAGGTCTAAAGGCAGGACCCAATGTGTGAAATTTATTGAAATCTTCAGTTTTATCCTAAACACTTATGCATATTTTGTGTTGTACTCAATAACAGATCTAAATTGTTTTATTAGCAAAATCATTTTTGCCTCTTAAATCTTCTTATAAATCTGATGCTCTGGTGTTACCTTCATACTGTGGCATTGCCTGACCTCTGGCACCGTGCCAGGAACAAGAATGACCAGTCTGGTGCACATTGGAGAAAGACCAGGAAACTTAGACTTCCCTAAACTTTGCTTTTTAGTGCCTTCGTACAGGTGATGAGGGGTCGGGGGGCTCCCTCTCTCTGACCACCCCCTCATTCCAAAATGAAACATAGGCAGTGTAGGTTCTCCTGTATGGATCATCCCCTCACCATTTTTAATTTAAATTTTTAGCTGATTTGGCTGAGAAATGGGGTGCAATGGGGTGGAGATAGAGGGTGGAGAGAACAAATTTTATCCTTTAGTGAAAAAAATTAAGTAAGATAATAAATGGTAAAACAAATGCCATTCTACGTTGCCCCTCACACGTCCCTATTTTGGAGTCCATTAAGAAAATGTTAAGATAGACTTATAGTCAGTTGTTTTAGAAATAATGGCATATGCTCAGTAGAGGTTGAATCTCATCCTTTGAATCATGGGAAATTTGTAGGTAACTTTGCAGGTTAAGTGAGAAGGAAGATTAAAAACATGCTTTGGGTGGCCTGCTATGCAGACAACTGGGTTCTTTGCTTTAGGCTCAATAACATTTCTTGTAAGTAAAAATCCATGAGATATGGCTTCCCTGGTGGTGCAGTGGTTGAGAATCTGCCTGCCAGTGCAGGGGACACGGGTTCGAGCCGTGGTCTGGGAAGATCCCACATGCCGCGGAGCAACTAAGCCCATGCGCCACAACTACTGAGCCTGCGCGTCTGGAGCCTGTGCTCCGCAACAAGAGAGGCCGCGATAGTGAGAGGCCTGTGCACCGCGATTAAGAGTGGCCCCCGCTTGCCGCAACTAGAGAAAGCCCTCGCACAGAAACAAAAACCCAACACAGACAAAAATAAATAAATAAATAAATAAAAATTAAAAAAAAAATCCATGAGATAGTAAATCATTGCTAAATAAATAAATAAAACATGGTATAAATAATAAAATCATTGTTTCTATCTGTCCTCAAACTTCTGTCACTCCGATAGGTTACCCAACTATTCAACTTAAAAATAAAACCTCATAATATCTCCTGTTCACCAGCAGCCCTCTAACCCCATGAGCTGGGACACACAGGTGAACATTGTAGGGGTAGGATGGCACTTGTTACCATTTCATCCTGGACAAAGGCCAATAAGGTAGATGGCAGAGAGGGAGGAAAAGAGAGAGGGGGAAAGACAGGAATAATAAGGGCAAAAATGTAAATTTACCTCCCACTGTCTGTTTACATTTCATTCACTGGAAGTAATATTTACTTGTTCCTGGGGCCCATGACATGTTGGGCCTTTCTTACTTCATAGATGGGCCACTGTCTCATTTTGGTGATTAGACTGTGTCATACACATACAGTGATCAAACCAAACTTGACTTCGTGTGAATCTTCCCTCCTTAGCTCGGGCTTGCTTCCTGCTGGAAAGGGGTAGGGTCCTTCCGCTCCCTCTCTCTCAGCCCCTAGCCCCCAGTTCATTATCTTCAGTTCCTGCTCCCTGTCAATGCTGAAGCTGTAAGTAGGGAGGGAGGGACAAGTAATGGGACAGTTCTTTCTGCTTTCTGTGCCAGTCAAATTGTTCAAGCTGATGTTTCTGGATGGCTCAGTTATATGATTAAAATGAACTTTCCCCTCTTGGGGCACCTTGATGGACTCTTCAAAGCTTCCCTACTTCTGGCACCTCTTCTACAATTCCCTTGCTGCAGGCACATATGATTCTACTCAAGATGGCCTAAGAGGACACCTTCTGCAGCACCTGGACACTTTTAGACTCTCTACTGAAGTCACCGTGCTCCTCCAGGCCCTCCCTATTGGATAGAGCCCAAGATGATCCCCTGCCAGTTCTTTCCCATTTGGCCCACTTGTGTTCTCAAGAAACACTCACACATCCATGTTGTGACAAACTCCAGCCCATCCCAGTGAGGCAGACTGCCCCTGGTTCTATTGCCTAAAGAGTGATCAGCCCCTCTCTCACACCCCAGTTCACAGCCTGCTTTCCCTCCCTCCAGTGTGAGCCAGGAACTAGTGCCCCTCTGTGTCTCCCAACCACGGGGAAAAACATCTCTCAGCTGTTTGGGTGGCCCCATTGATGTCTCCCTTAATACTGAAATCTCCCTTGATTAGTTTTAGGATTGGAAGGTAGCAGCCCCTCTTATAAAAGAGGGTGGGGACTGGGCAATGACAGAGCCCTTCAGTAATCTCATCTCCAAATCCCTTTCATCTTCTCCATTTGGTGAGGTTGTCCTTCATGCCATTTACAAATTCTGCACGTGGTAGGAGTTGAATCCACATCCTTGTTGCCCATATTACTTTGGCAACACAGTTTCAACAGAGTTAGGAAGAGTCTTCATGCTTGTTACATACAAATCTGGCTTAATTCACTTGGGAAAAACAAGCAAACTCTCATGATAACTAAAATTTAAAAAATATATGAACATGGTGCCAAAATTAAGTCACTGAAACGCATTTAACTTCTCTGGCAGGTAATCCAGAACTTAAGAGTTTGATTTGACTATAAGAACACGTCTGCACAAAATCAGTCTGAAATGGTCATAAAAAGAAGCAAACTTTAAAACTGTATCAAATTCACATCATGAACTTTTCCTTTAAAAGTGATAATTATTGGCTTGGTGCCAACCTTGTAGGTAAAATCTGAAGCAAACATTTCCTTTGCACATTTTCATGTGATGCCTTTGAATATGTTGACCAGCGAGTGGATAAGATACTGGTTTGTTTTAAAGCTATGAAGCAAGGTTCCAGGTTTGGGCATGAGCTGTGTCTACCTCGAGGATTCCAGCGGGTCTCCATGTGCCTGGCAGGCTCTTGGGGTCAGCCTGCCCACAGTCTGTGAGCATGAGATACCATGATGCCTCCCAGGAGAGAAATTGTCCTCAGGGAGGGAAGTGTCAAGCAGACAAGCTTAAACCTGTAATGAAGCCTCAGCCATCACATGGGAAGGACAATTCTGAGCATAGTATGATGCTGCCATTTGGATATGTCCTTTTAGGGACTCTGGTCTGAGTCCTAGGGAGGAGAGGGCTGCAAGTAGAAACCGAAAGAGCTATTTTCACTCAAGTCTTCTGGGATGCTGAAGATTCAGATGACCTAAATATCCCCCAACCCCAACTGCTCCCTTAGCCTTCCTGGCTGAAAGAAGCAGCTCCTCCTCTGTCTGTTGAGACTAATATGGCCTTGCTTGAAGACAGCCTAGTACCGCCACATTGGGATAGTTACCTTGCAAGGGGATGCCAATTCTACTCATGTCTCCACATTACTAACCCCCTCACTTCTGCTAGACTTGCACCCAGCAGCATACCTCAGCAGGCTCCATGGGGCCAATTACAAAATCAGACCCAGAGAAGAAGGCTCTAACATGAAAAGAACTGCAAAATTTTGAGGATTACATATTCAAATAGATTCTAAGGATGTTATACCAGGTAGGGAGGAATACAATTTTAGACTGAGCATGTATGTATGTATCGGATATTCTTGGTTCTGTTTATTTGGTTGGTTGACTCAAAACTTGCCTCAGCAGTGGCCCATGTTGAATGAAGTTGAGAGGCCAGAGATTCATTGGTATAACACAGTAGAAGGAATCCAAAGGCTGAGGGAGATAGGAAGTTGAAGTGGACTTATCTTTTGTTGCTGTTCATGCACCTTAACTAGATAGTCTCCTGACCACATCTAGGTGCCTCCAGAGAACACTCCCTTCATTTAACATATTGAGAAAATATACCAGCATCCTTGCAAAGTGTCAAAGAGTTGTTTTCTGTAGGCTGGTGATGAATATGGTGATGCTACCATTGAAATGGGCTCCTTAGTTGCCATAGTGACTACATGCTGCCAGAAAGGCAGAGGCAATGTGCAGCCTGGGACCTTAAGAGGCAAGACGGGCACTGTGTTATAACAGACACCCCAGCCAGAATGGTGATCAAAGAGGGATGATCTGCAGAAATCTTTGGCGGTGGCTAATGGATCATGGAGATCTTAGGACTGAAACAGATAGTCTACTAAGGTCCTCTTTGATCTGTAGAGCTGCAAAACTCCAGATTTGGCAAGCAGAGCCGCCCCATATAGAGACCAAGCCACTAATCAAATTCTAAGACTTGAGGCAATTCCTAGACCTAGCAACTGTGAATGAAGAAGAGGTATGGAATCTTTGAGAGCAGACCCTTTAGAGACCCCAGCCTTCCCCAAGGGACTTGTAGCTATTTATCAGAGTTACTATGTACAAGGAAAGAGAGACCCCAAATTCTTCACAGTTTTGATGGTGGAATATCTCTGAAACTCTACTGGTATGGTCTTGCTTCTGGTTTGCTTTATTAGAGAGAAGGATCTTCATTAACTTCCCCTTGACTCTTTCTATTACAATGCTCACATTTCAGGAATCAGGGAGCTAATGTAGAAATGCAGTTCCTGGGTTTAGCTATTCCAACTACTTACTCAGTAACTGAGTTGGAGTGGGCACACGGACAGTGGCTCTGAGCTGAGAATAACCCTGGGGTCCAGACACCACTGTGGCACACTGGTCACAACGGGAATTTTCGGAAATGAAGGGGAAAATGGAATTTGGGGTCAAGCCGGTCAAGGCCTGGTGGGCCCAGTGGGAACACAGTGTGGTTATTTTCTCAGTGGGGGTGGTAAAATTGAGTTGCCCTGCAAACTGACTAGGATTAGGGGGACTTTGCTTGCCTGGGACTTCTTCAGAGCTTTACAGCTTAAGCAGATAACTGTAGCATCATGTTCAAATATGGTATATGTTGTCTACAAAATCCAAAGATATTCTTACTATTCTTTAGGGAGGACCAGGCAGCAGCTTGGTTGCAGGTCAGTTCTATCAGATTTCTTCTCTCTTGGAATAGACACTTATCCTTGATATAGATTTGATTTCCCTGAATGCCACGATTCTGCCACTACTCCCTTCCATAGACTTACATTGCCATATTCACTGTCATAACAAGCCAACCAACATTGCTCTGAACAAGAAACTTTTCCAGAAAAAACAAAACAAAACCAAGCAGTGGGTGAATGCCTATGGGATTATCTGATTTTTTTTTTTTTTTTTTTACCATGTACCTTATTACCCTGAAGCAGCTGGCCTTAAAGAAGAGTGGATTGGCCTGTTGAAAACTCAGTTACAGCAACAGTTGAAAGACAACATTGTGAGACTGGGTTACTGTCCTCCACGATGCTCTGATCTAGTAAATAACATATGGTGCAGTTTCTTCATAAACAGAATTCCTGGGGTAGAATGGCAGCTCTCATTATTACATCTAAATTTCACTTGTAAATATTTTATTTCTCAAGTCCATGGATTAGGGCTTTGCTCGTTTAAAGTTCTCATGACGCAAAGGAAAACTACCTCCACTAGGGGACATAACAATGGGTCCATTTAGTTGAATGTTGAGATTGCCACCTGGTTACTGGGCTCCGCATGCTACTGGGCCAACAGGGAAAAAGGATGTCACTGTATTGCAGGATTTATCCTGTTTATCAAGGGGGAAATAAAGTTGGTGCTTTATAATAGGAGTTAAGAGGAGCCCAGGGACCCTGTTGAATGACACCTAGTACTGCCATGTAAGGTGGTAAAAGTTAAGGGAAGAGTGGAACAACTCTATGGCAGAGACTGTGATATAGTCACCAAAACACATTTCCCTTTTCCGTGTAGGCACAATGGCTAGACTGTAATTCCCAGCCTGCCTTGCAGCTAGATGTGAGCATGTGACTGTGGTCTGTCAGTGGACTGTGAGGGGAGCATTATATGCTACTTGCACACCTAGCATATAAGATAAAAGGAGCTGGGGTATTAGAAGGCCACCAGCATCTGACCAAAGACACCGTCTTTGGGCTTTACTTGAAAGGGGAATAAACATCTCCTGGGTTAGACCACTGAAAATTTCAGGTTTATCTGTTCTAGCAACTGGCATTACCCCAACTAATTAATTACAAACCCTTAAAAGCATAATTTTCCCTTGAGTCAATGGCACACTTCAGAAGAGAGCCTGCCCACAGGCCTTTATGTCTGTATTCTATCCAAGAGGGATGCTTTCTGGATGAGGGGAACCAAACAGCAAGAGACCACAAGGAGATCCAAGCACACAAGTTGGAAGAGGTTGGGCCAAAGTGGTTCTCTCACCTTAGGAAACCATGCAGTTTAGGTGCCCTTGTTAGATGCCTGAAAAGCTCATACTTGGTTCATACATGAGAACTTTATTTTGAATGCCTGCCATACACTGTTGATGTCCAAGGGACACCATGACCAGTAAGACAAGAGACACTTGCTTTGTCTATCTTTCTCTTATCTGCCCCCAGTGGTGAGGATCAATAACTAGAAGGTTGGTGGGAAAGAGCAGGAGGGAAACAACCTGTCTCCACAACAAGTTTCTGCTGCTGTAGCCTCACTGAAGCTGAGGAAGTGAGACAGGATTAGGTCAGATCTGACATCGGAACTTGTAATTGGACAGGACCAGAGTGGACTCTAAAAATAACAAGGTAACCAGAAAGTTATGGAATTTGCCCAAGATAAATAGGGAGGGAAAGAGAGATTCAAGAGAGCATGAAAGAATGTGGCAATTGAAGAAACGGAAAACCATTTCATGCTATTTGACTGTTAAACACAACTTAGAGTGACGCTATAGTCATACACCCTCTACTTCTCACTCTGTGTTGCTAGATGAGCACGGAGAACAGTCAGAATGAATCCTACCATTATGCTTTCTAATTGTGGGAGAAACCAATTCATATTAACAAATAAAAATTGCTGTATTTCTTCTTGGCAGTTGGTGGGCTATCTGAGAAGATGGAGGTTTTCATAAGGGAGGAATGGAGGAGTTCTTGATGGAACTGCTGCTCATGGGATTAAGGTGATGAAGTCATTTATTCAGCATCATATTTTCTGCTCCAAGAATGACCTAAGTGATCTGGCTGTGTCCTACCACACTTTGTCTCTAAGTGAAGGTCAGAATACCTCAGGTGTTGATGGTAGTGGAAATATTCCCTCACTGCTCTCTGTGAACCACTGCTTCTGGTCTGGCACACTGCAGTTGCTTCTACCTCTTTCCCCCAAATTGAAGAAAGAAATGCACAAAATTAGCATTTCCTAAAGTGTGTTCCACAGGAATCTAGTTCCATGGGATATTTATAGATGCTAAAGAGGAAACAAAAAATCTCTTCGATCAAATAACTTGGGTAAATCTGGATTAAACAAAGGGGAAGAGTTTTTTCTTTACCACAGAAGTTCTCACAGCCTTTATTATGCTAACGTTTGTGGTGGAGCTCATGGCAGAGACACAGAGAGTAGAATTTCACAGACTTTTAAATCCATGGACCCTCTTTTAACTCCAGATTGTTTTAGAGGACTGAATGTTCATCATCCCATACTTTGAGACCTGCTGGTCCAATTCATTTCCCCTTGTGCACAAAAATTCACAAGTAATGAATGGATGTGAATAAAAAGAGAAAGTTAGTGAAATCCTATTCATTTATCTAAAAGACCATTTGAAGAATTGTCTGTGTTAACATTACGTGCTTTTTCCCTGGACTAGAGAGAGGGCAGACTATCCCTTGATGAAGTGAAGGCCAGTGAAACAGGAATGCATGTTTAATCCCAGCGCCAGAGAGTGATGAATTCCTCTGTGGCTCTTCTAATACATACTTTTCGTGCGAGTTTTAAAAGAATACTATGCTTTTGCCTTGTCAGATTTTCCACTTTTCATCACATGCATCACTTTTAAACTGCCCATGTGGATAAGAGAAGCAGTACTTGCAAGTCACACATTTTGGTCTAATCAAGGCAGACCCTAAACTCACCTTGCTTCTAAAGTTGGGTTTATTAACCATTCATTTATAAACATCTGTTTCTATATACTTCCAGGAATTCTCCTTTTTACCATTTCACATCTTTATATCAATGATTTCTAATGAGCTAAATTTTATTTTTTAAAAATTCATTACATAAATGGAGAAATAATCTTCCACTGAAATAGTATGGATTAGAAATATGTATTTGGTGATCATCTAAAGTATGTGAGCAATAACTAAATCAATTCTTATTACTCATAAAATAAAAAAGTATGAACTTGGAGGCAGGAAACCTAGTTTCTGTTTCTTCTATGTTTCTAGTAAGTTCCGTGGCCGTTGGCAAGTTTCTTTACTTCTTTTAGGCCTCGGTTTCTTCAACTGTAAAATGAAAGGGCTGGAGATGATATCCTCTAGGCACCTTTGAAGCTATAAAATTCTATGATTCTCATACTGTTATTATTTTTTTTTTCTTTTTTTTTTTTAAATTTATTTATTTATTTATTTTTGGCTGTGTTGGGTCTTCGTTTCTGTGTGAGGGCTTTCTCTAGTTGCGGCGAGCGGGGGCCACTCTTCATCGTGGTGCACAGGCCTCTCACTGTCACGGCCTCTCTTGTTGCGGAGCACAGGCTCCAGACTCAGTAATTACAGGCGCAGGCTCAGTAATTGTGGCTCACGGGCCTAGTTGCTCCGCGGCATGTGGGATCTTCCCAGACCAGGGCTCGAACCCGTGTCCCCTGCATTAGCAGGCAGACTCTCAACCACTGCGCCACCAGGGAAGCCCCTCATACTGTTATTTTTCCTAAATTTCCACATTTAGCACATTTCAATATGTATCTGTCATTGTGATGCCCTGCAGAGGAACAGTTATGATTTCTAGAGCCACATATCCATGATACACTGAAATAGATGACCTAACAGGAATATCATACCCGTTATTTTATAGAAGATGAATGAACCATCATCATTCTTCTAGTCGTCAGTCAAAATTGTGTTTCGGCGTTTGGCTACTTAAGTGTGTCTTTTTTCCCTAAATGTGTATAGAGAAATAAATGTATGACCCCAAATTCAGATTAACTTTTAACTTCTGAATATCCTACAACACGATCAAGTACAAAATTAGGAAAAAGTTGACATGCTCATAGCACAGAGAAGAGGCAAAAATTTCTGCAGCTGTGCTGTCCAATACAGAGCCACCAGCTCTGCGTGTCTATTGAGCACTTGAGATGGGGCTAGTCTGAACTGAGATGTGGGTAAAATACATAACAGATTTTGAAGACGGTGCAAAAAAAAAAGAGTAAGGGCTTTCCTGGTGGCGCTGCGGTTAGGAGTCCGCCTGCCAATGCAGGGGACACGGGTTCGATCCCTGGTCTGGGAGGATCCCACATGCTGCGGAGCAGCTAAGCCCGTGCGCCACAACTACTGAGCCTGCACTCCAGAGCCCGCAGGCCACAACTGCTGAGCCCATATGCCACAACTACTGAAGCCTGCGCGCCTAGAGCCTGTGCTCCACAACAGGAGAAGCCACTGCAGTGAGAAGCCTGCGCACCGCAACGAAGAGTAGCCCCCGCTCGACGCAACTGGAGAAAGCCCGCGCACAGCAACGAAGACCCAACGCAGCCAAAAATAAATAAATAAATAAATAAATTTAAAAAAAAAAAGAGTAAAATATATCATTGGTTATTTTTAATATATTGATTACTTTTTGAAATGACAATATTTTGGATATATTAGGTTACATAAAATGTATTATTAAAATTAATCTTGTTCCTTTTTACTTATTAAAGTATGGCTATTAGAAAATCTAAAATTACATATGTGACTCATTATCTTTCTAGTGGACAGCACTGTTCTAAGGGATTCTGTCATGATAATGAACACTTTAGATGGCAACACTGAATTCTATTTTATTCCCATAGGAAGATTAATCAATATAAGTAGCTCTATACTTTTAAGAAGGCTCTGTTCTAAATTTTTGTGTCACTTCTCTCTCAATTTTTTTTAACATCAAAACAATACAATGAAAGACTGGTTACTTTCCCAGGTCCACTCTAAAGCTTATTTAACCTTTAAAGCTTAAATATTGTGTATAAGCAATGAAAATAGTAGAATACAATACTATTGAAGTAATAGTAATTTCACAAAATAAAATAAAAAAATAAATCTTCTGGTTTGTTTGTTCTAATTATTTATACTTGAGTTAATTCTGCTCAACCAAAGAAGAGATATAAGGAGTTGGAAACCTTCAACATGGCCCTTCAGAGGACTTCAACACATTTTCAAAGATTTAAATCTTTTATGTTTAATAACACTTCAAACTTAGGGTTTTCATTCTTTTTAAGACATATGTGATTCTTTCACTACCTTCTTACTTATTGCCAGGATTACAGTAATTGTTTTGAGCTACAACAGTGAAAACAAAAGGGAAAGAGAGGAAGAATTGAGAAAGACTTCTTCCTATCTACTTTCAAGGAGGCAAGTGAACCAAGAGAGCTTGCTTTGGAGTTAGGGGAAAGTAAAACAGCTTTGGGGTGGGAGGGTGTGGGGACAGAGAGGGAGTGAAGGCCATTTCTATGCATGGTCTTCCTTTCTTTGAAATAGTACTTCTCAATGGGTACATTTCTGTTCACAGCCTGAGAGCACAGGGTTCTATGGTAGAAATATAATTTCCCCATTTGATTGTCTTTTAGGATACGTAAAATGTACAATAGAACCTGACTACCTTAAAGCCAGCTGCCACCACCTGACAGCTGTATCCCAGACTGAAAAATCCTTAAATGTTAAGTTGAAGGTAATTTAAAACATCTCCAATGACCAACAATTGAATCAATCATGCCTATGTTCTAAAGCCTCCATTAAAAAAATCAATTTGTTACCTATTTAAAAAAAATCAAATACAGGAATATCTGAATAAAGATTTAGGTGGTCCTAATTTCAGAGTATACTTTGGTTTCAGGTTTTCATGAGGGGAAGAGCCAAAAAAAAAAAAAAAAAAAGAAAGAAAGAAAGGAATTAATATCTATGGAATTTTAACTCTCGCAACAACCCTGTGGGGGTGGACACGATCGTCTCCACTGACTGATGTGGAAACTGATATTCAGAGGTTTCCGAGAAGTTGCATCAGCTGCTCACATTTGCACGGTGAGCAATACGAGGTCAGAAATGGATTCCGTATCTTGTGACTTAAAAGCCCACTTAAACTTGCTGCTTCTCTTGCTTTGTTTCCCAGAGAAAATGAGAGAGGAAGAACATCTCATGGAAGAGAATTGCAGGTGTGAAACATATTTCACACCCAAAGAAATACCGGGGAAAAAAAGGTCAGATCCATTCTTTTACCTCTGTCTCAGGACTGAAAAGTCAATTTTTAATTATACGTGTAAGGTTGACCGGGGGCTAACCTATCAAAAATGCTGAGTTCAGGGTTGGTGATTAAATATGGAGAGAGGCTCCATTTATTACTATTTGGGAGGAATAAACGTCCATACAGAAACAAGAGACTGGAATCTCTTTGCCTCCAGCCTGCCCTTGACCTTGAGGCGAACAGTGTGAAGTCTGATCTTTTGGGACAATAAATGAAGAGCTAGTGGATAGCATGGCCCATAGTGTATGCCATAAATTCTGGGATGCTGACCATGTGTAGGAGACCATGTGGCTGCCACCATCTGCTGACACCTCTATCCTTTTGGGGGCACAGATTTGCTCAGGTCATGTAACATTCTTAGAAGCCTACAAAGGGCTCCTTTTTGCCTTGCGATAACATAGACTCTAAATCCTGTGTCTGATTCATTCTTTTCCAAATGACATGTCTGCGATTGCTAACCATTTAATAAACGTTATTCCTTCTGCTTACCTACCTTGTTCAGCTGCCTTAAATCTGCTCTGGAACAGACAAGATTTAAATAAACAAACTGGGTTCATTCATTCTTAAACATGCTATTTTGCCAAACGGCTATTTTTCTGCATGTTTAAAAATATAAGATGGCTAAATGGCAATGTAGTCTTAAATATACAAATCTATGTGGATTTCCTCCCAAAATGAGAGAAATTTTGCTCTTTACCATCTTATCAGCATGATTCCACAGTACTCCCCAAGCATCAGAAATCACATTGAATAAGGCACTAACTGTGATGAAAGACAGGGGAGAAAACGGTGCATCGGGACCCTCTTCTCCATTCAGATGTTGGGCCCAAATATTGACATGAAATCTCAGCATGAGGGGCCAGACTGGCAAGTTCTGCTGATTGAGACAGGTTCACAGCCAGCACACTCAAGTTCAGATAGAGGACAAAATGAAACTAGGAGACAGGGGGAGAGGGGAGGGGACTCCCTTCCAAGCAGGGCCTTCCTCTTTATCCCCCAAAGTGCTCCAGTAGACTAAAAGCAACAAAGCTAGCCAGAGAAGTTGGAGGGGATTTAATGGTGTTCGTGGTGGGATTGAGCACATGGCAATGTGAACCCTGCCAGAGTTCACCACATGGCTGAGCCCAGGAAGGGTTGTGTATCCCTGAGAACCAAGTAGATCAGATGGAGATTTGCCTTTTTTTCCCCCCTGCTTCCTATCACCTTCATTCATATTGTGTTCACATAACTTCTTAATTAGGGGAGTATATTAGGATACCTCAGTGGGTCATTACAAACTATAACTGAAATAAAGTTGAGTGATTTGTTTCGGCGAAAGACACCTTGATTGAGGTGGTTATTAGTAAACTATAAAGTACGATGAGGATAATTGGTAAGAGTGCTATCATTATTTAGTGGTGTCTTCAAATTTTCCCACTAATTTTCCTGTGATTAAAGAAAATTACTTACATTTAGCCAGTTGAATATAGAAATGAAAAGTGGTTTGTCAAAGTATAAAATTGCTATTTATACTTAAAGCATTAATAAAATTTATACTTCATAATAAATTGTTACATATTTTTAGACATCTGCTTCTTATTAAAACACCTGAAAAATGTTTTCTATAGTTCAAAACATGAACGGCAAAAAGAATAAATTTTTAGCAACTAAAAGCAAGGAACATGCAAATATCAATTCTGTTAGTGCAAACAACAGGCACAAAGTAACACAAATAAGGTGAATTAATGTCCACAATTCCCTTCTTCTGATCAAATAATAACAAAAACTGTAAAACAGGTATTTTATAATAAATTTAAATTAAATAATTTTCTTAATTAATATCCTAAATTGTGACTAACGTATAGCTTCTTACATGTGTTACAGTATATTTAGTTCTTGGCCTTTCATTTTGGGTTAAAAAAAGAAAATATGTTTGGAAATGAGATTCTTTCATTTGTTCCTTGAATACAAGAAATTATTTATTTGGTTTTCATTGCTATAAATAATTACTCATTTGAGGCTTGTTTCTCTAAAATGAAGGGTTTACTGAATCAGTCATGCATAAAATTTGTTATTTTCCCCCACTTTGCCCAGTAGCTGCTCGCAGAGAAATTGTATGAGTCGTTAGTTTTCACTGTCATTACTGCAAACTGGAGTCAGAAGAATAAGGGAGAATCGTAGAAATCAAATAGAGGAAAACTCTAAATGTACCAGGATGGTGGACAGCAATAAAACTGTCGACTTTGAAATGAAATCACAGGACAATATTTCCTTACAAATATATGGGCACAGAGGAGCCACTCAAATCACAGACCTATCCTTTTGCTGTTGTTGTTGGCTCTGATATAATGTATTGACTGAAAAAGTGGAAATTTTTAAACTTTGGGCTTGAAACAATGGCACACACAAAGTAAAAAAAAATGAGGGCATAGAGTATTATAAAAATATCTCTAAACCTTATGAAAGAGATTACCAAGGAGTAACACCTTGGACTGACTAGGTGGTTGGAACATTTTCTTCTACTGTTTGGTCCCCTCAACTGGTTTTGACACTTGTCAGCTCACTCAGTATCTGAAGTCTAAATAGATTGAAGTGAGCAAGCAATCAACCAATGGGTCATTGACTTCAGTGTGGCAAGCCCCCTCACACCCCAGTGATACTGAGGGCCTCAGTACTGCACACCTGTGGATAATGGAGTGCTTGGGTACAGGATGCTTTGGGTTACTTAGACTAATAGAACAAGAAAATGATCCTTATGTAGCTGCAAAGCCATAAGGAATATATATAACTATATGTATAAGGTTATAAATATACATAAAGAGTATATACTTCTATGTGTGCAAATCTATATACACATGTATGTATATACATGTATGTATATTTGTGTGTATGTATGTATATATATACAGACTTGTTTACAAATGTAATTTGGGTTAAATATATATGTAATTTGGGTTAATCATCATTATAATAATAGAAGCCTAAGTAAAAAGGCCTGGAGCTTAGAAAAGAAGACATGTTTTATAAACTCTGACTAAACACATGGACGGGGGCAGGGGAGGGTGTCACAGAATAAGTGAAACAAACAGTGGGAAGGAACGAACGCTGATATTCAGTGATTTACAGTGAGATCCCCGAGTTGGCAGGGAACCCAGTGTGGACTGGAGATGTGAGTCCCCATCCAACGTCCCTTCCCTTCTAGCTGTACCGGATTCTGAATGGCAGACATTAGGAAAATAGCATCTTAGCTACTAGTAACTTTCTCTTGGCGTCATTACTCTATGGATACTCTCCCATTCTCATTCTGTGATAGTTCTGCTAAATTTAAAGATATAACTTAATTAGCAGACACACATACACTCAATACATGTGACAAGACTCTGAAGCCACAACACAGTCCACAATCCATTACAAAATACAGAAACAGTTTTTAAAAAATTTTATCCCAGTGTACGAAATTTAAAAATTTACATATTTTCTTTACTGGCATTATTTTAGCATAAACTTTTCATGTATTTAAAAACCTAATGTTTCATCAGTTTTTGTTACAACATTGGACAAGAGTAACATATTAATAAAGAATAAAAATATACTCTAAATACCATTATTATTAGGCTGGATGTTTATAAATTTCCAGACCTTAAGATATGATATTTTATCAAAATATTTATTAAGAACACACATTAAACAGAATGGCATTATGATAAAAGAAATTTTGAGATATTGACTATCATAACTTTCTATTCACTTAAAAGCCATCAGAATTGAAAATTAATAATTCAGTAATTCATTGAGAATTATTTTTGAGTTCCTAATATGCCCCAGACACAAAGTCCTGATTTGTGGAGTTTGCATTCTAGAGGAAGAGTTGGACTGGGAACAAGTGCGTGGATAGGTAAGTAATGTATTTTT
Source organism: Balaenoptera musculus (assembly GCF_009873245.2). Taxonomy (NCBI): domain Eukaryota; kingdom Metazoa; phylum Chordata; class Mammalia; order Artiodactyla; family Balaenopteridae; genus Balaenoptera; species Balaenoptera musculus. The sequence goes on along the minus strand of NC_045787.1, from coordinate 24,668,546 downwards.
GTATCACCGATGAGGACTATGCAGACAAAATGGACAGGGTAAAGGGATACTGAGTTACAGAGTAAGGGGCAGCTATTTTATATGAGGTCAAGGAAGACCCCTTTGTGAAAAAACTGGCATCACGACGAGCCAGTCATGGGAAGAACTGGTAGAATTTCTAGTAAAGGAAACAGCAAGTGCCGCGGCCACGGTGGAAGCCAACTTTCAACGGTCTTAATAGAGCAAGGCCAGAGTAACTGAAGTAGGAGGTGAGACGACTGGAGACTGAAATCAGTAAGAGTTAGGAAATAGAATAAGCAAAGTTTGGTAATTTAAATGTTTGTAACATAGTTCTCCTCTCTTAGCTTTTATACTTTAAAATATTACTTTTTTGGTATAAAATATCCTCCTTATAATATATCCTTCTCTCTGTGTGCATGTCTGTGTTTGTATGTGTGTATATGTATGGATGTGTAACATGCATATACGCATTTGTGTATATATGTGCACGCATGTGTATGTATGTGTCTATTCAACTGTTCATTGCATGTTAAAAGTATGACATGGTGGACTTTGGACTGCTTAGGTATGAATACTGGCTCTTCCATGTTCCAGCTCTGACCTTTGAAAGGTTATTTAACCCCTGTGTGCCTCAGTTTCCCCATCTGTACAATGGGGATTAGTACAGTACCTACTTTGGAGGGATGTTGTGAGGATTAAATGAATTAATATATATAAAGCTCTTAGAACAGTGGCTGGCGTATAGTATATGTGGCAAATAGTATAAGTGCTATGTAACTGTTACTTTTATAATTTTCTCAACAAGTAGCACTTTATCCAAATGATTAGACTATGTAACAATTTTTACTTTCAATTTATACTCCTACAAGCAAAACCAATAATCAAAAAGTTGACTTGGGGGGCTTCCCTGGTGGCGCAGTGGTTGAGAGTCCGCCTGCCAATGCAGGGGACGCCGGTTCGAGCCCTGGTCTGGGAAGATCCCACATGCCACGGAGCAGCTGGGCCCGTGAGCCACAGTCACTGAGCCTGCGCGTCTGGAGCCTGTGCTCCGCGACAAGAGAGGCCGCGATAGTGAGAGGCCTGCGCACTGCGATGAAGAGTGGCCCCCACTTGCCACAAATGGAGAAAGCCCTCGCACAGAAACGAAGACCCAAGACAGCCATAAATAAATAAATAAATAAAATTAAAAAAAAAAAAAAAAGTTGACTTGATATTTTTTCATTGGCTACTCATATTCATTTACTTGGAAAACTAGTTTGAACTCTCATTTATATTTGGAATATTTCAAGCTTAAAGAGGACACTTCTGCTTCTAAATTGGGAAGAGTAAGTGCTTCTGTTCTGGAGAGAATGTGCAGCCAAAAATGATTTCTAGAGGTTAAGGGTGCATTAAACATGTGCCCACTTGAGGGAGCTCCAAGATTTCTCCAAAACCCTGGTCTTCTCAGCCTTTTCAGCCCTGGGACTGGGTGCTACGACACTGGGCTTGGGTTACAAACATTGCGGAAGGAAAAATTTAAATGTCCAGAATTAAAGTTTGGGAAAAAAGTACTGGGTAGTAAAACTGATAATTATTTTACTGTTTTCCAGTTATGTATTTAATTGAGGGGAACAGAAACACTTTTTGGAGAACTTCAAACAGCTCAGCTGGAAGCATGGGAATTAGCATAAAGTGAAATATTTATGGGAGCTTAATACTGTTTAAGACTCATTTTCTCCTTGCCTTAAGACAAGAAGTCAAATTACCCATTTCTAATTAAAGAGTTGAAAAAAGTAGTATGAGACCAGAAGTAGGAGCTAAATGGGAATGTCTATGTTGTGAAGTGTGAAAAAGTCATTTGACATAGGGTCAAGAATGGGAAGATACAAAAGAATTCCCATGGAACAAGAGGAACAAATCAGGGTGATTTAAAAAGAAATATAATTATGATAGGCTTACTACCATTCCTTCCTAAATGAATATTTTTCCTCTTAGAACAGAGTTCTAAAACTGGACATGATAATGCCCCTTTGTCTCTCTCTGTTAGTCGTTCAGCTACAAAGGAAGTATACACACAATATCCAAAATGAACTGGGATCACTTTAAATACTATTCATGGGAATTCTGGCCCAGAGAACAGCCATCCATTAAGGATATCAAAAAAGAAAGAAATTTCCAAAGCTCAGTGAAGACACAATCCTGGGGCCTCCAGGCCACTCTCATTCGCCTTATTTCTAAACCACTATTCAGAGACACGATGACTTGCTTAATATATCAATTTTATGCACATATTTTAATTTTAATTGCATCATGAGCGAACTGTTAAAAAGAATTTGAACGTTTGGCCCCTAAATCACTACAGGCTGAGATGAAAATAAGGCAATAGAGATTGCCGCCCAGTAGAAAAGGAAAATATTGTATTAGAATATACTTCCAACAAATGAAAACTATAATTAAAATATAATCATGTGATTAGAAGTAAATTAAAAAGAGCATATAAGGCTTCCAGCATATTCTTTATATGCTTAGATCTTAAATTTTAAAGAGTTTATGTTAACACAGCTTTAAGCATTTTGCACAAAGATTCATGTCAATCTTTTCATTCACACTTTGTGAAATCTCCTACAATTGTTTCTTTATTAATTAACACACAATATTTTTACCTGAGGGATATACTGTATTGCTAAGCTACTTTTGTATGCATCTCAAATTTCCCTTCAGCGTTATCTTGATTTTGACTAAATTGAACGGATTTGTTGTGCTACTTGAGAACAGAATCAGGATTATCCTGCAGATGGTTTTTTTAAATCATTTTTGTTGTGTTTTGTTTTGTTTTGGTCATTTCCATTTTTCATAGAGCATTTGTTTCTTTTTGCTTTGGCTGTAAGTTTCTTCTCTCATTTTTCATTAGTACATTACCTCATGGTCTTAAACACCTTCTGCTGCTTTCTTAAACAAGATGATATGCCTGATGAGGAAGCCTAATGCTTCTGTATTCTCTCTTAAAAAATAAATTGGAAGCATATTTTAATGGTGTTTAACATAAACAGTTTAATACATACTCAGAGAGGCTGTTTCTCTAGCAGGTGGAAACGAGCCAGGCTCTTTGGAGATTTTCTCTGCTTGTGACGGCTACACAGACAAGCCTTTGCACAGTCTGTTTACACAATATCCATCATCCCTTAGTGCATTCTTTGTATCTTTTAGGAGAAGTTATCAGTTGGACAGAGAGGACTTTCCTCTTCTGTATATTGAGTTCATCTTTCGATTTGCCATGGTAGACCCTAAAGATTACCATGAATGAGTACTTGAAGGAACACACAGGCCCTCGGTTTCTTAACTACTGCTTCTAAACTGGGACTTCAGGGCTTTCTGTGCAAAAGAGAAAGCGAATTCTCTTTAGCTGGGGTATACTGCGATGAGTGGGACCATTGTTATCTTGACTTTGTTGTGGAGACAAGCCACAGCGGTAGCAGAGATAGCATCAGACAATTAAACTGCAATACAGCGTTCAAAGGGTAGGGAAGACAGATTTAATTATGAAACAGATGACACTACTCAATCCTAATTGTCATACCAGGATCCAAGGCGAGGGGCTGTTAATCACCAGCCAGGAGAACGGATAGCAAAGCACCTTATGTCACCAAAGGCAAAAAGCATCAGACCACAATTACATTGAAACTTAATAATCTCAATTAGGAACAACAACAACAGAGACAAATAGAAACTTCCTCTTATGTTCTGTAACATTAAGTACTGGGAAATATTTATTCAGTTACTATGATTGTAGGCAATTAGATTTCTCTTTCTCGTAGTTAATACTTTCACTAAGAAACCCTTAGGTGGAACTCTGGAGTTTCTTTAATTCTCACAAGCATTTTCAGAGTTACAATTCTTTTTACACAAAAAATTAACCACATTTATTGGTTTAGCCAATAATATCAGGGGAACTAGAGACCTATAAAAGTTTTCAAATTGGCACCATCCATAGTCATAAGAGCCAAGCTGCCTTAACAACTTGTTACAAATGCCTAACAGCTCCAGAGAGAAAATATCTTCCTGAGCCTACAGTTCCTCATCTGTTTTGCTTTTCTGCAAATGTCACAAAGATAACGGACAATATGCCTCATTTCCTATGCACCCATCTATTTTGGCCAAACATTTAATTTCTAACCAGTATGGTGACCAGAAGTAGAGAACAAGAGGCCTGTAACACAGAACAGAAAAACAGAGGACTTGGAGTCAAAATACTTTGTTTGCAGTCCTTGCTTTGCCCCTTCTTTCTTTATCACTAAGCCCCTTAACCTTCTTCATTAGACTCAATTTTTGGAGATTGGATGGCGCTCACAGGTGGCCATGCAGATTAAGAAAGATAACATGGTTGGGACAGTTGGTAACCTTGGAAATGCCATACAATTGTTATTTAGTATTACATGAGATTGGAGCTATAGCATCAAAGAATTAACCTTAATTGAACACCTACTAAGGGTCTGTCATTACGCTAGGTACTTTTGCATTTGTATGCCCTATACGAGGCATGATTTTCTCCATGTTTCAGGTAAGGAAACACTCATGAAGAGGTTAACATGCCTAAGATCGTACAGCTTTGTTACTGGCAAAGTTGGGATGAGAATCTAGGTATGTCTAGCCCTGGAATCATACTTTTTTTCCATTTCTCCAAGTTTGGAATCAAGGTGAATGCAGTTTCCTTCTTCAGCTGATTCAGCTCCCGAGTTCTGGCACAGGAGATGTGTGGTTGGCAGAATAATGGCCCCCTAAAGATGTCCATGTTCCAATCCCCAGAAGCAGGGAATATGTTACCTTACATGGCAAAGGCACTTTGCAGATGTGATTAAGTTAAAAATCTTGAGATAGGGAGATTATCCTGGATTATCTGGGTGGGTCCAATGTAATCACAGGGGATTATAAGAGGGAGGCAGGAGGATTAAAAAAAGGGATGTGATGGTGGGGCACAAGTCAGAGAGAAAGAGGTTTGAGGATGCTACACTGCTGCCTTTGAAGATGGAGGAAGGGGCCTCAGATGGAGGAAGGCCTCCGTCTGAGCTAAGGAATGTTGGTGATCAAAAGTTGAAAAAGGCAAGGAAACGGATCCTCCCCTAGGGTCCCCAAAGGGAACACGCCTTACTGACAAGATGACTTTAGCCCAGAGTGACTTTTGACCTATGAAACTGTAAGATAATAAATTTGTATTGTGTTAAGCTACTAAGTTGTTGTAATTTGTTATAGCAGCAATAGGCAACTAATACAGGAGCCTTGCCTTTTCCAGGGCTCTCAAGCTTTGCTTGCCTGGATGTAGGTGGTTCAGGTAGAGGAAGGAGGTGGATGGATCTTGGAAGCTGGGCAGTTGATAGGCAGGGAGTGTCTGAGAAGCACAACCACATCTTGTGGCTGGATACTTGCTTTCTAAGAGAAATATGTATTGTTGGGTTGGAGGCCATAGAGGTGTAAATTCTGGAGGAAGCCTTGGCCTGTGAGGCTTAGAAGGAAGTGAAGGAATTAGGGTGTTCACCTCTGATACACTGCCAGGGAGGAGAGGAGGATGATACTCTAGAATTCTAGGAAAGAGGCAGAAATGTTTCTGTTCCAGAACATAAGGAACAGTGACCTCCCCAAATTCCAAAGGTTGTAACCCCCAAATATGTATATTTATTTATTAGTTATATCCATGTACTTCTGTACTAACATACAGTACATGGTATTGAGCAAACCAAAAAAAATTGAAAGTATATGTGACAAAAAATAATTAATTTAGAAGTTCAAACATTTTCTTCCCAAACTCTAACAGATTATCTTCCACAGTCACCATGGAGTGGTGTAGAGCATGGAAGAGGTGTGGGAAAACATGATTTGATGGGCAGAGAGTGCCTCCCTTCATATTTTCCTTTCCTTGTCTCTTACCCAGTTTAGTTTAAGAAAGGGGGTAAAGTGGGAAAGGGTGAGATGAAACCTGCACTCTTCTGAGTTAGCACATGACCTAGGTAGAGAGATTGTGACCTTTGGTGGTTGAGAAACCCTGTTTAAGGGAAGCGTGTCTGCACATAACATACTGCGCTGGGAGAAGGGGCACAGTTTCCAGGGAGGAGCAATTTTCAGGTTTCGAGATTATGAACAGACTTACCATTTTCTTATGAAAGTCATGAGATCATATTTCTTCACATTTGATACTGAGGAGCATAAAATACTGCAAAATCATTAATTAGTTTTACAGAGTGATTTGACTGCATAATAATGAGAATTGTGGGATTTTATCATTCTCATCTTTCTTCTTCAAAGGACTAATTTTCCACAACGTATTTGCGGTCCTAAACAATTTCTGAAAATGACAAGGATAATGAGTTTGTGTCCCTAGTTTGTAAAAGCATTTCACTAGTTCAGGAGGAGGATGAACCTACAGCTTTCCTACCGTCAGCCCCCTGAAGGGAGAAGCAGGTCAGGAGGTGGGTGCACTGTGGAGAGAAGCAAAAGGGGACTCGAAGAGAACGGGGGGCCCTGGTCACAGACACCCCCCGCTCCCAACTTGCTATGTAAACACAGCTAAGTCACACAGGCTCTCTGTGCCTTGCTTCCTCTTTTTAAGAAGGGAAACATCTCATTAGAAGAGATGATCACTCATATCCCATTCTTAACTAAGGCAGAGAGAGAAAAACAAATACCGTATGCTAACGCATATATATGGAATCTAAAAAAAATGGTACTGATGAACCTAGTGTCAGGGCAGGAATAAAGACACAGACATAGAGAATGGACTGGAGGACACGGGGAGGGGGAAGGGTAAGCTGGGACAGAGTGAGAGAGTGGCATGGACATATATACACTACCAAATGTAAAATAGATAGCTAGTGGGAAGCAGCAGCATAGCACAGGGAGATCAGCTCAGTGCTCTGCGACGACTTAGAAGGGTGGGATAGGGAGGGTGGCAGGGAGGTTCAAGAGGGAGGGGGTACGGGGATACGTGTATGCATATGGCTGATTCACTTTGTTGTACAACATAACCTAGCACAGCATTGTGAAGCAATTATACTGTAATAAAGATGTATTAAAAAAATAAAACGAAAAAAAAGCAAATAGAAAAAAAAAGAAATAATCTATTTTTATACCCTGTTTATGAGATACCAGAGTATATTTTTCTGTGAAATGAGAATATTTCTTTTCAAACTCTCATATCCAATGGGCTACTCAATTATATCTAAGCTGAAAAGTTTTAGATTTTCTTTGAGGAAAAACCCTACTTTTGTACAGTAAAGGGTTAGCACAGAACACAGGACTGTAAATTTCTCTTACTAACTAATTATATCTGGGGTATATGAACACAGTCCACATTTGGGATATGAATGTTGGTCCATCTACTTATGAGCTACTCCACTTTAGGAAAGTTATTTAATCTCTGTACTCTTCAGATTCTTATGCACAACATGGAGAAAATCACGCCTACTATGCATTATCATTGTGAGCATCTGAATATGTAACATAGTCGGTGTATTGTATGTCTAGAATGGGCTCTCATGTTGTGTCTATAGCAGTAATAATATCATCAAGCCCAAAGTGTACATCACTTAATACCCTCAGAGAGGCTAAGAGATGATGTAAGCCTTTTGCATTTGTTTTACGCGGTCTCTCCTATAAACACAAGGCCCAGAGTCATTTATTCATCAAGACAGAGCAGTTAGGACAGAAATCAAGCCATATAAAGACATGATTACCAGGAAGTCATTCACTGGACAGCTCCTTAAAACAGGGTTTCTCAGCCTCAGCACTACTGAGCTTGGGCCAGATAATCTCTGTTGTGGGGCTGTCCTGTGAATTGTAGGATGTTTAGCAGCATCCCTGGCTTCTCCTCACTAGACCAGTAGCACTCGCATCCCAGTTGTGACAGCTAAAAATGCCTCCAGACACTGCCAAGTGTTCCCTTGGGTGGGGAGAGGGAATCACTGCAGGCTGAGAACCTTTACTGCCTTAAAATGATGAGCTAAACAATATAGAGAACTAGACTAAAATATACATGCTGTGAGATTACTTGTTACTTTCATAAAGACTAAACATGCTAGTGAGAATAGTTAAAAGCTTATCTCTGGAAACTTGGAATTTCACTCTACCTCTAGCTCTCCATGTGACTTTAGATCATTTATTTAACCTCTCAAAGTTCAAGTTCTTTCACTTGTGAAATGGGGATAATAATCATACATGCCTAACAGGTCATTGTGAGGATTAAATGAGATAATGTCAAGATGTTGGGCCCACTGAAGCACTTAGTAAATGTTGGTAATTGTTCTTTCATTATTATTTATCACTGCTACGGCCACCACCATCATTGATAGATCTTTTTCTATGCAGCACTGCAGTATTTCTCAACAATTGAGTATAGCTTTAAAAAAAGAATTATTTGAGAAAATACATTTTAATTCCTTTATAGGATTTCAAACTTCAGCCTTCTAAGTGAAAGGCTCATCAAAATATCCAACCTTTTTTTTCCTTTGGACTCATTCATTCATTAGTAATCATTATATTGGACACAGTTAAATACGCATTTCATCCAGAGATGCCCACAGGGAACCCAATGTAACATACACCACCAAAGCCAAAATGTAATGTTAATGGAAATTAACGAAAGACAAATCATTCCGTAGCACACTAATTAGTTTTTTAAGAATTAAATCACCAAGAGCTGCACATTCTACAAATAATTACAAAAAAGAATAAAATAAGAATCTCATTAAATTATTTAAACAAAGTACTGGATTTATAAAACTCCTAAGTTCCACATTAGAGAGCACAAGTATGTTTCCCAGAAGGAGGGATAATGTTACAAAGCTTCCGTTTTTCCGAAATCCTAATTTTATTAGCAGCAAAGTAATTAATTTTTGTGACAACAGATTCTTCAAGGAGAAATAAACACTAAGCCAGATTCATGTGAGCAAAGCAGTTAAAGAAAAGGAGATGAAAATACATCAAGGAAGCCTTAAGAGCCATTTTTATCCCCTACTATGAACTATGTCCTTAAAATCTGGTTCATTTTCAAAAGGGCTTCTAAACAAAGCTCTACTACTCAAAAGATAAAGATGGTCTCAATGAGCTTGCAGAAAGTCAACTGGGAAAGAAAATGGGAGGGATTTTTTTTCAGTGCTGAAAGATACTGTAAGGTTAATGGAATGAAGAGATTCTAGAAAGAAAGCTGTGTGTGTGTGTGTGTGTGTGTGTGCGTGAAGGAGAGAGAGAGAGGGAGAGGAAGGTGTTGCAGAAGAACAAAGGACTTCACCATCTCAAAAAATCAGGACTTTGCAAGAAAATATAGTCTCTTGAATATCTAATGATCATGGCATTAATCAGGATAATGCACAAAATAAGAAAAACAGAAAATGACCTAAAATTTATATTAGATTGACTTAATTTTAATTTTTGCTACGTGCAATGAATGAATAGAGGCCGTGTGGAATTAGATAGACTTTGAGTTAGGTTATAAAACCATCATCAACTAATTGTCCTACCTTAAGTAAGTTTCTTAACTTCTTTGTATCTCAATTTTAAATAATTGTATAAATGAATCTAAATATTTATATATTTATATCTTATAAATATTGAGAGGATTAAGTGAGATAAAGTGTACCAAAGTCTTAGCATTGAACCTGCCACCCAGGAGGTGATTCTTATTATACCGTTATCTGAGTCATCAAAAGAAAACACTTTCATGTTAAGCCCAATTTAATGTACTCTTTTGGAATTTTTTTTAATTAAAAAACTTTCTGTAGCATTATCCCAGGCAAAGTAAGAATGCATAAAGTTTGACGTGAATAACAATGGAAAAATAAGGGACTTATATCTAATTTGCACTCTCTGATTTATGTGCAGGGCTAACTTTTATGTTTATATCTATCACTTTTACAAGATGGCAGGATTACATTCTTAGAGTAAGGAAAAATTGGTTTTAAAGAATGTTCGCTTGATGTCAGAGTTTGGTCACTGTATAGATTAAAAGCTATATATTTCAAATATTAAAACATCCCTAGAAGTAGTGAATATTCCTATCCAAAAGAAGTTATTTGGGTCATTTTAAGATTTATTTCTCTTGTAAAGAGTTTTATTTAAAAAATCTGGTTTGGAAAGTCTTTTCTATTCTTAAAAATACAACAGGAAAAGGTATTTCATAGTTTTTTTGAAAATGCTAATCGGTAAAAGAAAGGCAATTACATATACTGAAAGCTTACTATCTGAGAGAAAGCATCCTCGATGGTTTTGCACATGGTTTTACATGTAATCCACACAAAAAAATCTAGCAGTTGTGATCTCTACTTTTATAGATGAAAAAACTAAGTTTAAAGAACTTGAGGAACCACCTTTCTCAAAGACTCATAACTAGTACTGGTCAAGTTGGAAGCTTAACAGTTGTATAATACTCTACAACTCAAGCTTTTCCTACCACACCATGCTGCCTTTCCTTAACAACCCTTCTCCCAACACCTCAGACAACAAACATTCATATTGATTGACTAACATTCCTGAATCTGTTAACTCATGCTTTTCATCAGAGAGATGGCATTTATTCTATTTTATAGATGAACAAATGATGAATAAAACCAAGTGCAAGATGGTACATAGTCATCAAATTCTATCATGACCCATTCTAGCCTTCTGATTCCTCCCAATTCCTTCCACAAGTCATCAGTCTTTGATGACTGCCTTCTCTCAAGTGTGTTTAATAAAATCATTAATAAAGGTCAATAAAAGTATATTCAAAAAGGTAAAGTCTTTATCAATAAGTTGAATTTTCTAAAGATCTAGAGGACTGTTCTCACTTAATTACAAGATTCTATGCCCTGCAGATGTTCTGGGTTCATTCTTTCAGAATAGAATTGTTAGAGGAACCTCTGCCTGAGACCTCCCACACTGCCCAGGCACCATAGTAACCACTTGCATGAGTTATCTTCCAACAGGAGGTCCTCGTAAGGAGCGCAGAACTAACAAGCTACCACCAACCCGAAGAATTTGGGAAAGGTCAAAAGGAGAGAGGAGACTCCAGTCCATATGTCCTACCAACCTCCCAGAATCCTTCTCGCTGTAATCCATCTTGGCTGAGTGATGTGCGCGCCACCTGGAAGGACCCTGAGTTAGATTGATTGGCCAGAGACAACCCAGAAACTAACCCCATTACCATAAAACCCGAAACTGCGAGCCACGTGGCAGAGCAGTTCTCCTGGGTTCCCTTATGCTGCTGCTCTCCATCCGGGCACCCCTTCCCAATAAAGTCTCTTGCTTTGTCAGCACGTGTGTCTCCTCGGACAATTCATTTCTGAGTGTTACACAAGAGCCCACTCTTGGGCCCTGGAAGGGGTCCCCCTTACTGCAACAGAATTAAAGTTGATTTCAGATGACCTAAATGTATGTGGGTTGGGTGCAAGACCAACAATAGGTTTCTGACTTTGGCCTACATAATCAATACTGTTGGTATGTAAGGAAAAGACTATTGATTTAATTCATCCAGTCAGAAGTGTTTACTTTCTAAAGGGTTCTGGCAGTGAGCTGGAGAGCTTGACTAGTGAGGGAGGAGTGACTGGGGACAAACTGAGTTGCAAAGGACAAAGGACTTCATCAAAGTGCAGCCAAGCTGTGCTTGCATAATGAACAACCAGGACAACTATGAAATGGAATTCTCCTCAAGAGATGCAATTTGCATGACAAATTACATGGCTTCAATTTAAATGTTTTCCCTCTGCCCACTGCCTATCCAGGATAGGGTGAAAATTCAGGCAAGGCAGTATATCTTAGCCAGAGGCTAAAGCAAAGAAAAAAATCCAGAAGATTTTAAGGATGATGTTTCCTGGAAAAAGATCCCTTCAGTTCTTAAACTGGATCAAGCACATTCCTCCCTTCAGTCCTTACACATACTGCCATCTTCCTGGTACCCTCTATCCATCTCCATCTCCCCACCCTGTTTTCTCTGGGCTTCCTCCTTTTCACTCTTCAGGTTGGGGAATAAAATATCACTAGTTCAAGAGGTCTTTCATGACTTCCCTATCAGAGTGTATGTTCCCTTGGTTATTCTCTGGCATTCCACTCAGGTCTGTTTCCTTCATACCACACATTATAGTTTTTAAATAACATATCTATATATTGAATTATGTATTTGCTTACCCCTTTTTGCTTCCTCTACACTGTAAGGTTCTCAAGGACAGGGACTATGTCTTTTATTCACCAGTGTATACTTATCTAGCTCAGTACCTGGTGCTTAGCAATGCTTCACAATGAAATGAACAAACAGATGAGAAAATAAATAAATAGAGAATTTGGCCACCCTCACTTTAATCAACTACATTAACTCTTTGTGACAATATGAGACCCAAGGATTGTGCTGGAATGTATTTATGAATTTAAAATATTCTAAACACTTTTAAATGGATTTAGCATACCTGTTGGAGTTGGTCCTGCTTCCTGAGTTCTCACATTTAAAAAATCAGTATTTACTTTAATTTTGGCAATATGGACAATTTTGTCTCATTAATTCAAAAAAGAAAAAAGAAACTAGTTAGTAGGTAGAACCTTTGATACTAGGTCTACACCCTGCCAAGACCCTCTGGTGCTTTCCAATAGGGATGATTTGTCATAGGAAATATAAAGAACTCCTTTTAATCATGGAAGTTTACAAAGGAATAATAATGTTCTCACTCTGATTTAATTAGATTTATCAGACTACACTATAAAAAAAAGAAAGATAGATCTAGGCAATTTTAGCATATATCTGAGGTTTCCTATTTAAGGCTTAAGTACCATGATTATGTGTGGAAACTAACAGGGGAACTGCTACTTTTTCATGAGATATTTAACCAGCTTTCTATTTCATTACATGGATTCTAGGTGGAGAATGACCTCCTAGACTAAACAGATTGAGGCTTGACAGACAGTGCTTAGGAAGTAATCTGAACTTTAACAAAAATGCTTTCTTCATTAATTTGTTCATTCATTTACTCAGTAAATACTTACTGAATGCTTACTGTGTCCCAGGTATTGTTCTAACTGCTGGAGACTCAACAGGGAACAAGATAGGTATTTTCCCTCATAGAAACAAGTATTTTCACTCATAGAATCAGTCAGAGGGAAACAGAAAATAAACAAGCAAACAAATGAGTAAAGATCATTTTAGGACGAGAAGTTCCATGAAGGGAATGAAATGAGGTGATGTGATGGAGTATCTGAGTGAGCTATTCCGAGCTGAGACATGAATGATATGAAGGAGGCAGTTATACGTTGAGCCTGGGGAGGGAGTTCCAGAGACAGAGAACAGAAAGAGCAAAGGTGTTCTAGTGCTACAGGTGTTGAAGGTGTTATACTGAGAAAAGGTTTGGTATGTTTGGTGTATTAGTCAGGGTTCTCAAAAGGAACAGACCAAACAGGATACTTGCCTACCTATCTATCTGGATTTATTTTAAGGAACTGGCTCATGCAATTGTGAAGGCTTGGTAAGTCTAAAGTCTGATGAGTAGGCTAGCAGGCTGGAGACTCAGGGAAGAGTTGCAGTTCAAGTCCAAAGGCCATATGCTGGCAGAATTCCTTTCTGCTGGGGTGTTGAGCCGTGGGGGTGGGGGGGTGGGGAAGGTAGGAGGTATTAATCTTTGTTCTCTTAAGGTCTTCAATTATTAGATGAGGCCCACCCACATTACAAAGAGTAACCAGCTTTACTCAAAGTCCACCAATTTAAAAGTTAGTCTCATCCTGGGGCTTCCCTGGTGGCACAGTAGTTAAGAATGTCCGCCTGTCAATGCAGGGGACATGGGTTCGATCCCTGTTCCAGGAAGATCTCACATGCCGCAGAGCAACTAAGCCCGTGTGCCACAACTACAGAGCCTGCGTTCTAGAGCCCACAAGCCACAACTACTGAGCCCGCATGCCACAACTACTGAGCCTGTGCACCTAAAGCCTGTGCTCCGCAACAAGAGAAGCCACCACGATGAGAAGCCCACACACCGCAACGAAGAGTAGCCCCTGCTCGCTGCAACTAGAGAAAGCCCATGCGCAGCAACGAAGGCCCAACACAGCCAAAAAAAAAAAAAAAAAAAGTTAGTCTCATCCAAAAATCACCTTCACAAAAACATCCGGAGTAATGTTTGACTAACTATCTGGGCATGGTGGCCCAGCCAAGTTGACACATAAAATTAACCATCGCAGTTGGGAAGGAAAAAGAAGTTAAATGTAACTGAAGCACAGTGTACAAGGAAAGGGGTGTTGGACAATGAGGGCAGCCAAGTGCAGGGGGAAGCACTGAAGCTTTTTTTTTTTTATTTTGTTTTATTTTTTTTAACAGCAGGTTCTTCGTTAACTATTTTACACATATTAGTGTATATATGTCAATGAGCACTGAAGCTTTTGAAGCCGCATGAGTAACATGTTCTGGTTTAAATTTTACAGATGACTCTTTCTTTGTGTAGAGTCTGGATTTCACAGGAGCAGGAGAGAGAAATTAGGGAGACAAGTTTGGTGGCTTCTGTGGTAGTTTAGGCGAAAGGAAATGGTGGTTTGGACTTAGGTTCTGCAAGTGGAGAGAGAGGAAAGGAGAAGGATTCTGGGCATACCTGGGAAGCAGAGGTGACTGGATACTGATGGACTGAATGTGTGGCGAACTCAAAGGGGGCCCAGTAAGATGGGAAAGAGGGAGAGGCACATATTTCGGAATTTTCTCTCAAAATAAATGGGAGTGGGTATAATATCTTGAAAACCCAAAACACCGTGTGTTTTCTCGTATCTGTAATTTATACCAGTAAAATAGGTTCTTTGTTAAATGGATGAAATTGCAGTACATTTGGAATTACCTACCCATGTTTTACTTTAATTGACTATAAATCTTTAAGACATGTGAGATAAACCTCTTTCAGTTTTCTTTTAGCTATAATTTTAAATACAACAATTGGGTATTGTGTACTTTTTTGTTTTTGTGAATTTCTCTGCTTATAAAATGTCTAATTGCATCACTGGATAATATAATTAAGCTTAAAATAGTAATGGTTACAAAAAGATATTGCAAGTATATTTCAAGTTAGTATTTCCACAATTATAAATGCTCTGCAATTTCAAATGTATTATAATAATATTATTTAGTAATTTGGTTATAAAAATGAATTAAAATGAGCTTAAAAGACTTTAATGACAATGGAAAAAACAAATGCCTTCTCTACTTAAGCAAAGAAACTTCTAAATGCCTAATTCCAGTATCATCTATACTTATACTCAATTTGTATCTGTATTTAAGCTAAATATATCTTAGAGTTTTTTCTACTTTCAAAAACTGGTTTAAATTTTTGGGGAGTGATTAGATCTATCTAAATAGCAGAACAGGAAGCCATGTCCTAAATCCAAAGTTAATTAAAATATTAACTTAATAGAGGCAAAGCTGCGCCTCCACTGGGAATTCTTTAATTGCTGCTGGGAACTTGATACTGTAACCTGTGTGTACCCCTGGCTGAGCTGAGCTTTGTTCAGCTTCCACATCTTTCACTCTTGCTACCTTCCCACCTAAACATCCAGTCCTTTGAGGTGAGGGAGAATGTCTTACTGATCACAACATCTCCGTGTCTGGCGTGGTGTCTGGACCAAGGCTTTATCAAGGTGTTCAATTAATAGTCCTGAAAGAACTCAATTCGTTTGTGAGTATTCAGCTTTTTATTCTGAATATCATGGACCCAGGTTTTCAAACTGTGGATTGTGACCCGTTAGTTGGTCATGAAACCAATTTAGTAAGTCTGATGAGAATTTACAAATAATTAAAGGAATAGAATATAACAGAAAAGAGAGCTTTGCATGTAAAAAGTTTCTTTTTGATGAAACTTTAAGGTTATAAATATATGTGAATGTGTGCATTTGGTTGTGATGTAAAATATATTTCTCACTGTATATGGTTTTGCAGTGGAAAAAGTTGAAAAGTTGGTCTAGGTTTTGAAGTCAAAAAGGCTATTTTTTTTCAAAAGGATCCAAATTTATGAAAATTATGCCTAATAATAAGAGACAGACAAAATGGGGGAAGTTGAGGCCATGTCGACTATTCAGCACACATAACGTAGAAATAAATAGATCCCATTTCATTTAACAAGTATATATTGTGCACTTACAAATGCTCTTGTTTAAGTACTGTGAGGAATACAAAAATACATAATATAAAGTTCCTCTGCTCAAAGAGCATGGGAGCACCAAGCAAGAACTCTACGTATCCAGCTATAGCCTTGCAATCAGGAAAAGGTTATGGAAATTTTTTCCTCCTCTTTCCTGCAATTTATGGCCACCTATTTCCAAACTTCATAACTCAGGCTCTTAGTACAACAGTTAAAATAAATTATAAGTTAATCAGCATTCGTGGGTTAGCCTAGGAATCACACTGTCATTTATTACTTGGTTCTCATGGACAACTGACTTCCAAATGAATTTTTAGTATAAAACCTGTTCCTAGGTTGGAGGATGCTTATACAAAAAAAATTTTTTTTGGTAGCAGGGTTTGCTATATTAGAGCGGCAGTTGGCAGACTTTTTCTCTAAGGAGCCAGACAGTAAAGATTTTAGGCTTTGTGGCCTACATACAGTCTCTGTTGCAGTTACTCAACTCTGTTATTGTAGTGTGAAAGCAGCCATAGATAATATGCAAATGATTTGTTGCAATAAAATTTTATTTATGGGTACTGAAATTTGAATTTTATATAATTATCATGAAATACTATTCTTTTGATTTTTTTAAGCCATTTAAAAATGTGAAACCATTTTTAGCTTGCAGGCTATGCAAAACCAGGCAGTAGATTTTGCCTGAGAGCCTTAGATTGCTGACTCCTATATTAAAAGCAACAAAATATTTTTTCCCCAAGAGATTTACTGTAATGGTTTTGTGCAGTCAAATCAACAAAATAAACATTAGATTGCAAACAAACTTCTTAAGCCCAGAAACTGTCT
Source organism: Balaenoptera musculus (assembly GCF_009873245.2). Lineage (NCBI taxonomy): Eukaryota > Metazoa > Chordata > Mammalia > Artiodactyla > Balaenopteridae > Balaenoptera > Balaenoptera musculus. Next base: position 24,651,636 of record NC_045787.1, on the reverse strand, counting down.
CATTTATTTTTTTTAAACCTCAAGTTTTTTAAAAAAATGTCAGATATGAGTTTTAAAAATGTACTGAGAGTTTGCATGAATGAGTTATTTAAATAACATGGTAGGCTATCTGGTAGAATTTGCAAACATGTAAAACCTCTTTATACTTCCGGTGTAGCAGTGCACAGATTTTGAAAAAATCAAAAAGCCTACCTCTCACTTTACAATAGTAACTGTGTTTTACATGACAGTCATTATCAGGAAAAACAGGTTTTAGGTCATCTGTCTCCTTGTTCCTATGTGGAGCTTCTTCCTTGACTGTCAAATTTGACGATACAGGTTTGATTTTATGAAGAGAGCTGGCTGGTTTCTGTGTGTGTGTGTGTGTGTGTGTGTGTGTGTGAGACAGAGAGAGCGTGTGTGTGTGTGTGTGTGTGTGTGTGTGTGTGTGTGAGACTGGGAGGATTCGGGGTCATGTTTTTACTTGTATAAAATAATAATCAAATATCATCATCATTATCATCATTATCAAATAATATTACAAATCAAAATGGTCAAGATTTATTGAGTAACTATTGTGAGCCAAGAACTGTGTGACTGCCTTATAATACATCTCATTTAATCCTCACAATAATTTAAAGTAGGACATTGAGGGAAAAGGATAGTGATTGAATGATTTACTCAAGGTCCCATGGATAGTGGGAATCCACATAAGACTGACTCCTAACCTTAATCATTCCCTGAATCTGTTTATATGAGGCAACACTCTATTTTAGACCTGGAAACATTAAAATCCTTGTTTTGGAATGAGTAATCAGTCTCCTGCACACCATATGTGGAATTCTCAATTTACCTAACTTTATTAGCATTATATTTGATTAGGCTACATCTTCAAAACATTGATTTGCTCTAATCAGTGTTATTTTACATGGAGGAACTGAATTGGCCCCAAGCTATTTGGTTTTACATTTTCTATTGCCTAAATTTTGATGGTTCCCCCAAACCTATCACTTTCACTGCATTCTTAATGGCATGTTTTTACTAATAAAGTTAAATGTTTTAAATTATTTTAGGAATCCAGTGTAGAAACTATATTGAAGAATGGGTTGAATAATATTCATACCCGCAGCAGTTTATTATGGCTCAATAAATGTAATATCTAATTCTATGTTTTATTATGGCTCAATAAATGTAATATCTAATTCTATGTGATACTGTATTTAAAGGATTTAAAAATTCATTAAATATTTTCAATAAAAAAGTAAAGTATCATGTAAACCATCACTAACTAGTTGATTGGTGCTTAACAAAGAACTATTCTAGTAATTATAGTTAAAATATATTAAAGACAGACATTATTCTAGAGAATATTCAGAAAGAATTATAGTAGAAAGGAATTTATAGCTCTCATTTTTGCCAATTTATCCCAAATTGGGTAAAATATCTCCTCAGCAGCAGGACTATAATTTCAATTGTCACAACTAGATAAAAAACAATTAAATCTAATCATTCACATGTGTGACTTGATCCATTTCCACTGGATTTCAGGAATGAGCTAATATGAACTGTAACGCTTTTTACATCAAAGTTTCAAGCTTTTTGATGCTATACATTTTGAAAGTAGCAAGAGGAAAATCATAGTACAAAATCATTCAAAGTTGTCAGTGCACATGAGTTTCCAAAACTTTACTAGGACATGCTCACATTTTTCATTAATTTCAGGTCAAGATTTATCTGCAATCAGTAAATAAAGGTTTACAGAAATGTAGTTCCATTGCCAAATGCCTTAGCTTCATATGTGATTTTCTCCCAAAGTGATTTCTTTTAGATAGAACACATTTCTTTCTGATCCTGGGCATATGGGCCTATGCTAATATGAAATGGTGTCTTAAGAAAGGTTATTATTATTTTTTTTTTGCAGGGAGCAGTCATCCTTTGACCTCTTTTCAATATGTGACACAGAGCTGATTGTGCAACAACCATTAGCCTCACCCGAAATCCCTAGTTGGAGGTCAGGGCTCAGGTCAGGGGCCATTACTCTTGGTTGTCAGAGCTAAACTTAATTAATGACTTTTAAAAATACATGGATGATATTTTATTCCCCTTAAGATGTATGAAAATGGCCTGCAGGATATAATCCTGAAAAACGTTCAAAACAAGAATGGTTTAGTTGTTTGATATGCCCCGTGACCTCTTTCTGAAATCACCAGCACTGCCCAGTGTGTTTGGCTTTTTCCCAGCCTGCTGTGCTGTCCAGTTATTGTTGTTGTTCTGCTTTTTTTGTTGAGGCACAGGTTCCTTCTGTGCACCTTTCTGGCCCTCAAGGCACCCTCTGGTAAGCCATCGTCTTTTGAAGACAGGCCCTCCCCTGTCACGCTGTTGCAGAACGGAGGAAGGCCACAGGGGTAGAGAGTTACAAAGAGAAGGGCTGGGACTCACAATTATGAAGAATAATGGTGGTTTCTATGGTGCCAATGGGCAGAGGGGGGAGCTCTTCTTGTGAGCTGGTGCTGAAATGTTTAGCAATCATTTTCCGATGAGAATTGGCAGTTGCCTGCCAGGACGGGATGTTCTGTCAGCACAGGTGTCAAGAGAACGAGAGAGGATTCTGAAGAAAGTAATTGGCAAATCAGATAGGGCTGGGGAAAAAGAAAGGCACTGGGGAGGGTGAGAGGAAGAGGGCAAGGTGCTATCCAGCTTTAAAAGTAATTTTTAACCAACATTATTTAAGAGGCTTTTAGAAAGCAGATCCCCCTTTCCCAGAGGCATCTGCCAACTGACAGTAGAACGGGAAAAGAGACTACTTCCGAAAAGGCTTTAAAAAAATACTTTTAGAGGCTGTTAAAAAGACATACAATCACATTCTGCATAAACCTGTTTCAGCAGCAGTTTACTGCTCAGGCTGGGCTTCTTCCACTTAACAGTCTGCTGTTTTCCAGTACGACCACCCCACCACCCACTCTCCAGAGCCCTTCACCCAACAGAGGTGCTCAGCAGCACCTCTGTTTTCCGGCTGAGCTCCATACAGGATGGAGACGCCAACATCTAGTGTGTGGTCTGGAGATGTAGTTTTCATTTTAGCCCTTTCATCCTTGCTGTAAACTATACACTGTTTCACCTCTGAACGTCTGAGACTTGTATTGCTTGAGAGGCTTTCCAGTGGGTATATTGTAGCCTTCCTTCTGTGCTTTCATTGTTTGGGTTCTAATGTTCTTTCCCATCATCATCCAGCCAGTGAAGTAGCTTGCATCTGTGCTTTCAGATTCGAGAAAAATGCATTCAAAGAGTCCCCTACCAGTCCTTTTAGAGAATTTGCCTGGAGATGTAAAGTCCTCAGTGAAGGAAACAGGGGTTATATTTATAATTGTATCTGCTGTCATTACCATATAGTAGGTAAGCCTTCAATACTTGCTGAAAATAAGAATGAATAAATGAATGAGTGAATATGAATGAATGATGACTATCAGAAGAACAGGACATGGGAATAGCAAAGGGAGGTGTTCAGGGGCATGTAGTTGGGCTACAAAAATAAGCTGGTAGCCTTGATTTTTAGAATTGTAACTCATTCCGCCCATCTTTTATATGCAAATTTTTTCGGGGGGGGGCGCTGTTTTTCCTGAGAACAGAATTTTGGGGCAGCAAAGAGAGAAAGGAGAACTGATTACAAGAAAGTGTTATCAAGTCGGCCACCACTTCATGGGATCATCCTAGAAATCCTATGAAATGCATCTCAGGACCATCTCTCCTGGGGAAGAAAGGCAGAAACACTTATCTATAGGCTCCAAGCCTTGATTTGTCAAAGATTCACCTCCTGAAACAAATCGCCTGCACTTCTGGGTTGTATAGGGGTTAGCATGGAACAGGTTCCTGTAGTGTCTCACTTTGTGGTATCAACAGATAAGCCCCAGGGCAGAAAGCAAGGTGTGCACTTGCAAAAAAGTGGGTCAGAATATGCGTACAACTGGTTGTCATGGCAGTGGCTGGAATGAGACACAGGGGAAGTTAGGAGATCTGAAATGGTGCCTGAGCAGTATCCGATGCAGTCCCCAAATACTAATATAACACATGCAGCCACTCACTGTTTTTAGAAAAAAAAGGTAAAACCCCTTAAATCTAAATTAATAATTTGAAAACTATTAGAATAAGTATTATGTTTAATAATGTAAATCGAGTGTATCATTAGTAAAACCATATTATAGAGTTAGAGAAATAGAGAATCAGACGCAGCTGGGTCTGCGTCTGTGTGTCTTATTTTTGATGAATATATTGTTTTTAGGAGACTTTAAAACTGGAAACCTGCCAGGAGAGACCTGCTGGTCTGACGTTTTCTCCACTCATGTTAGGGGAAGGACTGTGCAAAGGAATCAGCCTGGGCTTGGTGCAGAGCTACCTGGACTAGATTTCTGGGAAATCTAATGCCGGCTACAAAAGTGCCCCAACTGAGGAATTTAGGGATGAACCAGAGTCTCAGAGCAAAAGCATGTCAGTTAAAGTTCTACCAATATGAGTGGTATATGTACACATTAGTTTTCCACGGCCTGCCATAGGGGACCTCAAACTTTTTGCTTTCATGTTAATCAAAATAATACTGAAAAAAATCTACGTATTTCTTCCACTTTGTTAACAGTTAAAAATATTTCACTGTAAGTTTAAGTTGTTGAAAATAATGTAATTTCTGGTCAATTGTAAATATTAACAGTAAAACAAACTATCAAATCACTCTAAAAATTTTCCAGTGGAATCTTAATACAATAGCAGTTCAACGGCTACAATGCCTCATCTAAAAATATGTGCACGAGATCATTTTAACAGTCTGAAATTTTATACCATTCCTTCTGTTATGAGCTCCTTTCCATTCAACTTCCCCCACATATTTTAACCTAATGTAATTTTTATGCTTGAATGTCTTATATTGATCACATACACTTTGCAAAAATTATGTATATGAACTGAAATTTGAAATAACATTTTTTTCTACAAGTCTCTAAGTAATACTAATTTTATTCTGACTAGACTATTATTCTTATGACACAAAGCAACTTACACTGCAAATTTTTATAGTTATATAATTATATTTATAAACATAAAAGTAAACTTTATATGATAAAGGCTAATTCTCATAGATCTAGCCCTATGGGACTGCAAGCATAAACCCTGCTGGCCTCAGTGCCAGGCCATCCAGAGGTGTCCCCAGGGTGGCAGCCAGAAATCCGGGCTCCAGGTGAGGGTATAAGGCCCTGTCTGGGAGATACCGCCAGCTGTAAAGAGGTGGAGGTCAAGTGCAGAGATGATGGCATGCACTGGCCTTTGTTCCCTGAGAGCGGGGCCCTGGGACCCCAGTTCTGGGCCAGATCTGAAGCCTGCCCCTCAGCCCAAGTTCCAAGACAGACAAATGGGCCTCTTTCTTGGAACGGGTAGGGGGTTTCCCTGTGCTGTCCCCGCAGTGCCCAGGGTGGCAGCCTGCCAAGAACTGTTCCCGAGATCCAGGAACGTAAGCCTCCGTCACCAGAGGCGGGCAATTAAGAGGTGTCCTTGGGCGGTAGCCTTGAAAGCCCGGGCACCAGGCGTGCGTGAAAGCTCCCACCCGGAGACAGGCGCGAGGAACGGGGGGAGGGGGCGTGAGAAAGGGGGAGGGGCACGGGGAACGAGGGGAGGAGGCGCGAGGAACAGGGGGAGGGGGGCGCGAGCGCGAAGGCGGGAAGGTGGCGCCACGGCTGGGGCGCGGGCTGAGAGAGCTTAGAGGTGGAGCCTGCCAGCCTCCCTCTCAGGAGCTCCACAGCTGCCCCCAGCGTATGTGTCAAATCAGAGGCCTGCCCTTCAGGCAGAAGCTAAGCCGCGAGTCAAGCAAGTGAAGGGCTCCCACACGGATGCCGGCGCCCCTCGTCTCCGCCCGCGCTGGGCCTGCGGCAGGTGAGTCCTGCCCCTGCGAGCCCCGTAAGAGCCGATTCTCTGATCCGTCAGCCCTGTGGGACTGGTGGACCGGAGCCCGGTTGGTCTTCAGAGATATTTGGGGGGCCTCTCTTCGGTGCAGGTGCGGGCGGTGGGGTTCAAACCCTTCGCTCCTCAGGGAGAAGCTGCGGTTTTGAGTTCCCTCCCGATTTGCCGCGCCGGGGGGCTGCGGTTTAGGGCGGGATGGTGCCCCGACGTCTCCTACCTGTTTGCATGTGGGTCTTCTCTGGTAAGAGCTGCTCAGCCAGGTTTTGGGTTTTTCTCAGAGGAAGTAGTTCCGTCTGTGGCGGTAGGTTCCCTGTGTTCGTGGGAGGAGTGCGGTCGGGGCCGTCTGACGTCGCCATTTTGAACCAGAACCTTCTCGTTCCCCTGATTGAGGTGTTTTTGGTGGTGGAGCTGGTGTTGTGTGTCTGTTGTGTACGTGCATGTGTGCCTTCTCATGCCAGCGCCACGTGTTTCCGAGGCCAGAGTTGTGGTCTCCTGCTTTTTTCCTCCACTTGTTGCCACATGGGCAAGGGCAGCTGGCCGGCAGGTTAGAATAAGATCCCGAAGAGAATGATGTGCTGAACAGAATTCATATCTACAATTTTTACTTCATTTTGAATGCAGTTAGTTCACACCTTTGCAAACCCAAATGAGGAGCCCAGCTCGGGTTGCAGATTTTCTGGGGAACGGTGCTGAAGAGGTTTTGAGGAAATTCTGAATTTAAGCCACATTTGGCACATTCACTGTGTCAGCCAAAACCCGTTTCAGTGAGTAGAATTATGGGCATGTTGCCCTCAGTGGCACATTACGTTGGTGACATAAAAAATGTGCATCATTTCAATTAGTGAAATTAAAAAAAAAAACAAAAAACAAAACTTGTAGCATGTTAAAAATACCCAGGACCCTCAAATTGATTGAATGTTTGGAATAAGTCACGATAACAATAACAGCAGCAACAGAAACACCTAATATTTTGGGGGTGCTTCCTACATGCTTAGCATTATCTCAGTTACTCCTCACAACACCCTTCTGAAGTTGAAACTACCATTATCCTCATTTATAGGAGAAAAATGCACTAAGAGAAACATCCAACAGGGTCATCTGCCCAGCTGTGAAGTATTTGTACCTACACAGTCAACCTGGGACTCCCCTTGTCACGCAAAGTAGGACAGTTTAAGAGCTCAATGCCCCCTTTCCTCAAAATTTCACATGTAACTCATCTCCTACTTAAATTTGAAGCTTTTATGGTCATGGCTCCTTAATTCTGCCCCTAAATTGCTTGGCAAAAAAAAGGACGTTTTTATCATAAACAATTGCAGAGGTGAGTGAACTCACTGTGGCAAGGTCAGTTCTAAGGGAACACAAATAAGATGAAGAAAAAAATGTAAGATTTTAGACTTTATTACAGGATGTTTCAGAACATCCTGTTGTGTGGCATACAGCACATCCACATAAATGCATTTGTAAAAAAGCAACCCCAGAACCTCACTTTTGCCTTAAATTACCAAAGTAGCAGGGGCAGCACTCTGTTGAGCTTTCATTTTTACATTTTGTAATTATTTCTCATACCGTTTTGACTTGGATTTAGATAAACATCTGCATTTCAGCTTAGTTGCCTTTCAAATAAAACCGAAAAGAAAAAAAAACATTCTTAAAGATTTGGGATATTTTTAGTAAGGCAGAGAAAAGAAAATTGTTTTGTGATGCTATTTTTAAACAACACTTTTTAAAGATTTCTTAAAGCTCCAGTGGTTAGGACAGTGCTAAAGGCAAAAATGTTGCTTAAGAAAACACTTCAGAAAATGCTAGAAAAGTTAAAGCCCAGGCCAAGTCCCTTGAGAGCAAGGAGAGTGCTCACATGGCATGATGTCCTTTGAATCTCTTAAGATTATTTTCTAAATGAGACTATGAGAACAAAATGAAATTATATTTCCCTTCCAGCTAGTTAATCCTCAATTCCCTAGATGAAAAAAATGTTTTCTTTTTGGACAGTGATGTATTTCTAGTCAGTAAATTCCCCAAACAAATACACCAAAAACCCACTTCATGCACAGAGTAAAATAAAAGATAGGAACAGAGGTCATTAAAATGGTTTAGTATCATTCTAGTTGCCATTTTGCAGGTACTCCTCACTTGATGGAATAGGGGGGTTTTGGTCTTATTATCTATTACCTCTAAAGCTATGGTTTATGAAACTGAATTCCATTGAATCCCTCACCTATGTAACACTTAGATTTTCACTTAGAGTAATACTGATTCTCGGGCTAAATTGTAGTAGACAGGGTTTGTTAACTACCCAACGTCCATTTCTCATCTTCTTTCTTCCTGATAGAATCACAGTTTTGTCTAGGTATCTTTCCTCCCCCAAACACACACACACACACTCACACTCACACATACACACAAATCAAGGGAAGCTGATCCCAAGAATAGATCTTTAGTCTAAAAAGCCAATTAGCACATGGGATTTCCCAGCAATTAATAATATATTGAGTGGTCATATATCCTGAACTGGCTCAGTCTGACTGAAGGATACTACCCTTAATCCTTGATTGTGAGAGAGGTTTTTCTCTCTCTTCTGCTAGACAAAAATAAGGAAGGATGTAGTCCCAGTAGCCACTGGCAATCATCTTAAAGTTTGAGGGAAATCATTGGTTGAATGTCATTGATGCTGAAGATGGCAGGAGGGATAAACAGAAAGATCTAGAGTTTTTGATCTTTCCAGTCATCTATGGATCACTTGGAACCTGTGTTTCTATGGACTGTCTCTTTTGTAAAATATAATTGTATTTATTTCTTTCCAATTTGAAATGGGATTTTTTTCTCACCCATAGCCCAAAGCATCCTAATACACAAGCTGAAAATACTTGGTGAGAAAGAGTAAGAATTAATCAGATTTTTAGGATGCTGAACATGAATTACTATAGCTTACTTTTGATTGCCTTTCCTCTGTTAGTAGGCGTACTTATTGGCTTCCCCTTTACCCGGAATAGCTTAATCACTCCGGAAAATCCTTTAATTCTCTACTTATCATTCTAAAGTTGGGGATGTGAAGTGTGGGAGAGGCTGCACCTACAATGTTTAGGTTACTTGTGTTAACGCAAGATGTTACTGATTGAAAGTGTTAACCAAAGGAATGGTGTAGAGGCAGATAAGCAGTGTTGGGACTCACTTTCCTAACTTTTCTGAACCCATAGTTCTACTCCCTTTCCTTGGAAGTTACAATTTCCCATAGTGGTGAGATATTAGAGACAAATTGTCCAGAATGTACCATGGTACCTATTCTGCTCTAGGAAATCCACTTACGTAAAACAAACTAACTTCTATTGATTAGTAAGTTTAAAATTCTCCATGTACCTTTGACTTCAGGCTGATGGATATCACACTAAATAGAGGAAGTATAAAGAACATCATCCAAACCTCTCCCACTTCATCTCAAACCTTACAAAACACTTCGCATGCTCAGAGAGAGCTGGGCTGAACTGCATATTTCATTGCCAAATAATATTCATGAAGATCCCATTCCATGCATTGACTGCCACTTAAGGAATGAAACAGGACTACATAATCAGTTGAATCTAATTCAGTCTATTTTGTGCAGTCCTGTTCAAGGTTATAACAAGGTATGTAGAATCTGGTATTAGACTTCCTATAGAACCTCAAGAAACATGTCTAGGGTAGGAATTTAGGGGAAAAATGATTTTGCTCATAAAACATGTACATAAGATTGTTTTGTAGATTCCATTTGATGTACTATTATGGGTGGATAATAAACCAAAAGATAACCAAGGTTTATCATGCTAGCCTACACACCAAAGAGAGAAAATATACACAGCTCTAGTTTTCAACCTGAACACATTAATAAAAGCTCTAAACAATTCTATGCCTTGGGGTGGAGTGACCAAAGAAATTGCAACTTTTAGATAAGAAAACATCCCAAATAAAAAATTCAAGTATTGTATTAGGAGACCCATCAGTGATGTGGTCTGTAACCCTATTTCGGACATTTGGCCGCAGGCACCAAGGTCATCCTGGGGCCATCACCCTTCTGTTGGGTATACCCCTTTGTTCTGGGCTGTCTAGGAGGCTGGCACTGACCTTTCTTGCTTGTTAAGTGTATTCCTGCAATATGTTCAAAGGAAATCAGGTTACAAGAAACAAAAACTAACATTCAACATGAATAATGTAAAAGCATATAAAGGTAGTCCAGAATTTTATAATGAATACTCTCCATTTCTTCTTTCAACAAACATCGTTTGTCAAAAACAGTGCTAGGCCTTAGTGATAAATGTAGGACCCAGAGGCCTTGTTCTCTAGGTACTTACAGTGTGATAGGTGAGACCTGAACAATCTTGTAGATGCTTTTGAAACAACGTGTTTACAGTTGTACTGAGGCTAAGTAAAGGCTATTATAAGATCATGCAGTGAAAAATCTAAGCTGAGTCCAGGACAGGTGAGTGGAAGTCAGGGAAAGTTTCCTAGACAAACAGATTCTTGCCCTTTTCCTTAAAGATCCAGTGCCATTCGGTCAGTGAAGATGAGGGGGGACACTGGAGGTAAGCAACCTGGACAGCTGTTCCGGTGTACACCAGCTGAATATTAATACTGGTACTGAGCTTGGGTGTCAACACATTAAAGTCTAGGTTTAGCAATGGTAGACCTTAATCTATTTCATGACTGAAAGATTGAATCCTGACAGAATATCTATCTATTCATTGAATAAGTTTCTAAAATGGCAGTTTCTAGCAGTATTATTTAATACAAGCATACTTCCTTTTATTGCACCTCGCTTTATTATACTTCCCAGTTACTGTTTTTGGCAAATTGAAGGTTTGTGGCAACCATGCATTGGGCAAGTCTGTTGGTGCCATTTTTCCAACAGCATTTGCTCACTTTGTGTCTCTTTGTCACATTTTGGTAATTCTCGCAATATTTCAAACCCTTCGCCAGCAAAAAGATTACGACTTATTGAAGGCTCGGGTGATGGTTAGCATTTTTTAGCAATAAAGTATTTTTAAATTAAGATATGTACATTTTTAAAGACATAATACTATCTCACACTTAATAGAGTACAGTATAGTGAAAGCATACTTTTTATGTGAACTGGGAAACCAGAAAATTCATGTGGCTTGCTTTATTGCAGTTGTCTGGAACCAAACCTGCAATATCTGAAGTATGCCTGTATTAAATACATACTGTAACCAACTGGATGTCATGGTGTTATCTATGGCACCCAACGCAATGTCTTGTACTTAAGTGTTAATTAAATGGTTATTGAATTAAATTGAAATGCCATCACCTAAATCTTAAATTTCTTGTGTAAAATGATTTCTTGCTGAAAAGTATTTCTACTTTATATTGTACCACAAACTCATTGGGGGAATTGTAGGGATTAGTGAAAGAAACAACATGAAAGTATTCTGAGGCATTCTATTAAAAATAAAACTGTACTAAGCTTTTGGTAGTGAAGAGGGATGTGGTGGTTCTTTCTAAACTGGGGCAGGAGGTCAAAAACCAAATCTTAAAATGAATAGAGACCCTATAAATCATAATATACTGAAACTAAAGGCTAATTTCCATGTTCATGTAAGATGCAGGTATGGGGAGAAGACAAATATAGTCAACTCTGAATGTCCTATTCATTTTATACAAAGCTGGCACTATTGATTGGCCTTTTATTACTAGAGCAAGCTTTCCTTCACTTTGCTGTCTTCCTTCACTTTGTTTTCAAGTTCTGGCTTCATGCTTAGGAAGTCCATTACTATCCCAAGATTATAAATATATATTTACCTAATTGTCAGTAAAGTTACAGTTTTATTTTGCACTCTTAATCTTTAGTTCTTATGGGATTTATCTTGTATAGAATATGAGGAAAGAATCTGTTTCCCTCAAAGTGCTAGTGTATGTTGTCTTATCACCCAGTGTCTCTCCAGCACTGGGCACAGGAGGGTCTCAATAAATATTATAGAATGAATAAATTAATGAATGCTGAGTCTGAACCTTCCAAAAACTCTTGCCAGGTTTCCCTTGGGACCAACAGTAAGTGATTGTAAGACTGACTCAAATTAAAGTGAAAAGCCTGGCCTAAAGCTAAAAGGCTTTTGTGAGGCTGATATCTGCTGCTTTGGGCTATAATTAATTGATCTAACTTGTTGTGGGAATATACTGATGAATTCATTGAGGCATGAAAGGGAAAGATGTTAATTATATTTTTTGAGTCCTGAGAAAAATGTACACGTTATATATATTGCATATATATGTATGTGGATATATATATATGTGTGTGTGTGTGTGTGTATATGTATATATATAAATCGCTACACCTTTGACATTATTTTTGGATTTGAGATATAAACATTTGAATCTATCCATCTATCTACCATCTATTTGGGTATATATACATACATATATATTAAGCATAAGAGGCACTAGAATTTAATATTTAAGAGTCTGGGCTATCAAGACTGCCAGGATTTAATTTTAGCTCTGACAAGTACTAGGTGTATGACACTGGGCAAGTTGCCTAAGTGCTCTGTCTCCCAGTTTTGTCTTTAAAATTGGAAGATTGACAGTATTTACTTCAGAACATTGTTGTGAACATTAAATTCATGTAACCATTTAGAATAGAGCCTGCAATATTGTAAGTGCCAAGTGTTAGCTTTTATTATTATTCTACTCATTTTTCCCAATAATCTTTCTTATTTTTTTCTCAAGTAATAGATTCAAAATATTTTAAAAAGAACATTTAGGATTATTTGAATGAGAGGTAAAAAAAAAAGTCACTTAGCAAAAAAAGCAACTGCTTTATTTATCATAGAAAATATACAGTAGCACACATGGATACTAAAACTGTAAAAGAAAAAAAATTCAGAAAGAACAATGTTTAGTTTAGGTTTGAATTCTGAAAAATAAAATACGTAAATTGAAAGTGTAAACTCAGAGGTAACATCCTGTTTCCAAACACAAATTAAGAATTAAAAAATTAAAACGGCAGACTTCTGTTAAACTGTTTAGGAAGGCATAAATTGTTAATCAGGCTCAAGGCAACATTGTTTAATACCAAGTTTAATAAAAATCTTCCTGGAGGAAGAAGAGGTCTGGTGGCCAATTTTGAAAGCTGAGTAGCTCTGTTTACATGCCTAGTCCCTCTAGCTCTCAGGACACCATTGATAGGGTTTCCTTTCAAACTGACTCCTTTTAAAGGAGTCAGAATTATTAAAAACTATAGCACAGGATAGAAAAGTTATATTTTTTCACTGGTGTGAATAAACTTGAAAAGGAAATAAATTGGAGAAATATTTATTTAAGAGAATCTTTTGCAGCTTGTATGAGAAGAATTTCACAGTAAGCATTTATTGAGCCTTCACTATATGCTTACATTTGCTAGTGATGCCTTCATCTTAAAACTGTGATCTTGAGATGGAAGAAGTGATATTTTAAAACCATTTTCTCCTTTCTTCCCAACCTGTATTTATTCATTCCACAAGGCATCTTATATTTGTATCATGTGGGCTCTCGCTGTACAGGGAATCAAGAAAATTTCCTAAAGTCTTGGCATTGTTTTTAGGAGCACTTGTCAATCAGGTGAAAACTAAATTGGAAAGTATTTGACAAGTGCAGTATCTTCTGAGGAGTCGGAGCCTTGTGGCTGCTTCTTTGGATTGTTGAGCCCAAATTTCAGTTGCTTTAAAGTCTTTCTTGATAACATCATGGATATTATTGCCGATTTCTTAATTACAAAGCAGGGCAGGTTTGGCTCTTGTTTTCGTGATTGGTTTCTCTAAACAGCCATGATCATCATATGGAGAAAGAAGAAAAAATAAGCAATTAAAAAATCTATCTTAATTTAGTGACAGATTGGGAGGCAGACATATGCTCTATTAATGTTCAGAACATCCAGGGTGCAAAGCGAACTTCTTGTTGTTTGGTGCACAATTAACCCAGCATAGGGTTTCAATAATTTCTCCCCTCTCTGTCCACTATATAAAAATCTTTCATTACATCACATTAAACTCAGTCGCTTGAGAGCATTTTACTCTTATGTAGCTTTCAACTTCATATTTTAAGTAAAGTAACTGTCCTATTTAGCATTCTATTTGGTGAAAAAGTGGTTATTCACACGATTACTAGATATCTAGCAGTGTCCTTCCCTCTATTGGGTCATCTCTTAAACTTAATTGCATTGTTTTTTTAGAACACAAAGTACACACATGTTTAAATTCAAGGGGGGAAAGTTAAAACATAAACCATGGTGCTATTTGTAAAGATATTTTGGAATGTGGCATCTGAGAATTTAAAAGCACATTGAGGAAGAAAGGGAAGTATCGTGACACAAAATTTTAAAATATGGGACCTGTATTTGGCATGCCTGCACTTATTTCAAAGGCAGTTTACCTGCAGGTAAATACATGTTCCTTGAATGCAAAAATTATTGCAGAGCTGGTACTTTCTGGATCTGGAGGTTTGGGACCACCTCCTCTTGACGACAGTTACCAGTAAATGACCCCTTCATTCTGCTGTCTTAATTACGACCTGCCCCAAACACCTCTCTTTTGATAAAAAGGAATATGAGTCAGAAAGAGAGTAAAACTGTGGCACTGATCTTTATCACAAGGCCTTCCTCATAGAATTTAATTCTTTATGAAACACTGACAAAATCCCAACTAGATACTTTTGTACAAGTAATTTACTAGCGAATAATTGCTGGAAGATATAGTAGCTCTGCTTGATTCAAATTAGGATCAGCAGTCATATACCAGCCTTGGTGAATTTTATCATTTTACATTGGTGATTACTTAGTCTGACCACACGGTTTTGATCAGTGTTAAATCAGAACCTGTTGCTAAGAAGAGATTAGAATATTTTAGTTGAATGTGAAATTGAGCAGTGCCAAACATTTTATAAAATGGATGATAGTAGATTAATAAAACTCTCTTTTTTTAATCCTGCAAAGGCGGTTTAAGCTTTGCAGCTCAAAATATGATAAGCTCATTTTCATGACTGAAATCTGTACTATAAGCTAGAAGGCAATTGCTTTTTGATGTAACAACACATACCTTAAAATACAAATTGACACCTTAGAAAATTTGTGTTAGTTCACAGTTATATGTAGTTCACGTTTAGGAAAAAAAGATACCCCTTTAATAATGTGTACAGTTAAATTGAGCTGGGTTTTTAAAAAAATTAGATATAAATTTAAAAGTTCTTGTTTTCTACTGAATAATCCACTATGTAATCAAGTAGACGAATTCATTGCTGATGACACATTCTGGCCATCATCTTGGCAAAGCACAATTTTGGAGGACCTATTAATATAGTCAAAGGTTGTATTAGTATTCCAAATGTTATTATTAATCTCTATAAAGCTTAATTAAGGGATCAAAAGATTACTTTTGTTTGAACGACTTTATATTTTGGGCCATCTATTTGGCTTATCATTGTAATTCCCCTTTAGTTTTCACTCATCCAAACAAGTAAAAGACTAAGTCAATCATTTTACAACATTATGTTATTCATTATCTAACCCAGTGGTCCTCAGACTTTTGGATTTCACGGAACATTAACAGTTATTTTTTTAAAGGGGGGAGGGTTGACATTGGGTTGCTTGCAGATTTTAATTTTGTCAAGGGAAAAAAACAATATAATTTATCGATACACTTTCGTGAAAAAACTGCCATTGTAACTCCAAAGAAGTGGGAAGGTCACTGAGTCCTTAAATTGAATAAATTGAGAGTTATGAAAAACATAATAAATAGGTTGTCATCATGTTTCATATCTGATCACTGACCAATAAACTTTTTCTTTTTTGGGCAAAGATGCACACTTGACTTTGGATAGCCTGAGGAATTACTGATTTAGATAAAGTTCACTCAAAATTACCATCAAGCCATTACAAATAAAACAAAAACCTACATTTTTATCATGTGCCCCAAGTAGTGGTCAAAATTTTGAAGGAAAATTTTAGTTCTTCTTTGCAATAGGAGCTTTACAAAAGGTATGAACACATAAAATTCCTAAGGATATCTAAATCCTTCTTTTCTCCATAAGTTTCCATGCCTGCTCCTTCACAGCATATTTGTAAATAACAATATTATAGATTTAAATTTCCTCTTTCAATTTTTAATGCCAGAATTGAGTGGAGATGATAAAAAGTCATAATACTCCACAACTAGAAGTCAAGTTACAGAAGACATAGATAGAGATAAAGAACAAAATGAATTTAGTTTATCCATGGACAAGTCACTTCATCTCTCTGGTCATCAGGTATCTCAAATGTAAATGAGGGGCGTTGGGTAAAGTCATCTCTAAGCTCCTTTCTGTGTCTCACATTCTCTGAGTATATTTCTAATTGTCAAACTGTCCATGAAGGCTGGATTAACTACATGACTTTTTGAATGGTGGTAATAGAAAGAATAGAGTTTAATGAAAATGGCTTATCACTGTCAACCACATATAATATTATTGTATTGTTAAGAGGATGTCTTTCTTCCTTTCTCCTTCCTGCTTCCCCACCTCATCCCTTTTCTTGTAAAATTTTACCTGGTAAAGACATGATTCAGAACAAACACTGAACTGTGATGGGAATGAAATAACAAAACTGTGGTCATAAAAGAAGAAAATAACTATTTTTACCCACCAGAAAAGGAAGGAAATAAATACAGTCTTATTCAACTCTACCTACAGTCCCCAGAGCTATGCATATAGTGAGTTTGTCAATGCACTAAGAAAGGACTGAGGCCCTCAGGGGGTGCAGTGAGGTTGCGAAGCCCCCTGTCAATGAAATAAATAGTTGTCATGTTTAGCTACCTTCCTGAAGTATCCCCTCCAACTTGAGGCCCTCTCTGAAGGCAAGAGAAGATAATTTATTCTCTTATAAAAAATACCATTATTATGCTTAGAAAAATGGCCCACACAATCCTTTTTACTACAATTATAAACTCTAATCCATACTTCCAAGTGGTTTTTAAAAATTGAATAACCTACAGACATTTTCCTCAGCCTTAAAAATCTGCTTTGCTCTGCTCAGAATAATCAAATCCTTCCCATGCTCTCTGCTGCTTTGTATTTCTCAGAGAGTCACACTTTTACTTCTAAGATACCACAAGTGTTTGTTAACAGCACATTCATTAAGTGCTTGGCTCAAACAAATTTCCTAGAAATTCAAACCAAAAAAGGGCTTAAAAGGATACAAGTATAACATTTTCCTATTGACTTACTGTATAATATTTAACATACAGAATGCATGTAAAATACTTAGAACAGTGTGTGACATGTAGAAAAGCTCAGTAAAGGTTTATTATCATTTACTTTATAATTATCATCGTCACTATTTGGATGTATAAAAATTCTGAGCTTACTGGTATTTTTTTAATCTTGGCTGAATATATATATATATATATATATATATATATATATATATATTCACATACACATTTTAAAATATATTTGCCATATTTGTTATCAGTCATGTATGGGGTAGGGGTGTGCTGTTCTGCTAGTTCAGTCTTTCTTCACGCTATACCACATACAGAATCCAAATGAATGACTTATATTTGGTCTTTATCACTTCTGGATACTTTGGGTTGCAGGTGTCAGAAGGACACACAGTACATCTATTTAGCTCGCAGGACAATAAAGATAATAGAAGGAAAGGAGTCGATATTCTTCAAAGCACTAAGAAAACCTTTCTTTGATTCTGCTGGGATTTCAGACCACTTTTTAAAAATGTACTCCTCTGCTTATTTTATGATCCATGCAGGATCATTTCCTTTAGATGGTGATTTTTTAAAGGATAACTTTCAAATTTGCATTCCATGGTAGAGAAGCATAGTATTTATAAACATGTTAATGATGTAATCATGTTTATAAAGTTGTATTTAATAGTAGCAATATTTATAAAGTGGAAAATGCACCCTGTATAAAAATGGCAATTTTAATTCTATTCCTATTCATATGTTTTCCTCTTATGTAAAAATTCACCTCCTCATCTCCTTTCATTTTACTCAACTGGGACACGTCCTCAATTTAATTTTTTCTTGCTGTTTTCCATTCCTATCATTTATTAGGTCTCCTGAACATCTTTTGGGCAGATCTACCAAATTAGGGAATTATAGAAGGAGAAAAACACAGTGCTTTTTCAAGCGATGAAATATGAAGATAAATTATACCCTGTGGTGTGGCTAGCTTTATGTTCCTCATCTTCTACCTGAGTTGTTCTCTTCCACAAGATAGCACTGAATATGGTAGGAAAAGCTTGGGACCCATGTTGCCCATTTATACTGCACATCAAATTTAATAGTAACATTCTGGCTTTAATTAAACTCTTCCTCTTATAAATCTCAGCAAGGTGATCTGATTAATAGTGGAAATGAGCACCCAGCAGTTTTAGTGTAATGATATTAAACAGATGAAACAAGGTAAAATAATCTCTAATAATCTGTGAGAATGGGGGACACAGAACCCTCTGCATATGCGTCCACTGCATGTGTGCTCACAGCATTCATTCTTCAGTTAGTTTTCTTTGTTGGAAGAGTTAAAAATTTCCTGGATAGTTCAGTCTTGAACAGTTAGAATACAGACTGTATCTGGTCCCCTCTGACCCAATCATTTTGGCTTAGAGAGCTTTACTCCATTTACATCTGTAGTAAATGAAGGTGTACCACCTTTTTGAAGGATTATTTATACTTTCCCCCTCTTACCTTCTCTCTCTACTTTGTGAGTGATGGGGTTATAAAGACTATCTACTTTTGGCTGTATACCTTCATTAGGGAAAACCTTGAGGTTTCTCATCTGATTGCTTTGAAAAGGGGAGCATTCCTTAGGAATAGGAACTTTAAAAAATGTAGGCCGGTTTAATCTTCATAAGAGGAAAGCTCAAACAAAAATATTGTTTAGATCTAGGAAACTCTCTCAAACTCTCATCTGTGTTCAAAATAAAACAAAAAATCCTAATGGAGAGAAAAAAAGAAAAGAATGAAGAGAAAAAAAAAAACAACCCAAACCCTACATTTCTTTATTTCTTCTCTAAACAGTGTCACAACTGGGTGCTCTGTGTGTAGGTGAATTTTAATTTTCTTCTTTCAGCAACTTCACTATTAGCATGATGTTCTTGAGTCTTTGTATTTAGAATCATTATTCAGAAAAAAATTTAAACCAGGAAGGTTTGATTATCTACGTTTTCACCTTTTTGTGAAGCAAATAAGGTAAGCTCAGTAGACGCTAGCTAGGCTGAAACACTATTAAAAAATGCAATTCAGACTGAGTTACTGCTCGTTATTTTTATAAGCGAGACCCTAATTCTGATCGACCCCAAAGAATGGGCTGCTGTGACTAAGCTAGCAGCAGAAGCAACTGGCTTCTGCCGGATGTTATCTCATTTGGAACACATTTCAAACTTTAGAACAGATTTTTAAATTGGAAGTTGAAACCTGCAGACTGTCAGCAGAAAAGGCTGATTCACCACTGTAGAACTTATCTTACTATGAGTTCCAGGCAGAGTTTTTTTAAGGACTAGGTTACCTAAAATGTGTTGTGATACATCAAAGAGAGAAATAAAGAACCCTTCCTGGAATAAGAGTGACACATGCATCTAAGCATCTTTTGGACTTTTAATATATGCTTATTTGAATGGGGACTTCTTTAAAATAGAAGCCTCTAGTTCAGTATAACTTGTGTATGTTCATGGATCTCTGAAAGGTTAATTAATTTTTTTCTGCAAATATTGCTTCATATATGCAATATGAACCCCCATGGTGGGGGTTCTTCATGTGGAGCTTTTTGTGCCATTATTATTATTGAGTAAATTTGAGTGAAAGAAGTACAGTCTTGGCAAAGTTAAAAATAAGGAACATCTTATATTGATAGTGAAGGGAAAGCTGTTATGTGTGTATTATTTTAAATAACAAAATCCATGGTGCAACTGAACTGCAGGGAGAAATGCATGGTGTAACCCACTAGAGGTCCCTTCCAACTAAAAAAAGTTTACTTAGTTCAAAAGATTTAGCCTCTGTAAGTTGGCATTCACGACTGCAAAACGAGTAAGGGCCAGAAGGGGGGACTGAACATTTTACTTCCTTAGGGAGAAACATGGTTTCCATTCAGGTTATTTGTCATATTTTATCTCTTTTTTTTATCCTTATGTAGCACAGTCACTCAATTAGCTCTAGTTAGATATTCAGAACCTGTTGTTCCAAGTTACTGATACATTTGTAAAAAGGAAGTGTCATTTGATGTCCTGGTACTGTAGTTGTGCTTTCTAGAGATATTAGCCGTTTGAAGTATCTCAGAGCAATATTTTGCAAGATAGATTTTTGCTTAAAAAGGAAGAGTGCCTCAGATTAAGTTTTTACTTGCAAAGCTGATGGAAGTGGTGGGTGGAGGAGGTATTATACACATTTTCTGATAGTAGGCAACTTGGTAGAAAATGATTATGTTTCTATATATTACCTTTGCAGAGTTAGCATTAAGAAATGTAATTGCAATAAATTGATGTAAAAGCCAGATAGTAAAGGGCTAAAAGTCCCTATAGAGACACCAGTCTGTCATTTATAATGGTAGCAAAAGATAATTGTAGACAAGCACAGAAGAACTAACCATTGCTGTTTTCCTTCAGAAATGTATTGCTGCTTCTCATGTTTTTCTGAAGACATGGGTTACTTCCTCTGCTTCTAAAGTATGCCATGAACCATCAAAACAGGTAGAAAAAGATCTGCCTTTTATTTCCCCCCAATACCTTTTTAATTAGAGCACACCAAAGAGCAAAAGGGGGTGAGATACAATCCTGTGTGATTGCATTTTCCAGTAAATTGTTAGATTTCTTTTAAGTTTCTGAGCTCTGCATTGAAAATCTGGCCTCTGGCATAAACTTTGCCCTCCTCCTGCTTGATCATATCCCTTTCTTCACACCACTTGTTTTATGGCTCTCTAAAAAAACAGCCAGCACAGAGCTGTGCAAGTGCTGATACACAAAGGATGATGCTCAAGCCAAACTGGAAGAGATTTTTTTCTTCTAAAGTAAAATACCAAAGGTTTTCCTTTTCAGGGACAGGCATCAGCAAGAAAAGAAAGGAAATAAGCAACCCTTGGTAACTGTTTGTATAAGCTTATTTGTTCTTCATTCTTAGAAGAGTTGTGCATTAACAAGGTATATCCCTGTGTTCCTTTTCCCACACAGGGAGGATTTTGCACCCCCTGGATTATAACCACTCAGAAAGCCCATATTTTGCATGTGCACCCCTCCAAAGCAGTCAGACATGTACATATCAGCCACTCCAGCAACATTATTTGCAGGAAAAAACCTCTTCTTTCCCACATTATGTGCTTCAGTAAGTGAAAATGAATATTGGCTGAGACACGGGATAATACACCTCCATAGTGTGAATATCATAATTAAAATGTCTTTACAAAAAAAAAAAATGAGAGGGAGAGAGAAATGTGTGGCTATTCCAGATGATTAAACTTCTTGGTACTTGGATGTTCTCTGTAGTTCACTCAGGTGAACAGCCCCTTGCACTAACAAGAACCTGCATATAACTTCCCATAAAATACAGATTTTATTGCAGCAGTGACAACACTTCTGAGTACGACGCTGACCTTTCCAGCATCTCCCATCTCGAGATTTCCGATAACTGTGGGCATAAGAATAACTACAGAAGTAATCCCAGCTCTGCAATACACAACATAGCAACGTTCCCTCTTATTAAATTCCGTAATTAACGCATTGGGGGGCTCCACTTTTCCTGCATCGGACACCTAAAACCAGGCGCACTTGGTTTGTTCTCCAACCAGTCCGGGGAAGGCGTTATCCCCCAGATTTGTGCCTGGCCAGCCTTGGAAGAGCACGAGCGAGCTCCGTCTTCCATATGACTTTTCCCTGGACGGTGTGCTCCATTTTCAGAGTCCAACGTTGGACTTTCCTTGCAACCTAAGCATTTCTGCCGGCAGAAAAGCATGTGAGCCGGCAGGCGTTGCCCCCAGCGTGCAAGCTAACAGTTTTTTTAAAGCTTCTTCTCTGAGACAAATCATCTCTTTAGCCGAAGTTTTCCTTATTGGGAGCATTCGGGAGTTCTCAAGCTACCTAATTTTCTGCTTTAGCCCACAAACCAAGAAATGTAACTCGGCCAAAGCAGTCCCTGCACAGACCCTTGTAATGTGGGCAGGT
Source organism: Balaenoptera musculus (assembly GCF_009873245.2). NCBI lineage: Eukaryota > Metazoa > Chordata > Mammalia > Artiodactyla > Balaenopteridae > Balaenoptera > Balaenoptera musculus. The sequence goes on along the minus strand of NC_045787.1, from coordinate 24,629,564 downwards.
GGGAATAAATCAAGCCCCAAACGGCTCTGCGGGTCCTGCACGCACCAGCGCCCTTGGTAATTGACCAGCCAACTTTGCAAATGCCGGAGCTCCCTTGGCAGCCTCTGCCGGCGGAGAGAAAGACAGTGGGTTCTTCCCGGCGGCCCCGTCACATATGCCCCCACCAAGCCCCGCCGCGGTCTTACCAGAAGGCGGAGGAGCGGCGCCGAAGCTCCCCGGGAACCGGCGCCCGTTCTGGGCAGCGGCAGCAGCGCCGCCCGCGCAGCCGGACCCGAGCGCCCGCCCCGACCTGGGCTTGCAGGCTGAACATCCCTCCCAACTCCGGCGTGCGGCACCCAACGGGCGGAGATGGCTCTCATTCTGATTGGCTTCCATCAACGCTACAGAATTAAAAAAAGAAAAGGCATGCACCATGGCCAGCTGAGACCGAACCCACCTCTGCTCGCCTTCCTGCGCCCGGGGAGACCCTGTGACCCGCCCAGGCTGCTCCTGCCTCCGCCGACGCTGCGGTCGCCCGCTCAGCGGTACTTGCTGTCGCGGCTGAAACTGCAGCTCTCGGGACGAGAAGGTTACGGGCTCTCGGGAGAGCTGGCTCTTGTGGGCACACACTGATTTGCAAGTGAATGAAGTGGGAGGGAGCAAAGAGAGGAGGACTTTGTTAGAGAGGCCCAGTGCCTGCCCCCGCCCGCCCCCTCCCCTTGACAGAATGACTCCCTGTGTTTGAAGTCCTGAGCAATTCGCTCCCTGTAACACTCCCTCTGCCCCAGGCTTTCCTTTCTTTTCCTTTCTTATTTTTTGGAGGGTAAGACATACTCAGAACTTGCATGACTTCGTCTGTTCCCTCCTTTATACTATCAAAATGCACCTTGTGCTATTATCAGCAACCGTTGGATATTCTTTTTTTTTTTTTTAACCGACCGAGCAATTACAATTCCCAGGGACACCAGTACCTCGTCGCGCTATCAGTTGGTCAGCTTCGTGTTATAGCACGCATAACATGCACACATATAAAACAAACCCGGTCTCCTGAGATAACAATACTGACGGCTTTTCCTCACAACATAAACAGGCGTTCTCCAGGCGCAAGCAGGCATAGAAACAGACGCGTCTTTCCTTCTCTCCTTCCAGGAAGACAGGTTTTTCACATAGTCCTCTGATCTCTGTTACTCTTTCGGAGTGAGTAACCCCAGGATGTTGTAGAGTGAAGCCATGCTTCCCTAGGCTTGCAGAAACATTCAAATCCCAAACCCTTCAGGCTCACCACTGACTTATGGCTGATTCCATCTTTCTGAATGAGTTAATACAAGAACGCAAAAGACTTGCAGAAGAGTGTATAATGATATTCAGGTCTGCTTAACAGTTTAAGATGAAAGTTCCTGAAGTAGGATAATCTCCAAATTAAACTATTTGGTACACATAGCAGTTTGCATAGCTATATTTACAGTGACCAAAAAGTAATTTCTAATATTAGGGAACTAAGCTGCAAAAATCTTAAGCATGTCAAAGTATTATTAAGTGAGAGTAATGGTTTTCTACATAGAAGATATAGACATGATGGAGCCAGACACTGTTAGATTAGGAAAATTAAATCTAATTACCACAGTGATTGCACCCCGGGTCAGTAGCATCCCAAACCAGCTGTCAGTGTATGCTGTAAGTTGTGGGGAGATTTCATTGCATGGTGCACTAAAAAAATCCAGGCTGCTTTGGCTTCTGAGTGGTTAAACAGGTTGGAGGTTGGTCTCCTTCCCAACTGAGCTCTTACTAGAAAATCTTTTGTTTCTCCAATAGAAGTTCAGGCATTTAAATAAAGCCAAAATCAAAGTATTTCCTCTAGGCAGTCACTGCTTCAAAGATGTGTGCATGGAATGGTTTTAGCACAGATGTTCCACACATGGAAGATGGAAAGACTTTGAATTTCTTTCTTGAAAAGATCTTCCTTTAATGAAGAACTGCCACCAACTTACAAAAAGAGGCTGAACATTTTGTCTTCATACAGCTATTCAGACTCTTGTGGAGGAAGGATAGGCGAGAAGAAAGCCGCTTCCGTTCCTCAGATTATGAATTCTTACACATTTAATTGGAAATACTAGCTCCTTATGTTTGTATAGTCCTTTACTGCTTACAAAGTACTTTCACAGACTATTTTATTGAAATCTTCTTTCAGCAAGTGGTCCGATTTTTCCCCATTAGGACAAAAGAAGCAGATTGTTGATGAGATTGCATAGGTTAACATGTCCAAGGCAATAAAAACTGGTAAGCAGAAGAGTCAGAAATATTACTGGTAAAACTGTGGCTATATGTGTGTGTGTGTGTGTGTGTGTGTGTGTGTATGTGTGTATATGTATATATATATGCCAATAAAAATAAGCCACATTTTAAGACTGCCTTTTGCAGAAATATATGCAGAATAACTGATTTTTATGGTAAAAGTGGGATAATAGTGAAGTTGATGTTCCCCCTGTTGAACAAGTTTGTATCTCACAAAGGAACTGTCTAATTGTTTGCAATATACTATTCTTCCAACCCCTCTAAGCTACATATCAAAGGTGGTTAAAACAACTACTTTTTATTAAGAATGGATAAACAATCAGTTTGCTTTGGAACAATTCAAGTGGCAACATTAAATTACATAAAGGATAGCACTTTTTAATACTAAAAAAGATTTTTGGGTGATTTTTGAGGATTTCTAGCAATATTTACTACAATCATTATTACTTTTCAATTACAGAAGTGATATAAATATCCAGAATTATTTCATTCTCATTTCAGAGGTTAAAAAACCGAGAGTTACTAAGGTTAAATGATTATCCAGTGTCATATAAGTACTGTTTCCAGTTCATCCTCTGGCACACCAAAACATGGTGCCAAGTAACAGAAGTTAATTAGAGGTAAACAGATGAGAGGGTCATCGTGTAGGGTCTTCTCACGAAACTCAAGAGTGGAAATTCTGCAGGGCTTCTGGAAAGACTTGGAAGCAGACACTGAGAAGCCACCAGTACTCCACCGGTGGCACTACTTTCCTGTCCTCACTGTGCTCCTGCTTCTGTTTTGTCTCCCTTCACACTGGCTTCCTCTGTCATTCAGTCAGACCTTCAGAGCAGTACCACTGACAGTTCCAGAACTTACTTGTTGGAGAGAGTAGTTTCTCCTTCTGCTCCATTTCTAATTTCTTGCAAAGCAGCTCTAATTGGTTGGGTGTTCTCCTGGACCAGTCGACTACCCGCCCCCCCCGCCCTCTGTGCCCCAGGACTCCAATGAGGGGCAGCAGCTAGGGAATGCCCTTGTGAACTGGGAATACATTCCAAAAAGTGTCCCATTGCATACATTCTCTTGTTTTGTTTAGTAATTTGGTACAGCTGAAGTATCTCATCAGTTTTTAGACTACTTCATTATTTTATATGCTTCAGTCAAAATTACTTGTACTTCTCGCCTTTTACAGCTTGCAAAGTTTCAGTTTTTAAAAAATACTCCTTCATAGACCATTACTAGGGATATTAATTTTGATGAGGGATTTTTCAACTTCTAAATCTCTCTTCAGATGATTAAGAGGCCATATTATCCTTATAATGGGGATGAATATAAATAAATAATTACAAGTTCTCTGACTTTTCAATAATATGCATCTCTATGCAATGATTATCTGATAAAAACATTTTCATGATCATCAACAATTATTCTTGATTAGAAGAAAAAAGTTCACTTTTAAAACCATGCGCCTAATTAAGAATCTTGGCATGGGTAGTTTTGCTTCATCCAAATCTTCCATCTAAAATTTACCTTAAATGTGTTGCTACCAGAAAAATTACACACGTTACAATGCTTATTACTTAATCATCACAGTGTGCACATGTGAAGAGATTTCACTGAGGAATGAGTGTTTATTTCCCACCTCTGCCCTATGTGTGTATGCACGTGTGCTCACATGCATACACACACATGCATGCACACACACACCAGTGTTTAAGGGGGAAAAAGGTTTAACCACTCTGGGTATTATTGAACTGAAACAAAGGAGACAGGAAACCTCGATGGAATTCCTCTTTTGTGAGAGCCATAGACATCTCAATACGAGCTAAAATAAATTCACACAAACTTGTGTGCTTATCCAGGTTTTCTAATCCTGGGAGAGTTTCCAATACTGTATTTAAAATGGGTTGGATCCCAGGATGCATTAAGACATTTCCCTCTTGATCATTATATTTGACTCATCACTATAGGTAGATTACAATAGCCAGGAGATTTCCAAATGAGATAAATGCGCAGCAGCAAAATGTTATTGACATACACAGGACATTTTAGTACTCTGGGCATTTCCAGGTTGGTAGAGTGGACTTCAATTTTTGCCAAATTCTTTTATATTTTATTCATTGCTTAGTGGTAGAATCTAAACTTGTCTGATCAGATATCTACAATTCAAGTTTGGTAGACTGTACTGTGTTACAGTCTGTACTGTGTTAGTAGGAGCATGTCCTGCTTTAGAAGAAACAGCCCATTAGGAGGATATGCAAGGTGTCAGCATATTCGCTTAAATAACTGGTATAGATGAGAATAAACAGAAAATCCTACACTTGGATCCAGAGGGAAAAATAATTCCTTTCTCCCACTAATCCCTCTTCCAATTATAGAAGCACTTGATGGGAATAATGGCAGGCTGGTGTGGGAAAGACAGTATGATAACACATGTTTAGAAATATTTTGGGAATATATACATCGTGAGAGTATTAAAATTTCACAGATTTTGTCAAAAGAAGGCAAAACAAAGACAAGAAGATTGTCCTTTGTGTAAGCATAAGTGTTCTCTTTAGAATAGACCAGACCTCACCTTAGAACCTACTGTTCGTCTTTAGGTACCACACTTAAATACCTTTTTCTTTTTTGCCCCTTCTCTGTATTTTCACTGTACTTTCTAAAATACCTGTAGTACTTTAGCTAGACCTCATTGTTTACGTATTCTTGTTCGTCTACCAGACTATATCCACTGAATTACTGAAGGTAGAGTGTTTGCCTGTTTTGGTTATCATTTTAGCTCCTGGTGCTTGAAAAAAATGCTTGGTGCTTACATGTATAAATAAGTAGAAATCTAGATAAACTAGAATTGATATAGTAGACAGAATGTGGAGATGATTCATAGACTTACAATCATGTTTATGAGCTAAAGGTGACAGGACTGGAAAAGAGAAGGTTCAAGTTGGCCATGAGCACTTTCAAATACTTGATGAACTGTCATATGGAAGAAAATTAGACTGGCTTTTAATGTGACAGAAGCTTCAGTTAGTATCTATTGGGGAAGCCACTGGAAGGTACTGCATTTTGTTAATTCTAAGATACCCGTATTTTCCCATTTTAACATCTCTGAAATTATGATGCCTCTTAAAATTGATGTGATAATAAAGGATCATGTCATGGTATAATTGACAGTGTCTCTTCTTTCTTAATGACATAAAATAATTGTGCAACTTACTACCATTGGCATCTTTGATCTGATGACATGCAGATGGTAGATTTCAGCTCAACATATGGAAGAATTTTCAAACTCTTAGTTCTGTTCAAGATGAAAGGTACTGGCAGCTTCAGCATAGCAATGGGTCCCATTCCTGAAGGCATTCAATCACAGACTGGACAAACAATTGTTATAAATGAACTTACCAACTTCCTGATTGAATGATCTTTTACATCTTTGTCAAACTTGAGATTCTTGAATTCTCAGCCTCTTATTTTTGTAGATGAGAAAACAAGGATAATACAGGTTAAGTGCTTTGTCCAAAGTCACACATCTCATTTGAGACCAAGACTGGTCTGTCCATGCTTCCCATTTTGTACACCCGAAACTAACACAACATTGTTAATCAACTATACTCCAATATGAAGCTACTTTCATTTACTGTTTATCCTTGTTTTCTCTTCAAGCTTGCAGTATAGAAAATGGGTACATACAATATTTTGATAAGAGCAATAGCTAACATTTTCTGCCTGTATACGATATGTCATTTACTTGTTCTTTACATGTGTTATCACATTTAATCCATGTGATGGCTCATGGGCTAAGTATTATTCTTGTTTGCAGATGGGGAAGCTAAAGAATGGGAGGTAAAGTAATTTGTTCAAAGTCACACAGTTAGTATGAGTCAGAGCTAAGATTCAAACACAAACTTTGAAGTGATTTCCTGTACTCTAAATCACTATATAAGGGCACAGAATTTACTGCAGAATCTATATGGAGTGGTGTGAAAATCAAAATCTGCCATAGTATGAAATTCCTGATTTTAAGATAAACGTGCTTTGGGTGTTCCATTACTATCTTTTTTTATTATTTGCCTCAAGATATCTGGATAATTGTTTCAGGTCTCCACTGCATTTATGTTCAAACAAAACCTTAAGTGCTTTTGTTAAATTTTAGGACCAGCAGAAAGCTTATCGATAAACTGATAAAGTAAATTTACTTCTCAAATCAAGAAAATTCAGTTTTATTCTCTGCTGTGTATGTACCTAACCCATGCCTACTCCTACTCTTTTCCTACCTAGAGGTACCCCCAAGTTGAGAAAAATCAGTATTTAACTTATTTCCTGACCTTTGTTTTTTATTCATTGTGGGCCCTTGGCCATCTGTAAAGATGCATTGATTCTTACTGTTTTTTTTCCTGAGGAGAGCTATCTTTGTGCACTTCTGAACCCTCAGGCGGCAGTCTTTATTCCTCAGAAAGGAATCCTTCATAGCGGATGCAGGCAGAATTCTTGTTCACAGCTGAGGTCCTCTCTTTGCTCCTGGGAAACTATACGTATTATCTCTCTTAGAAGGAAAAAGAAAACTGGAAAAAAAGCTGCTGGGTGTCAATTGATAAGAAGAATTTTAAAAGAACCTTAGTTAAGTCCGTTTTGGGGGGTACTTTTCCAGACATCATAATATTAAAAATATCAAAAAATATTTTCATATGCAGGTAGTTTACTGAAAAAATGTGTAGTCTTCACCAATCCCTTGTCTCTTGGCCTTGGTTTATTTATCTGTAAAATGAAGGTGTTGAAATAGTTTTTTACTCCAGTCATTATTCTGTCTTTTCTTTACATGTTGCTATTCTGTGTATGGCCACTAGGGGGACAAAGGAAAGGCCTTTCTATTGAAACTTGCTTCCCATTACTAATTTGGAATAATGTCGTGAAGAACAACCACAGGGAAAGCCGGTTTTTCTTAATGAGACAGTGAATATTTTAAAATGCCTTTTTATTAATTTGTATTAAACTGGGATACGAACTAGTACTTCTTTGTAATATTTGAGAATTGGAGGAAAATGATTATTACTATTTCTATGACCACTAAAGTCTTTATCATTATAATCACGTATCTCCATGAACATTACCATGTTCAAAAAGGCCGTGAGCCTTTTTGAGAAGTATCACAAGCCACAATATTTTAAGAATGCAGATAAAGGCATTTAAAGGATATTTTGAAACCTTTTAGTCGTTATCAAAGTTGGTAATAATTAGTTAACATTTTCAGAAACTAAAGCAACACAAATAAGGAGTTTCTAATTGCAAATTTGAAAGGGAGCTGAACGTTTTGTAATTGAAAAAGGTCCATGTATACACAATAATCTTTAAAAGCAATTTTAGTAGCTAAGATTTATTGCACACTTACTATATGCCAGGCGATGTGTCAAAAGCTTTTGTTCGTATTCTTTTGATTCTCTCAACAACTCTGTGAAGTAGTTACTTTATCAGGTCCATGAGTAAATGAAGGTTTAGAGGGATTCATTGATATGCCTGCCACACTGCTGGCCTGTAGCAGAGTGGAGCTTTGAATCCAGGCACTCAAACATCGGAGTGGCAGATACTCATCCACAGCTATATTGGTAACAGCCTGTGCTATATTGCTCTTCCGGATTATAAAATGCTTCACATTCATTGCTGCTCTGTGTGTTTACTACAGTTCTCTTCAGTAGAGGGTGCGGATATTATTAGCCTTTGTGTTTTCAGGCAGGGCAGGAAGACTCAGAAAGGTTCAGAGTCCTGAACAGGAATCTACAGTTTGACTTCGACAGAATGCATTAGAAACAAGAGTATTTTATCTTCAACTATTGGAACCAGAATCTGGGGATGGGATGAAATTGTCTACTTTCTGAGCTTTTGGTTTTGAAAAGCGTATGCTTATAATCTAGTTGTCTCTAACTCAAAAACGAGACCCTAAAGTTCTCAGAAGCTTGAAATTTCACATTTTTGAACATCAGTAGTCACTCCATTTATCAAATGCCTATTAGGTGCCAGGAATTACAGTCAGTGCTTTATGAGTTGCCTTTTTTGATTCCTTATGACAACCTTCTAAGCTCAGTATTCACCTCATTTTACAGATGGGGAACAGAAACCTAGAGAGATTAAATAACTTATTCTAGGTAACACAGCCAGCAAACGGTTGGATCTGAACCCAAATCCTGAGTATGACTTGAACTCAATATACTTAATGAGGTTCAATGTATCACATTTGTTTGAAATAGTTATGGTGATACTTTCTATTTTTGGGTATAAATGTGCCCCACGTTGCAACTGGTGAGGCAGGAAGACTGTGGCTTTATGTGGATGTGAATAAGTACATGCAGTAGAAGAGGAGGGTAAGGTTTCTGCTGGTCTTCTTTATTTTGCAAAATCTGATCATTTTTTTTGTGAAGCATAAGGCAGAGCCATCCTGTCTTAAGACATATTGGGGCCCCTGTCCTGGAGTGACTAGCTCTGAGCAGTGAATCAGAGGAGTTGGAACGCAAGCACTTTCTACTGATATGATAATATCCAGTTTGTCTCTTAATGTTCCCACTACCCCTAGTACTGGCTGGTGGAATCTTCCTGTCTTTTGCCTGATCCTCACAGCTCAGTCCTTTATTTTGCAAGATTCATTTCACATTTTGTTCATTTGAATATGATGCTTGTTTGAAGTGGAAGGAGAAAGAAGCACAAAGCCTGCCTATCCTTAGTCCCCTCAGCCCCTTGGAGATGCTGCTGAAAAGGGGGCAGATCTTATAAAATTATATAGCAGTTCAAGATTAAATTGATTATCTTTCCTCAGAGGGTTTCATTTTAAATAAGTGATGACACACATAAAATTAGACCAAGAAATAGTACGATGTTATATGCTCTTGTATTTTTTTTTTCTTGTTGACATTTTTCATCTGTGACAGTTCATCCATGAGGGTTTTGGATAAGTGCATACAAGTTATATTGTGTACTTAAAGATAGTAATTTCATTTGTTATTTTTATTTGTGCATTTATTTGCAAATGTTTGCAAGCCTTCATCTAAGTTTTCATTGAAACTTTCTTGAAACAACATTTTTGCACTGCAAACTGGTAGATTCTTGAAGTGTGACTTGTTTCATGCATATGTGTAGTCAGACTTCAACCCCATCGTATGTCACTTCTCTGCTCCTGCACTAAGGACCTTCCCATAAAATGAGGCAATACATAAGGGGAACTTGAATTACCTGCATAAGTATCGCAGGATAGCATTTAACATTCTAGTTTGACTCCTTCATTTCATACTACCTCTTCCTCCCTTTTTCCACCCTCTGCTTGGAGCATCTAGGCTATCCAAAAAGAAAATGATTATGTGATTATGATGCCAGAGAAAAGTAGTTATGGTGTGTCTTACTAAATCATTTTGGGGCACATATCTTATTCTGATAACATTCAAATGGCCCGTGATTACAAACATACAAAGTTCTTGAAGATTGATTAAACATTAAAAATACAGCATCCTTTTGCATTTCTAAATGAAAATCATTAGACCAGGCTATTAAAAATGGCAAGAGAGTACATAGCTTATCGGATGAAACATTTAAATTCAGATTTTTCTGGTGCAAGTTTTTATGGTGGAAACCATGCGAGAAATATTACTTAGTTCACACCTCCTTTGAATCCTTCTGCATGTTGCTGCCTCTGCAGCATTTTACTAAAAAGTTACAGTGACTTCGGTGAGATTTTGTGGTAAGCTGAACTCCTCACAGCTTGATCCTTCCCTGACTTTGTAGTGAAAACCACTGTTGTTGAGTGGAACACAGGTTGCTAGTTGCTCTGTTGGATCTGGCATTCGACCCAAATGCCGCATGTTTATTCCTTACTGACTAGTGGCTCCATTTGATTGCCCTTCTGATGCATGCCTCTGAATATACACTGGGGTGGGAAAATATTTTGGGGTGCAAGATCTAAACAGAGCTTAGTGATCTGGATCTTCCCATAGAGCAAATTTCCTGGTTTGTGGTTCACCCTCTCAGGGTTGAGACTGATGCAAAGATGTTGATGGGTTTTAGAGGCTGGCCTCTTGGGACATGGCAGCTTGCCATGATGCCATCAGTTTAGACTAATGATTGCACAGAATTCTCATGAAGCAGATGGCTACTAACCACAATATTAATATTATTTTGCTTTGTACATTTAGGGAAAAGATCATTTCACAGTTGCAAAGGAAAACCTCGTTTGGATTTTATAAAGAATGATCTGCAACAGAAATAACATGCTGTCAGGACCTGTTTTATATGCTTTCATTATCAGTGACAAATTGTGATATTAATTCTATAGCAAATTTGTGCTTGGGATTTTAGCATTTCTCTCAGCCATTTCCTTTCTCTGCATAGCTAGCTGTAGAATAAAATGCTCTGAATTTTACCTTGGAGGGATCAACAGCTGGATTTAAATGTTACCTCTGTAATTTGCTTAGAGATACCATTGTTTATAAATGTGAAGAGTGGATGTTCTTTGACAGGATTCGGAATGAATAGAGGTTTGAGGTAATTGCTTAGATAATCCAGGTAGCAGAGACACTTCTGCCCAGATTCCCAATAACATAGCTGAAACAAAAGAAATTTACTTCTGTTTGAATTAGTCAGGTAATTACTTATGCACTCTGCTTTGTTTTGCTGATGACATTCTGGTTTGAGTGTATTGGGAGAGATGGTGGTGACAGTTAAGCTCATGTGATGGAATGGTTGTCCTGTGATCTGTGTAATTCAGCCATGGGGTGCCAATCATTATTTTATTTTGATTAGTGTTCTGGACCTTCTATAATGCTATTTTCAGGATAACTTACTAACAAAAGTAACTCAGGAATGCCTAATATTAGGACATTAGGGAATTTAGCATGGCTTTGCCTCAAGCACAAGAATTTTAAAATTTGGAACACGAGAGTGAAATGGAGTACTTGGCAGTGGTATGCAAGTTTTCTGTTCATCTCTCAAACCATCTTGAAGCCCAGCATAGGCAAACACGATTCATTGTGTGCAGTTTTTTTGAATAGAGCAGATGTTTGGAAATGGTTTTTGACCTGCTTGGTGTTTTGACTTTCTTATTTTTGTGAAGTCTTTAAAACATAATATAAAAAAGAAAGGGAAAAGAACTAACTGCTTTTTGGATCTAGTAAACTAATGAGAGAGAACATAAAATCATAAAATGATAGGCAATGGCTAATGAATAAGAGAAGAAGAAAATCACGTCTTTTCATGGAAAGGGTTGGAAAGAAGACTTAGTAAGGGATGATACTCATATTCCACGTACAAGGTCTGTTTTGAACTCTTGGTAGTTTAGTTCCAAATCCAAAACAAGAAAAGAAAAGGCTTACTCAGTATCCAAGTGACTGTTTCCTATCAAACTATCCTTAATTATATTCGACATGTAGTTTTTGACCACTTAGCAGTTTTACAGCAATAAATTAGGATAGGAGGTGACATGATTAGATGGAAGTTTAATGACAGTAGGCCTGACAGCTAACCTTGAGCGGCAAGAGAACAACCACCACAGAGCAGACATTGAGGGGAATACAACAGAAATACAGCGATGAATCCTCACAAAGATGACTCTACAGTTCAAGAAAAGTTAAATTGTAGTCACTTTCCCTTAGAAAGTTAGTAATGATTTCTTTAAGAAGATGATGAATGACAGTGCAGTTAGGCAAATGAGTAGGTGTGCATCAATAATTTGGAAAAATCATTTATGTGGAATAGTGGATTCCCAGTGATGCAGTTCATTAGGTGTCTTTGCATTTGAGTTGGGTCATGTCAAATCAAACAAACGTTCTATCCCTCCCTGGGTAGTATGATTCAAGAAATAGTGGTGTCTGTCAAATATCTGAAATTACTCACTTGGAGATCATTCCTTTGGGCCTCGAAGGCATTTTATTTTCACAAACCTCCTGTTAAAGTTAAAATACCTATAGGTCATAAACTGTACTCTGGTAATCTATGGATATTACATTATTAGATACTGTGAGAATTTTATGTAGGATAAGCACTTATTCATTTCTTGAGCTCAAACTATCTCCATACTCTGGATACTGAGGAAAAGACTTGGAAAGCAAACAGCATATTTCAATTCTGTAAAACAGTTACCCAACTTTCATTTTCACCTTCCCAGGGAATAGGAATCTTCTAAGCTTGATGCACTGGAAAATTCCATCCATGGTGCTAGCTGTAGCTGATAAATTGTTGGTTCACTCTTTTTGACTATATGACAAGCTTGCCGAGTAAATGATACTACAATTGCAAAATAAACTTTGCAATTAAATGGCATGTAGTTATATGCAAGGATAACTCAAAGATGATTGGCAATGTTATATAAGTTAATAAGGGAAATAATAAATGTATGCAATTCCAATGAGTACGTAACTATATGGGCAACCACGCTTCTGGTTATTAGTAACAGGAGAGAAGAGATGGAGACTGCAGAAGGGGTGAAGGAGAAGCTGTGACTGGAACGAATGTGGAAATAAAGCAAACTGTTGGCCAGGTGGCCCGCCTTGTTTGGGGAGAGCACCAATGGTGAGCTCTACCAATCTCAGTTCCAAGTTGAAAAACAATTTGTAGGAGGATTGCTTACTTTTAGGGTAATCATGCATCCTGGATTGCCTACGATAGTTCCAGTGTATACCTGTTGTACTGGTTTAATTATTATTATTATTATTATTTTAACATCTTTATTGGAGTATAATTGCTTTACAATGGTGTGTTAGTTTCTGCTTTCTAACGAAGTGAATCATCTGTACATATACATATATCCCTATATCTCCTCCCTCTTGCATCTCCCTCCCACCCTCCCTATCCCACCCCTCTAAGTGGTCACAAAGCACTGAACTGATCTCCCTGTGCTATGTGGCTGCTTCCCCCTAGCTATCGATTTTACATTTGGTAGTGTATATATGTCCATGCCACTCTCTCACTTCGTCCCAGCTTACCCTTCCCCCTCCCCGTGTCCTCAAGTCTATTCTCTACGTCTGCATCTTTATTCCTGTCCTGCCTCTAGGTTCTTCAGAACCATTTTTTTTTTTTCTTTTTGGATTCCATATATATGTGTTAGCATACGGTATTTGTTTTTCTCTTTCTGACTTACTTCACTCTGTATGACAGCCTCTAGGTCCATCCACCTCACTACAAACAACTCAATTTTGTTTCTTTTTATGGCTGAGTAATATTCCATTGTATATATGTGCCACAGCTTCTTTATCCATTCATCTGTCGATGGACACTTAGGTTGCTTCCATGTCCTGGCTAATAGCGCTGCAGTGAACATTGTGGTACATGACTCTTTTTGAATTATGGTTTTCTCAGGGTATATGCCCAGTAGTGGGATTGCTGGGTCATATGGTAGTTCTATTTTTAGTTTTCTAGGGAACCTCCATACTGTTCTCCTTAGTGGCTGTATCAATTTACATTCCTACCAATAGTGCAAGAGGGTTCCCTTTTCTCCACACCCTCTCCAGCATTTATTATTTGTAGATTTTTTGATGATGGCCATTCTGACTGGTGTGAGGTGATACCTCATTGTAGTTTTGATTTGCATTTCTCTAATGATTAGTGATGTTGAGCATCCTTTCATGTGTGTGTTGGCAATCTGTATATCTTCTTTGGAGAAATGTCTATTTAGGTCTTCTGGCCACTTTTGGATTGGGTTGTTTGTTTTTTTGATATTGAGCTGCATGAGCTGCTTGAAATTTTGGAGATTAATCCTTTGTCAGTTGCTTCATTTGCAAATATTTTCTCCCATTCTGAGGGTTGTCTTTTCGTCTTGTTTATGTTTTCCTTTGCTGTGCAAAAGCTTTTAAGTTTCATTAGGTCCCATTTGTTTATTTTTGTTTTTATGTCCATTTCTCTAGGAGGTGGGTCAAAAAGGATCTTGCTGTGATTTATGTCATAGAGTGTTCTGCCTATATTTTCCTCTAACCGTTTGGTAGTGTCTGGCCTTACATTTAAGTCTTTAATCCATTTTGAGTTTTTTTTTTTTTTTTTTTTTTTTTTTTTTTTTTTTTTTTTTGGGTTCCGATAAAATTTTATTTGAGTTTATTTTTGTGTATGGTGTTAGGGAGTGTTCTAATTTCATTCTTTTCCATGTAGCTGTCCAGTTTTCCCAGCATCACTTATTGAAGAGGCTGTCTTTTCTCCATGTATGTTCTTGCCTCCTTTGCCATAAATTAGGTGACCGTCTGTGTGTGGGTTTATCTCTGTGCTTTCTATCCTGTTCCATTGATCTACATTTCTGTTTTTGTGCCAGTACCGTACTGTCTTGATTACTGTAGCTTTGTAGTATAGTCTGCAGTCCAGGAGCCTGATTCCTCCAGCTCCGTTTTTCTTTCTCAAGATTGCTTTGGCTATTCGGGGTCTTTTGTGTTTCCATACAAATTGTGAAATTTTTTATTCGAGTTCTGTGAAAAATGCCATTGGTAGTTTGATAGGGATTGCATTGAATCTGTAGATTGCTTTGGGTAGTAGAGTCATTTTCACAATATTGATTCTTCCAGTCCAAGAACATGGTATATCTCTCCATCTGTTTGTATCACCTTTAATTTCATTCAACAATGTCTTATAGTTTTCTGCATACAGGTCTTTTGTCTCCTTAGGTAGGCTTATTCCTGGGTATTTTATTCTTTTTGTTGCAGTGGTAAATGGGAGTGTTTCCTTAATTTCTCTTTCAGATTTTTCATCATTAGTATAGGAATGCAAGAGATTTCTGTGCATTAATTTTATATCCTGCTACTTTATCAAATTCATTGATTAGCTCTAGTAGTTTTCTGGTGGCATCCTTAGGATTCTCTATTTGTAGTATTATGTCATCTGCAAACAGTGACAGCTTTACTTCTTCTTTTCCAATTTGGATTCTTTTTATTTCTTTTTCTTCTCTGATTGCTGGGGCTAAAACTTCCAAAACTATGTTGAATAATAGTGGTGAGAGTGGATAACCTTGTCTTGTTCCTGATCTTAGAGGAAATGGTTTCAGTTTTTCACCATTGAGAATGATGTTTGCTGTGGGTTTGTCGTATATGGTCTTTATTATGTTGAAGTAGGTTCCCTCTATGCCCACTTTCTGAAGAGTTTTTATCATAAATGGGTGTTGAATTTTGTCCAAAGTTTTTTCTGCATCTATTGAGGTGATCGCATGGTTTTTCTCCTTCAATTTGTTAATATGGTTTATCACATTGATTGATTTGCATATATTGAAGAATCCTTGTATTCCTGGGATAAACCCCATTTGATCATGGTGTATGATCCTTTTAATGTTATGTTGGATTTTGTTTGCTAGTATTTTGTTGAGGAATTTTGCATCTATGTTCATCAGTGATATTGGCCCGTAGTTTTCTTTCTGTGTGACATCTTTGTCTGGTTTTGGTATCAGGGTGATGGTGGCCTCATAGAATGAGTTTGGGAGTGTTCCTCCCTCTGCTATATTTTGGAAGAGTTTGAGAAGGATAGATGTCAGCTCTTCTCTAAATGTTTGATAGAATTCTCCTGTGAAGCCATCTGGTCCTGGGCTTTTGTTTGTTGGAAGATTTTTAATCACAGTCTCAATTTCACTGCTTGTGACTGGTCTGTTTATATTTTCTATTTCTTCCTGGTTCAGCCTCAGAAGGTTGTGCTTTTCTAAAAATGTGTCCATTTCTTCCAGGTTGTCCATTTTATTGGCGTAGAGTTGCTTGTAGTAATCTCTCATGATCCTTTGTATTTCTGCAGTGTCAGTTTTTGCTTCTCCTTTTTCATTTCTAATTCGATTGATTTGAGTCTTCTCCCTTTTTTTCTTGATGAGTCTGGCTAAGGGTTTATCAATTTTGTTTGTCTTCTCAAAGAAACAGCTTTTAGTTTTATTGATCTTTGCTATCATTTCCATCATTTCTTTTTCATTTATTTCTGATCTGATCTTTATGATTTCCTTCCTTCTGCTAACTTTGGGGTTTTTTTGTTCTTTCTCTAATTGCTTTAGGTGTAAGGTTAGGTTGTTTATTTGAGATGTTTATTGTTTCTTGAGGTAGGATTATAATGTTATAAACTTCCTTCTTAGAACTGCTCTTGCTGCATCCCATAGGTTTTGGGTCATCGTGTTTTCATTGTCATTTGTTTCTAGGTATACTTTGATTTCCTCTTTGACTTCCTCAGTGATCTCTTGGTTATTTAGTAGTGTATTGTTTAGCCTCCATGTGTTTGTACTTTTTACAGATTTTTCTCCTCTAATTGATATCTAGTCTCATAGGTCGGAAAAGATACTTGATACAATTTCAATTTTCTTAAATTTACCAAGGCTTGATTTGTGACCCAAGATATGATCTATCCTGGAGAATGTTCATGACCACTTGAGAAGAAAGTGTAGCCTGTTGTTCGTGGATGGACTGTCCTATAAATATCAATTAAGTCCATCTTGTGTAATGTATCATTTAAAGCTTGTGTTTCCTTATTTATTTTCATTTTGGATGATCTGTGCATTGGTGAAAGTGGGGTGTTAAAGTCCCCTACTATGATTGTGTTACTGTTGATTTCCCCTTTCATGGCTGTTAGCATTTGCCTTATGTATTTAGGTGCTCCTACGTTGGGTGCATAAATATTTACAATTGTTGTATCTTCTTCTTGAACTGATCCCCTGATCATTATGTAGTGTCCTTCTTTGTCTCTTGTAATAGTCCTTATTTTAAAGTCTATTTTGTCTGATATGAGAATTGCTACTCCAGCTTTCTTTTATTTCCATTTGCATGGAATATCTTTTTCCATCTCCTCACTTTCAGTCTGTATGTGTCTCTAGGTCTGAAGTGAGTCTCTTGTAGACAGCATATATACAGGTCTTGTTTTTGCATCCTTTCAGCCAGTCTATGTCTTTTGGTGGGAGCATTTAATCCATTTACATTTAAGGTAATTATCAATATGTATGTTCATATTACCATTTTCTTAATTGTTTTGGATTTGTTATTGTAGGTGTTTTCCTTCTCTTGTGTTTCTTGCCTAGAGAAGTTCCTTTAGCATTTGTTGTACAGCTGGTTTGGTGGTGCTGAATTCTCTTAGCTTTTGATTGTCTGTAAAGGTTTTAATTTCTCCGTCGAATCCGAATGAAGTCCTTGCTGGGTAGAGTAATCTTGGTTGTAGGTTTTTCCCTTTCATCACGTTAAATATGTCCTGCCACTCTCCTCTGGCTTGCAGAGTTTCTGCTGAAAGATCAGCTATTAACCTTATGGGGATTCCCTTGTATGTTATTTGTTGCATTTCCCTTGCTGCTTTTAATATTTTTTCTTTGTATTTAATTTTTGATCATTTGATTAACACGTGTCTTGGCGTGTTTCTCCTTGGATTTATCCTGTATGGGACTCTCTGCGCTCTCCGGACTTGATTGACTATTTCCTTTCCCATTTTAGGGAAGTTTTCAAGTATAATCTCTTCAAATATTTTCTCAGACCTTTTCTTTTTCTCTTCTTCTTCTGGGACCCCTATAGTTTGAATATTTGTACATTTAATGTTGTCCCAGTGGTCCCTGAGACTGTCCTCAATTCTCTTCATTCTTTTTTCTTTATTCTGCTCTGAGGTAGTTATTTCCACTATTTTATCTTCCAGGTCACTTTATCTGTTCTTCTGCCTCAGTTATTCTGCTATTGATTCCCTCTAGAGAATTTTTAATTTCATTTATTGTGTTGTTCATCATTGTTTGTTTGCTCTTTAGTTCTTCTAAGTCTGTGTTAAATGCTTCTTGTATTTTCTCCATTCTATTTCCAAGATTTTGGATCATCTTTACTATCATTACTCTGAATTCTTTTTCAGGTAGGCTGCCTATTTCCTCTTCATTTGTTTGGTCTGGTGGGTTTTTACCATGCTCCTTTATCTGCTATGTGTTTCTCTGTCTTCTCATTTTGGTTAACTTACCGTGTTTGGGGTCTTCTTTTCGCAGGCTGCAGGTTTGTAGTTCCCGCTGCTTTTGGTGTCTGCCCCCACTGGGTAATGTTGGTTCAGTGGTTTGTGTAGGCTTCCTGGTGGAGGGGACTGGTGCCTGTGTCCTGGTGGATGAGGCTGGATCTTGTGTTTCTGGTGGGCAAGACCACATCCAGTGGTGTGTTTTGGGGTGTCTGTGACCTTATTATGATTTTAGGCAGCCTCTCTGCTAATGGGTGGGGTTCTGTTCCTGTCTTGCTAGTTGTTTGGCATGGGGTGTCGAGCACTGTAGCTTGCTGGTCATTGTGTGGAACTGGGTCTTAGCGTTGAGATGGAGATCTCTGGGAGAGTTTTCGCCGTTTGATAGTACGTGGAGCCGGGAGGTCTTTGGTGGACCAGTGTCCTGAAGTTGACTCTCCCACCTCAGAGGCACAGGCCTGACACCCAGCCAGAGCACCAAGACCCTGTCAGCCACACGGCTCAGAAGAAAAGGGAGGGGAAAAAAAAGAAAGAAAGGAGAAAATAATAAAATAAAATAAAGTTATTTTAAAAAAATTTATTAAAAAAAAGTCATAAAAAAAGAGAAAGAAAGAAGAGAGCAACGAAACCAATAAACAGATCCACCAATGATAACAAGCGCTAAAAACTATACTAAAAAAACCCAAAAAACAGAAAACATAAAAAAGGACAGACAGAACCCTAGGACAAATGGTAAGAGCAAAGCTATACAGACAAAATCCCACAAAGAAGCATACACATACACACTCACAAAAAGAGAAAAAGGAAAAAAACTATATATCTATATATAAAAAAATAATAGGAAGAGAGCAATGAAATCAGTAAACAAATCTACTAATGATAATAAACTCTAAATAGTAAACTAAGATAAAGGTAAAACCAGAAACAAATTAGATGCAGAAAGCAAACCCCAAGCCTACAGTTGCTCCCAAAGTCCACTGCCTTAATTTTGGGATGATTTATTGTTTATTCAGGTATTCCAGAGATGCAGGGTACATCAAATTGTTTGTGGAGATTTAATCTGCTGCTCCTGAGGCTGCTGGGAGAGATTTCCCTTTCTCTTCTTTGTTCGCACAGCTCCTGGGGTTCAGCTTCGGATTTGGCCCCGCTTCTGCATGTAAGTCACCTGAGGGCATCTGTTCTTCGCTCAGACAGGACGGGGTTAAAGGAGCAGCTGATTAGGGGGTTCTGGCTCACTCAGTCCACGGGGAGTGAGGGGTACGGAATGTGGGACAAGCCTTTGGCAGCAAAGACCAGCATGATGTTGCACCAGCCTGGGGCACGCCGTGTGTTCTCCCGGGGAAGTTGTCCCTGGATCACTGGACCCTGGCAGTGGCGGGCTGCACAGGCTCCCAGGAGGGGAGGTGTGGATAGTGACCTGTGCTTGCACACAGGCTTCTTGGTGGCGGCAGCAGCAGCCTTAGCGTTTCTTGCCCCTCTCTGGTGTCCGCACTGTTAGACGCGGCTTGTGCCCGTCTCTGGAGCTCGTTTAGGCGGTGCTCTGAATCCCTTCTCCTTGTGCACCCCGAAACAATGGTCTCTTGCCTCTTCGGCAGCTCCAGACTTTTCCAGGACTCCCTTCCCGCCTAGCCGTGGCGCACTAGCCCCCTTCAGGCTGTGTTCACGCAGCCAACCCCAGTCCTCTCCCTGGGATATGACCTGCGAATCCTGAGCCTCAGCTCCCAGCCCCCGCCCTCCCCGGCAGGTGAGCAGACAAGCCTCTCGGGCTGGTGAGTGCTGATCGGCACTAATTCTCTGTGTGGGAATCTCTCTGCTTTGCCCTCTGCACCCCTGTTGCTGCGCTCTCCTCCGTGGCTCCGAAGCTTCCCCCCTCCGCCACCCGCAGTCTCCACCCGTGAAGGGCCTTCCTAGTGTGTGGAAACCTTTCCTCCTTGACAGCTCCCTCTTAGAGGTGCAGGTCTCATCCCTATTCTTCTGTCTCTCTTTTTTCATTTTTATTTTGCCCTACCCAGGTACGTGGGGAGTTTCTTGCCTTTTGGGAAGTCTGAGACCTTTTGCCAGCGTTCGGTAGGTGTTCTGTAGGAGTTGTTCCACATGTAGATGTATTTCTGATGCATTTGTGGGGAGGAAGGTGATCTCCACATCTTACTCCTCTGCCATCTTGAAGGTCTTCTCTATACTGGTTTAATTATTGATATTGCATTATTTTACTATCAAAAGTGTTCTTGCTTTGACATTAAATAATTCCATGATCACTATACTTAATTTTGAGTGAAACAGAGGAGAAAATACGGAGCCTATTTTAAAACTGATCATTCACAGATAAACTCTCTTACAATCTCCTATTTCCTTACAAGCGAAATAATAAAAACAAACCTGACAGTCGTAAGTCTAGTTTCCTACCTAGTAAAGAAATGACACTAAACCCTACAGCAACTTCAACTTTCTCCTCCTACTGCCTTTATGTTTTACAGAGCCACCTATATTTACTGTGGAGTTGATAATAACTAGGCAAAGATGAACATTTCGGATGAGAAATGTAGAAATAAACAATGCTGCCCTTCTGAGTTTATATCCAATAGTGTATCAGCCGGGAACTGGAGGGGGAGAAGTGAAGTCCTAAGGTTATGTCCAGAGAAATGTTAATATTCCCAGACTGTCAGCCTGCTGCATCTGGCCTGAGTACTGTTCCTCCCTGGGCAGTCCACCCCACATTGCTAGCCAGGGTGGTTATTAGAATGAATTTATTATCCTTTGGTCGTCATTAACACTGACTGCAGTGGACAGTAAATTTTTTACACTCTTTATGAATGGATCTGGAAAGCAGTTTCAGAATTTTTCAAAGTGACTTTTGCGGCCAATATTCTATATCAGAGACATATCCTTATAAACAAGGACAACACGTCTCTCAACAGTCACACAGAGTTGCTTTTAGGGTGTTTCTGGTGTTAAAAATCCTTACTTACTAACTTTATTTTCACTCTCTTATGTAATATTAGTATTCTTTTATCACTGGCTCTTGGAATATGTTGGTGTCTGGCAATTAAGAAGTTTCTGAGTATTGTACTCACCTAATCAAACCAGGTCTTTTTGTGTTTTGGTGTCTGTCCAATATCTTCTTTATCTATGCTTTCTTTTTTTTGTCTTTGCCATGGAGCCACTGTTGAGGAAAAGTTTGAGGATCAAACAGGAAGATTACACAGGGCTTCATACAGATAGCTAGGAGAAGTATGACGGGTGCAGGGAGGACATGAAGCACGGGGGGAAGTGAAAAGGAAGAACTTGTGATAAGACAGTGGAGTGAAGGGATGCAGTCCTTAGGGTCCGCAATACTGTGAGGTAGGCATGAAGAGGACAGTGGGTTAGCTGGTATTCCAGATATTCAGTAAGCAAGAGGGGAGCATGAGCCCTCAGCAGAAGTGATGTGGTGGCCAGGAGCACTGAGGAATGATACAGTATACAACCCTGTATCTAAATTCCAGCATCTCTCTCTAATAGCTGTGTGACTTTTAGCAAGTTTCTCAATGTCTCTCTGCTTCAGTTCCTTCATCTTAAACTGGGGATGGGTCCTGCAGTATCCATCTAACAGGGCTGACCTGAGGATTGTATGAATCAATCTGTGTAAAGAGCTTAGGAAAGTCGCAGGCATGTTGTGAGAGCTCAGTAAGTGTTAGCTGTCTAAAAACGCCCGGGCTGTTGGTTTTTGGCATGGTCCTCTCCCTGCAGCTTGTATAGTGTAACCGAACACTGCTGAGCTAGGAAGGACTTAGCTAACAGGACCAGCAGTGACAGAGCCATGTGAACACCGGGGTTATTTCTTGGCAGCACGGTGTGGGCTCTCAGCTGATTGGCTTGAATTCACAGTTCCCCTCTGGGCCAAAGAAGACAAGAGTGTTGGACGATTACCACATAAACTGGGACAATTATGACCTAAAGTCTAGGTATCCCTTGGGGATTATCAGTTGGCCCTAAAACAGTGCTCTCCCTTTGATGGTAAGTGCTAGAAAAAAAGCATGTACCTCACCTCCCCTCATTCTCTTTGCCACACTATAACTGTGTCCTTAGAGATGGTATTTAGCACCGGCAAGAGTGTTTTACCCCTTTACAGTCGAGGATAAATCATGCCCTATAACTGGGGTGTCTAAAAATCCCATTTGATTATTTTCTTAAATGTAAAACATCTTGAGCATCGATTATCCAAGTGTACAAGAGTCTCCTAGTCTCTGATATCAGTGCTTAATAAACTGGCCTTTATTGAGTGTATCTATGACTGTGTTAGGAGTACTAGTCTTAGAAGGCATGATCCCCGCTTTCAAAGAATGTCTGATCTAGGTGAGAAATAAAACATTAGTGTGCTCTTGATACTAAGCTGCTGGGTGTCATTGCCATTATAGTTTGTAAAAAAATGTCTCGATCTATTCTTCATGTGTTCTGGTAGCGTAGCCCTTCCTTTCTTGTCTTAATTCACCATTGTAGTAACACAACACCTAACGTTTAGATGCTTTGGCTCCCTTTGCAGTGCTGTAGGTTTCTAATAAACGTTGTAAATTAATCATTCCCCAGTTTATTCTTGCCTGAAAAAAGAAAAGACTTGTTTTCTGTGCTTTTGTGATTTGTCCTGTCCTTACATACCGTTCTGTACCTGAAATTCTTGCTTAAGCACTATATGCATTACCTTGATTTAGTTAATTTTTTAAACCTTTTTTTAAAATTTAAATTGAGGTCATCTCTGTAAGGTGGCTGTTACAGTGTCTAGGGCATAAGGAGTGATCAATGAAAGTTAATTCAACTTATTAATACATTTTTTTGTTCTTCTGCCTTGCAGTTCTAAATCATTCTTTTCCATCATGTAGCATATTCAAGTTCATTTCCATTTTATGCATTTGATCTTATATTATGGAAGATGGAAACAAAAATGTAAAGCACTAGGATGAGGGTTATCTCTCTCTTCTGGGACAGGAACACAGGCATGAGTAATATATTCTGTGGAGCAGGAGTAAGAACAATAAATGTCCCAAATATACTTCCCATTAAGCAGGTAAAATTATTTTCCTATTTTCATAACTTTGTATTTTATTTATAGTATAAATTCTATGTTCTTTTCAGTAAATACTGAGCAATGGTTACTAAAGACTATTTTTCATGGCCCCATGTAACGTGCTCCTGATATGCAACCAAAAGCTTTCTTTCAGTTAACTTCCTCACTCCTTTCGTGGCAGCAACATGGAGCAGTATTTTAGAACCTTGAAAACCTCAGGTTTATACATGGTATTGTTTATTTGTATAGTCTCTAAGCATATTCTTCTTGCACAAAGTAACTTTTGTTTGTTTCTTTGAACTTAATTTTATAAAAATATGGCACAGCTGAGTTGAATTTTCATAATTCTTTCTCAAATTTGGGCTTTCTTGTCACTGGCAGATTTTTAAAAATATTTTTCTTTCTTTTTTATTTATTTTTCTTTTATTTTTGGCTGCGTTGGGTCTTCGTTTCTGCGTGTGGGCTTTCTCTAGTTGTGGCAAGCGGGGACTACTCTTCGTTGTGGTGCACGGGCTTCTCATTGCGTTGGCCTCTCTTGTTGCGGAGCACGGGCTCTAGGCCCGCAGGCTTCAGTAGCTGTTGCACGTGGGCTCAGTAGTTGTGGCTCGCAGGCTCTAGAGTGCAGGCTCAGTAGTTGTGGCACACGAAGTTAGTTGCTCCGCGGCATGTGGAACCTTCCCGGACCAGGGCTCAAACCCATGTCCCCTGCATTGGCAGGTGGATTCTTAACTACTGTGCCACCAGGGAAGTCCCAGATTGTTTTTTTTTTTCTCTTGAAAGGTTAACTGCATCGTATCAGTCATCTCAGAGGGCTCCTTGAGATGAACTAAGGAAATAATGAACATGGTTCTACATTTTTAAATGGGTAATTTGTTATAAGACTATGACCATAATGGAGAAAATGCCATCTACTCCCTGGAAGTTTCTGGTGCTAAGGCCTGACTGCACATTGAATTTCATCAGGGTGCTCCTGGCTGGTGGAGGTTGAGGGCCACTTTTCTCTGCATCCTGGACTTAACTAGCTCTGATTCTCTCAGCGTATCCACCTGCCTGCTTTGGATGGTACAGTGACAACTGATACACGGGTGCTTTGGCCATTTCTATTATAACATCTACTGGGGATACAAGAAAACTACTACTTATGATTTCATTTAGAACTTGTACCAAATGGAACAATCTCTTTTAATTTCACCAACAAATGAAATTAATTCAGAGTTTAAAAATATAAATAATCTGAAAAAGTACTGAAGAAGATAGATAGTAAATATGTCCTCTCTACAAAACTTGCTCTCCATTCAAGATTAAAGATTAAATCTGGCTACCAAAAAAAAAAAAACCAAAAAAACCAAAAAACCCAAAAAGCCCCAGAAGATTTTGTTCTTTTCTTTTACCTAGAAGACTGCTTTATCTTCATTTGTGTTGGTTGGCACTAAAACCCAATGCCCAGAGAGATCAAACACTGGTAGATATTCCTCAGGAATGGTTCAGAAAATTTATTCCATTCAGAGTTCATATCTTATTTAGAAGCACAGCGAATATCTAAAATATGTATTCTGCCAGTGACACACAATGTCTGAGATTCTTCAAGGCTTCTATTATTTTATACAACCACCATCTTTTACTGTCCACTCTGGATGGACAATTAACTGAACTTTTATCTAGGTCTAAAGAAGAGAAAAAAGGCCAGTTATAAAAGCTTTTGTAACTTGGAGCTTTGGGTATTACAGCCTTCTGTCTTTTGTAAGACACTCATGGTAAGATTTTTAACTCTGGATCCTTTTTTTTTTTTTTGCTATGTCCTATTTATGTGAATTAAGCAGTGTAAGGTCCAGGAGAAACTGAGACAGAAAAGTAAGGATTATCTGTGATTTGAGTTTTATAACTGCATACATTAAATCATGTTGCATTCAATAAAACAGATTACAGTGGGAAGGCAACAGACATAAAAAGTATCTATGCATCCGTTCTGTGTGATTTTTGCCATATCTAAGACATAGACTTGTATTTAAAGGAGAACTTATAAATCATCTTGGAGACCATTGCATTTAATGCAATGTCTTTATGGGTGACCAGTTGGCATGGCAATGATAGATGGGCTCACATAACTGGGTCTGGTGGTTCAAATGTAGTTCACTTTGGCAGTGACTAAAAGGCTTTATGATCCAGCAATTGCTTAGCGACCTGGATGAAATGAATTGGTCTGTTTCCTAGTGAATAGCTGTCCATGTCACAAGACTAGAATGTAACCGGTACTAATTGTCTCCCTGGTTGATGGTTTCAGAAACAGGGCTAAAGAGGTCATAAGGAAGGGTGACAAAATGCTCTGTCTTTTCACACCATCGCTCATTTACCGAGCTCACTGCACCCAGTCATCCCATTGGCCAGGCAGAGAGGAGGAAACCATTCATTGTCGCAACCTGAGTTAAACTGAGCCTCCCTTAAATGACATGTCTTCAATTCTCGATTATCTCTGTGACAAAATCCTTATACATACCAAATTTAGTTCAACAAAACAGAAGCAAAAACAAAAGCAAAAACAGTGTTGGAAAAGAAAAATAGTCTTTAAATGACAGACGCTTCTGCTCATTTAGAGCAAAGTCCAGACTTAAAAGATTCATGGAATTAACTTCATAGTTTCTTTATAGTTGTATCCTACTGTGTTAGAGAGTTGATTTAAAATGTACTCTCATCAATGCTTGTCCTTTGGGACCCATTAGAATAGTTTTTACCATTTTTGTCCTATATAAAATGAAGTCTAGAAGAATTTTCCCTGGATGGGAAGAATTAAATTAAAGATGTCAATCTTTGCTAAATGAATATAAAAATATGATTCAATCCCAAGCAGCATCCAAAAAGTTGATAGTACATAGGGAAGAAATCCAAGAGAATTAATAATGATGAGATAAACACAATAATATTGAAGGAGACAAAGAGTTAGTGTAATGAAATAATATGAGACAAGCAGATTAATGGAATTCAACTGGACTATGGCCACATATACACATCACCAAATATGGGAACTTAGTATTTGTGTAGCATGGTATTTCAAATCTGTAAGATGTTTGGGCAATTGAGTATTCAAAAGCAAAACAAAACTGGATTCCCCCCTCACACCATACACAAAAGATAAACTATAGATGGATCAGAGATCTAAATACAAAAATTACAAAATTATTTGAAGAAAATGTTTATAAGTTTGGAGTGGCATTCTTAAGTAAGATTTGGAAATCAGAACCCATAAAGAAAACACATGGGCAGATTTCGTACATTAAAATTCTAAATTCTATAAACAACAGCAAATCCAAAGTTAAAATACAAACAGTTAATGTGAAAATATTTGTACCATATATCAGGGGTCCCCTACCCCCGGGGCCGAGGACCATTACCAGCTGTTAGGAACCAGGCTGCACAGCAGGAGGTGAGTGGCGGGCGAGCGAGCGAAGCTTCGTCTCCTGCTCCCCGTCGCTGGCATTACCGCCTGAACCATCCTCCCCAGCCCCGTCCGCGGAAAAATTGTCTTCCATGAAACCGGTCCCTGGTGCCAAAAAGGTTGGGGACCGCTGCCATATATAACAGGTGTATGTAACAAATATTTCTAATATTTAAGGAGTTTTTCTAATGCAGCGAGGAAAAATATTAATCACTTAATAGAAAAGTGGACAAAAAATATGAACAGGCAATTTAGAGATGAAGAGTTGGAAAAGACTTATAAATATATAAAGAGTTGTTTAACTTAAGTATGAATAATTCCTTTAGGAATGAAAATTGAAACAGGATACCCTTTTTGACTATTAGACTGGGAAAATGTAAAGAAAATAGGAGACATTGTGTGTTGTGCTATGTGAGGCTATGCTCTGGCATGAAAGTGACCTTTTCATATATTACTGTGTTAAAGGGAATTTGTAAAACCTTTGGAGATCAGTTTGGTAATAGCTTTTAAAAATTCAAATGCACATTTTCTATAACCTAGAAATATCATTCTGAGGAATCTCACCTATAGCTATAGCTATGGGTTCAAAAGCATATGTTTTTGCCCATCACAAACATAAATGTTCATTAATAAGAAAACAGTACAATAAGTACATCATGGCTTTACAATGGATTTTATGTAAACATTAAAAAGAATGGAGTAGAGTTATACCTACTAACATGAAAAAATATTTGTGTTATGTTGCTGAGTGAAAAAATGTGTAATATAATGACAATTCCTTAATGTGTGTGTGTTTGTATATTTTTGTAAAATCTTAGGAAAATATTGAGAAGTATGTGTCCCCAATTATTGAAAGTAGCTAAAGTTTAAAGTAGTTGAAAGGATGAGTGGGGTTGGAGAAGTCAAGGTGGGACTCTTTTCTTCCTTAAATAACTTTAAGAGGATGGGAACATGGGTCATTGTCTGGACTTGAAATTTTGAGCTTTTCAGTGAGATAGGTTTGTGCCTGCATGGCCACACATGATGTGTGCCGTTGTCGACTCCCATTTCTCCAATAAGACCAAAGCAGGAATGATCATTAGCTTGCTCACCAAAGGAGCAATTCAGACCTGGCTAAGAAGGGGGTTGTGAGTGTATAGAACACTGAGATGGTTTTGAGGGGTGCCCCGTACTCAGATATAAGTAAAAGGAAAGTGACCTTTCAGTCTCTGTTAGGAGAATGTTTGATTTCCTGTCACTGATGCTTAATTTCAAAGTTATTTGCTTTTGGTTCCTTTTTTTGCTAACATAATGCCTACCATAAAATGACTCAGTAAGTATCAACTTTGTGAAGTGATTGTCAATTGGAAAAATTAATTTAAAAATATATTTTTTAAAATTCATGTTTTAATAACTTATGAAGATTTTTTAAATGGAAACAGCATTTTTCTTTTTTTTTTTTTTTCCCATTTTCTTCCATACATTGTTTTAGTAATTCGTGTTGTCACTAGCATTTGAATCAAGGAGAGAATCTATGGCCTCCTCAAAGAAGTGTGGCAAAATTTCCAATTACTAAAATACAAAACTTGTTCTCCTTTCTCATGTTTTTATACCACAGCATGGAAATATGTATTCTGATTTCTTATAGTAAGGAATTAGCTTTTAAAGTAGCAAATTGCTTTTAAAATCACTTCTCTTTCTCATTCCTATTCCTTTTTCTGTCTTTTGTATCAGTTATTAGCTTTTGGAACAGGTTTGTTCTTTGCTTTTATGCAGCATACATCAAACTAGACATTTATATTTTTATATTTAAATTAAATTTTTTTACCATGAGCAGTATTCTAATTTATGTCAAGGTGATATCTCCCATGTGGGAGATATTTTATTGCCAGATGGTATGTGAACTTTTCTTCTGTTTGTATCACAACTTTTCTGTTGTCATTCCTTCTAAGAAACACTTTTGCTTTAATATAGGAAAATCATAAGTAAAATCTTAAATTAAGCAATCAGTGATTGGAGAGTGATTATGGCATTTGCCCAATACTAAGTTGGTAATAAAACCTAGGGAGAAGGAATTACGGAGATCAATTTCCCTGAAATGCTGCTTTTGACTTGCTAATCTGTTATTCAAGATTCTTTAATATTTTAATTCTGTAGTACCTCTTGGCTTTCATAAAGTAAAATAAAACATTTATCCCTGCCCTTGTCTGCAGTCTTTTACCCCTTAATACCTGAAAGGGGTGGGGAATGGTGAAGAGTAGTTCCCACCTGGTGCAGGACAGGCCCTGAAAGAGCTAACCTATTGCTCAAGGAGAAGTTGCAAGGAAAAATGACCCTCACGTCAGTAATATTCTTGATCTTTCCTCTAAAAGAAGAGAGGGAAGACAAAAGCAGACATAAAAACCTAACAAAAGTGAAGTCAAAACCAAGGCAGATTTCAAAAGACATTGACGCATAAGTGGATATTTGTATAAGAATTTTATACATGGGAGTAAAATTTATCCATTTTAAAACCACTTTGAGAATAAGTTTATGAGATGTAGTGGTAATTCAGATTCTAGGCAGGAAGGTCCTTGACGTCAGCTTTGGAAATAGGACAGTTTTTTTTGCCTAGAAATCAAGGTGGGGCAGGGGGGAAGGCACAAAATTGTTGGAATAACATTAAAGTGATACCACTGAGTGGACTTGAGAGAAAAATAATTTATATGTGCTTTAATAGTGGAATGATGCAGATGTTATTTTAAGTGAAAAGCAATATGATAAAGTTTGTGGAAGCATTTAGATCCAGACTAAGGGGATGCGCTTGCAGAGCAGCCTAGTGACAAGTGAAGGCATAGCTAAATCATGCATTATGGAGGGACTGAGGGTGACAGCCACTAAAGCAAAGGGGAGCCCTGTGCCTGCTGACTGGGGTTTGCACAGCACTAAGCAAACTTAAATGGCTCAGGTGTTCAGAGGATGAACACAGTCATGAGGAAAGAAGCTGCTGTGTACCTGGTGAGGTTAGACAAAGAGCAAAGGCACACACCATCCACATTCCTGTGTGTGCTCAAGAATTAGCCTTCCCTTGTCTGGTTTGCATGTTTGTTGGGCAGGAAATGATCTGTCAGTTTAATTCAGAACTTGTATTTTCAATGGAGCTGACATGGGGTTAAAGAAAATCAATATTAGACTTACAAGATAAAATAATGTTATCTTATTGACAGCTATCAATAATGGATAATGAGGCCTTCGGTTGAACTTCCTTGAACAAACAAGGACTTGAGGCTGTCAATAGGTTATAAATGAAAATCTAATTACATAGACTTGTTAGCTTGGATTCCAGTCTTAGACATTAATGTAATTAATTTGTGGAAGAGTGGCAATTTGAGTGGGGGAATTCAAGCATATTTTATTAATTTTTTTTTATACATAGGTAGACTTTTAGAGAAAAATACCTTTCCCTTTTGCAAACAGAAGCATTGCAAATGCATATATGACGTGTGAGCACATGTGCATGTGAGACAGTTTCTTTTTCAGTTTATGGAACATCATTATAAATTTCCAGAGAGAAAAGGAAATATAAATTGCTCAGGCAATTTA
Source organism: Balaenoptera musculus (assembly GCF_009873245.2). NCBI lineage: Eukaryota > Metazoa > Chordata > Mammalia > Artiodactyla > Balaenopteridae > Balaenoptera > Balaenoptera musculus. The sequence continues at coordinate 24,599,421 of NC_045787.1, read as the reverse complement.
ATAAAATTCAGATAGAATAATTGAGTTTGAGATACTCAAGTTTGTCAGTATCAGTTCAAAATTAAAATAAATTTTTGTGTTCTACAAAAGTAAGGTCACTGTTAAAAGTTTCTGTTTTTTCCTTGCCATGGCTTAAAATACACGAGCAAAAGCATAACTCCATAGGGCTTCCCATTAGGTTGGCTTTTCTAGAAAATTAGGATCCTTAGAAAGGGGGAGGTAGAGATAGATTTTTAAAAATTCTCTCTTCTGAAGTTTTATTCATTATAGCTAAAATTTGTAAGTAGCCAAGATGTCCTTCAATAGGTGAGTGGATAAACAAACTGTGTATTATTCAATGATAAAAATAAATGAGCTATCAAGCCATGAAAAGACACAGAGGAAACTTAAGTGCATGTTGCTAAGTGAAAAAAGCCAGTCTGAGAAGGCTACACACTGTATGGTTCCAACTGTTTGACATTCCAAGAGAGGCATAGCTATAGAGACAGAAAAAGATCAGTGGTTTCCAGGAATTGGCAGGGATGGAGGTGAGTTAGAGGAGAGGAATGAATAGGGGGAGAATAGGAGATTTTTAGAGCATTGAAACTATTCTGTATGATATTGTAATGGTGGATGCATGATATTATGTATTTGGGAAAACCCACAGAATGTACCTCACAAAGAGTGAACCCTAATGTAAATGTTGACTTTGGGTGATGATGACATGTCTGTGTAGGTTCATGGATTGTAACAAACGTACCACAGTAATACAAGATGTTAATAATAAGGGAAACTGTGTGTGTGTAGAGGGGGGTTGGTGAAGAGGTAGGTATATGGGAACTCTCTGTTCTTCTCTAGTTTTTCTGTAAACCTAATACTACTCTAAAAAATAAAGTCTATGATTAAAAAATTGTCTCTTCAAAATTACAGTTTGAAATAGAAACTTTCAATTCATAAGATTAAAGCTACTCTGGGTGAATACATCCCATAAACCATCAGGATCTATCTTAGAAAGCCAGCTGGCTTTCTCCTTATGCTTCTATACTGACTTTCCATTTGGCCCAAAGCATTAATCCAGGTACAGCAGGATGAATTAGTGATTGCATGGACTCTGCCTTGGCCCACAAGGAGGATGTCTAGTGCAAGTCTGTCATGTGTAACAACCCTGGCCAGTGAGTTGAGGCTGACCTGAATGCACTCCAGGCCTGAGGTGGTGTCATTGATCACTTAAGTCAAGCACAAATATTCTAACTGGATGGCTCCCATCATAGGAATAACTGCCCAGGGGTCCACATAAATGACAAATCAGTTGTTTCTCCAGGAAGCTCCCCTGAGTAACCAAGGCCCTACTCGTTTTGGAAAGATCTTCACAGCCATCTTTGGCTACATAATCCATGGGTGGTGTTTTCCTAACATTTGCAGGTCTCTCATCTCACCCCTCAGGTGCAAGTCAAGGTGTTTTTGGGAGAGAGGCAAATAGATGTTTGGCTTCCTCACAAGCAGTAGAGTCCTGGGGCACATGTAATACCTTTGGAAAGAAAGTGCCATTTGCACTTATTGGGCCCTCCCAAGTGATACATTTGTCACAGACAACAGGTTGATAGTGCCTCCAATGTGGTCATCTGGCTGACTGCTAAGTCTTAGGGGGCCCCAGTTCAGTTTGAATAACTGAGTCTAGTCCTTGACTTCAGAGGAATGACTGAGGACAGTTCAGTATTTTCTGTGTGTCTACAACACTAGCCAGGTAGCATTTTCCTAAGGAAGGGAGGAGGGAAAGGCATAAGGAGATATTAACAGATATTTTGCATGGGAGGTTTAGGATCTGGGGCTATTTTGCTGTTTCTGATGGAGTTTTCAGTAGGGGGAACAGTGGGCAAATTATAGTCAGAGCCATTTAGCAGGAGATGGAAAGCCTGTCCAGTTAACTAAATTTAGGGTGCTTACAACAGTTTTGGAGACCTGCACTGTGGCGCTTCCCTTCTTGAGGAAGGTTCCAGGCAGGAGGCTCCTCCTTCCTCTGAACTTGCAGGGTCTAAGATGCTCCCTTTCCAGGCGTCTGAACTGTTGTTCTCTCTTCACTGCCACTAAATTGTTATGTCTTCTTCAAGTAACTTTACCTTTTTTCCCATCATCCTTACTCTCAGACCTTTCATCCAGAAATGTGAAGTGTAAGAGAGGTAGAACATCATTATAAAACTTAAAGAGGCTGCACGTGTCCAACCTGGGCCCACCAAGCCATTGTAGGGGTACGAATAGGGGTCATTAGCATTATGTTCTAAAGTTATTAGACCATCGTGCTCATTATGCTTGTGATCTAAGACCACGTCAATCTAACAAAAGAATCCAGGCAGCTGAACCAGAACCTAATTTGAATCCTCTGGCATTCCTTTTGGTTGGGCTATCACCCACAGAGTGTATGAACCAGATTGCTTGAGGTTACTCTCAGGGAAAAGGGTGATGCATCATGCCCAGGAATGGTCAAGGCAGTATTCTGAATTTTCAAAACTAAGTCTATATAAATCCCACTACCCCTTTGTCCTGATCATTATCCAGGGGTAATTATTCCTTGTTTTGTATTACTTCAATATAACTTGTATTTTTCATAAGTCATATGGAATAGTTACTATCTCTATATATGTCTATTTTCCCTAGAAAACATAATTTCTTTAAGGTAAAAAATTTTCACCTTTGCCTTTGTATTTCTAAGCCTAGAGCCTAGGAGGGTACTTAGTACTACAGAAGGCTCTTAAAAAAATGTATCTTAACTAGAACTCATTTGTGAAAGATGGACTAGGGTAATGCTATTCAAATTAACTATGAATTGTGTAAATACACAGAATCAGATTAAAAGGAAAGGATTATTGATTCCTCATGTGTAGAGGAAACAAAAGGTTTGGGGATAAATATTACATATTTCCTTAAAAAGTCTATAATTGTGTATTATTTCAGGAAAAGTTCAATAAAAGTCTAGGAGATTAATGTATGTTTCTTGTGGCCTTTCCCCCATTGCATTAAGCTATTTAGCAATGTTTTGACATTTAATAGCTATCTATAGAATTATTTGATTGGATCATATTAATTTTTTTGGTCTCAATGATGCTTATCAAATTAGTTCATTAAAGTGAAAAATATCAGACTAAGTTTCAGAGACCTGCCTGAGATGAATCACAACTTCACGAAACTAAAGAAAAAGAGTCAAATAGTTAAAAATTTTTTTGAACAGGTTTCTTCAGGCTTTGTTTAAATATCTTGTGGTAAGTTTGGCCAACAGTGGGAAAAGGGTCCTGGTACTCTGGTATAAGTGCTGATGTGCTTAGTATTTAGAGAAGTTCAGCCAACCAGTTTTATAAAGCAACATGAGAAGAGAGGAGTTGCTGAGGATAAGCAGTGAATAGTCTATGCATGGCTTCCGTAATAACAAGCTTATCTCTGAATCCTTGGTGACTCAGCGGCATGCTTTACTTGCTAGCTTTCAAGTCTGAGTTACTGCTTTCCTGCTGGCCTACAAGGCTCACCTTCCGTTTTTTTTTTTTTTTTTCTTTTCTCATTTCTTCTGAATGCACTCCCCAGGAAGTGAAAGTTACAACTTGTCTGGACAGACATTCCAGAGCCTTTGGATTTTATGGACATAGGGAATGTATTCAGAAGCTTCCTGCTTGGTGATGACACCCTTTGTTCTTTTGTACACATTCTAAGTGAACTTTGCTACAGACAAATTAGCCTTGGGCAAGGCCTTAAAAAGAGGAGATTGCAAGAGAGACACATAACACAGGAAAGGGAATACTCATTCATTTCCATTTAGGTTCCTATTTTTAGCCAAACATTTATCATTTTTATCTTTAATTCCTCCTAAGAATGTTAGTAATTCACAGTTTTAATGTGTTGTGAGTATAAAATTGCTTTTGTCTTTTCATTAAAGTTTTTAAGCATTGGTCAACTTTAGGGCCAAGAAATCTTTACATTTAATAGGGGAACAATTTGATCAGCATGTCTGCTTGAGTTTTTTACTATCTGGAATTTGAGGCAACACTATAGATGTTATAGATCTATTGAATTACAAAATCCCACCTGTGAAAATCTTAATTCATTAAGCAAAATTTTACCTTTGCAGTGTCTGACAATAGAATATCAATGTTATTTCTTTTCTGGAGGGTTATTCCCGACTACTAGTACATTATTAGAATAACATATCACACGTGTTATGGTAGATTGTGTGACTGGAGGGAAAAAGAAGAAAGTTACATTTGTACCTTGGTTTACCCATTATCTAGCCCAGTACATGGTACAGAGGAAACACATTATCCATTGCTTGTTGAATTGAATAGAAGTAAATCCTGGTCTCATCTGAAAACTTAGTAAGATTACCTAATTTTATTAGGAATAGGGAAGATAAATTGATATAATGATCTCATTCATGAGTAGTAATTTATCTTCTTAAATAAAGATTGTAGTCCAGGCTCTCTTCCTCTTTTTTTATAATATTATAATAGTGTTCTAAGTTACTGCTTCTGATACTTCAGTTCTTAATGGACACCACAGTCAGACTTATTTTTCACAAGTGCTTTCCTATTATGTCTTTTCTCTGCTCAAATCCTTGAAAACCTCCCCATTAGGAAGGGTAAACTGGACCACTTTGTGTCCCTTATAGTGCCTACCATGGTGCTTTGCAGAGTTGTTACTGAATGCAAGTTTGTGTGCCCAACACACAGTGAGGCCAAACAAACCAAATCTTTGGAGTTTGGAGCAGAAAAATGTTTATTTAAGGGCCACGCAAGAAGACAGGTGGCTCGTGCCCCCAAAACCCTGTACTCCCCGAAGGGTTTCAGCAAAACACTTTTAAAGGCAAGGTGAGGGAGGGGCGAGGTTGTTTGTTGCAAACTTTTTGGTGTCAGAATCCTTTGTTCTTGCATCTGTCCATGTAGGTCAGGTCGCCATGTTCATATAAACCTCCAACAAGACAAATGTTATTCTCTGTTCTGTAACTTGTTATCTGTATATGAATGGACTCTTAAAGGTCAGAGCCCTGAGAATAGGCTGTCCTGTATATTTCAGGCTATAGGCAGTATTCTTTTACAAAAAGTGCAGAGCCAGCCTGACTAAGCACAGGCAACAAAGCACAAAGGTTAAGGTAAAGGGAACAGATCTAATATGGAGTCAGATTTGTTCTTCCCTATTACAGAGTTACTCAGTGGCTGCTGATTAACTAGGAGATATCAGCCTGAAGGTGTTTCTCACACTGTGCTGCTGAGCTCTGCTTTTAGCCACATCTTGTTAAATTCATGTATCAATGATGTGTATGAATACATAGAATATATGCTTATCAAATTTGTAAATGGCTCAAGGCTGGGATGGATAGCAAATATGCAAGACGACAGAATCAAAATCTGAAAACATTTTGAGAAGCTTCCTTTAATAGGATGAAATTTAATAGAGTTAAAAGTAAAGGCCTTTTAAAAAAAAAAAAAAAAGTAAAGGCCTATCTTCAACAACAACAACAACAAACCCCTCCCTGCTGAGAGCATCTGCATATAGACGATTCTCAGAAAGGACCATCAGTGATCGGGCAGCCACACAGGCCAATGGAATCGTAGACTTATTTGGAGAAAAGAAGGATGGAGGTGAAGGTCACCCCATTGGCACTGGTCAGACCCCATCGAAAGTCTTGTGTGCAATTCTGGATTCTATTCAGAGAGATACAGACAAATTGGAATGTATTAGAGAATGTCAAAGGGTCTTAAATCTATTTTTTTAAATTTTATAATGAGTCTGAAGAATAGTTTTCTAACTAACCTGGAAAAATTTAATTACTTTGTCAAGTTAAAAAAGATAAACAAGAGTTGTGATACTAGTTGGGGTAAAGATTTCTCTTTTTTTGAATTTTTGAATTTTATTTTATTTTTTTATACAGCAGGTTCTTATTAGTTATCCATTTTATACATATTAGTGTACATATGTCAATCCCAATCTCCCAATTCATCACAAGATTTCTTGTATCCTAGAATTTAAAAAAAGAGTTGGAGGATCAACTATCTAGCACACACTGTGTGCTTCTCTGAGTAGAATATTTATTCATGAGTGTGGCAATTTTTTCTCTTAAAAGAGGTGACAGGGAAAGGGCATGGTTAGGAGCACTGGGAAATGACCAAGCTGTGCACATGTGGGAGCACATGTCTTCTGCTTCTTATGGTCCTGAGTGAGATGTGAGGAGATAGAAAATGTTCGGTCCTTCAGGCTTTGCAAAATACACCCAGAGATCTAGAACAGCTAAGAGGAAAGAAAAAAGTGAGAAAACAGAATAGAGGGAGAGAAAAGTAGGGGTAATGGAGAGTATGATAGAATAGGATAGGGCAGAAGAGAAAGGAGAGAGAAGAGAGACATACTGAGCCCCTTATAATACGGTCTGGGGAAGAATATTTACACCACAAACTTACTAAGAGATTTATGAGTGAGTCACACGTGATCTAGTGATGACCAGTGCAAAGCTGCAGATGTCTTAGGTAAGGATGCTTTTAAGAAATCAAAAGTATTATGTTCTCTCCTCTTCAAGTACCTGCCTCTTCTGCTCCTGTTTCTTTTCTGTGAAAAGGCAGATACTCATCAGGCTTGTGATGTGCTATCACATATAGGTAGACCTATGTTTTTGATTGGAGGCCTTCAAAATGCTTTTCCACTATAGTTGAGAACTGTTGAGAAGCTGCTGTACATGATACACCATGGGGCTTTTGTGTTGCTTTCAGAATTCCATGACTGCAACTTCTGTCAAACAGTTTCCCTCTGTGTCGTACATCTGCAAATTTAAATTCAAGAAAACTCATTCAAAACAGTGAAATTAAGTAATAATTGAAGTGGATACTAGCTACTTCAGCACAGAAGGATTTATTTTGGTATATTTTTAGGGCTTGGTACAACATACTGATACAAAAATATTAAATCACCAGAAAAAAAATTGGTAGTGTTTTAAAGGAAGTGAGAAGAGAGAAAAGAACAAAGGAACTTTCTCCAATCAAATGCAAATGAAAATGACCCGCAAGATTCTGAAAACAGTCTCTCTCCTGACAATGAACATTTTCATGCAGTGAAATCCATTTTTGAGACTCATTAGCGAGCGCTGTGATCTTGCTTATTTTCTATAGGAGCGTCTGGTTATTTCAAATTGATTAGGAGACCTCTGATGTGGGAGAGCGAATCACTGAACGACCCCAGGTATTTCTGTAATTGGTTATCATGCTTATTTACTAATGTTTCAGCACAACCAATTTATTCTGGAGCAGATTTTCCTTGCCTTTCCACTGCTGTTCCTGCCAGTGCTGTTTTCTGTTTTTAGGGAGAGAAAGGAATAAGAGGGCGGGAGGGAGCAAGTGGGAGAGAGAGAAAGAGAGAGAGAGAGGGAGAACACAAATTAATCTTCTCATGTTTTGTTTTTTTTTTTTTTTTTTTGGTTCTTAAATAAAGCAGATTAATGGATTAATGGATTTATTCAAGGTATTTATCAATAGTAGTAGTTGAAAATGAAAGAAATGGAAACATGTATGTATTTGTTTGTAGTGAGGTCACTCATTGCAAACTGTTATCAATCTTTTCTGATTCTATTATTTCCATTAACTAGTGCTGGGAGCTGAGGTTCAGCTCCCTCATCTCTCTCACCCTGCCTCAGTGCTGGCTGACCTTCCTGTATTCAATCCATTTGCTCCTGAGCTCATCAGAAATAAATGGACTAGAATAGAACAGAATATGGCTCCATATTGCACTGTTCATTGTCTGACGATCCTGAAGACCTGAGCAAGTGGCTAGTGGTGCTGGTGTCTCAGGCTGCAGGTGGGGCACACATTACATTCTCCACAGTCTCTCATCTACAGCCCCGGGGCATTCCAGAGTCAAATAATGGGAGGCGGGACTCTGGTCAGGGCACATGCCTCCTGCCTCAGCCCTTCTGTGAGGATCTGCATGAACTTTTCAGCACAAGAGAAACATGGCAAGACCCCGATTTTAACATCTTCTGATTAGAATGTGATTTAAGAAAATGTGGACTTTTTTTCCAGAATATCCCTGCTGGAGACTGCACATCACTGGGGAGCTGCTACCTATTAAGAAGTGTCTTCTACCTCTGCTACGACAGATACTCTTGGCACAAACGCAAAACATGCATTACCTGGTGCCAACTATGATTTCTGTCTAGGACTTCCAAATTTAAAGTTATTTATTATCTTCAAAGTTAAAGTAAACCTTCAAGTAAAGGGAGTTCTAAAAGAAATTCCTACTGCTAAAGAATAGGAGGGGTTAGATTTGATCTAGTTTGATTTCCCATTGGTGAAATTTACTGAATATTTATGGGAAATAACAAAAAAAATGGTGCTGGGAGGAGTCCTTGAGGTAATTTAGGCTAACTTACTGATTCACAGATGACAAAAATCAAGAGAAGTCAGGTGACTTCTTTCAATGTCAGTTAGTTACAGAGCTGAAAACAGAATCTAGCTTTACTTCAGGTGTAGGCCTAATAGAAAAACAAATTTTCTGTTTTCTCTGTATTCCCAACAAACAGCATCCCCTTTACGTCAAAAATTTTCTGTCCTTATAATGTGATTTCATTTTGCTTTTGTCGTGATGATAGGAATTACTGATAATAACACAGGATATAATAAATTATAAGGAGTGATATCTTTCAATTTTTATTTCAGAATCTAATGAAACTGTGTTTGATTTTTGAACATACGAGTATGTAGTGAAAGCACTTTTCTTCTGTGGCAAAGATATCTATTGTACAGTTCCTAGTATTTACTATTAGTACTTCAGTAAACTTCTGTAAATCATTATCTAGGGTGAGAATTAATAAAAGTAGCCATTGGCAACATTCACATAAATGTGTGAGAAAAACATTCCAAATGAGGTTTTTATAGTCGCTGAAGGAAAAGCTCTTCTGTTATATTAGAGCTGCCAAAAGAATTCAGAACTTGAATGATCCAAATGACAGCAAAGCAGATTGAAGCTGCTCTTCCCTCTACATTCTCTTTTCTTTATGCATTCAGGGCTCTGAATCAAGAAAACTTATATGCAAGGGGTGCAGAACAGATCCAATTATACAGAGCTCTAGCTAATGTCTGACGCTTTAAGTACTTTTCAGAATTTCTGTAGATTGCTATATAGCCAACTCTCAATTTCTCAAAGTAATGAGGAAAGTCTTGGAATACATTACCCCAGAACCCATAGAATGAAGTAATTAGTATTCATTACCAGTTTTATTTCAATGGCTAATTGCACTTCACACTCATATATTGATACAAAAAACTGGACACTCAAGTAGTATCTACTATCATTTATTATATGGACATGGAAAGAACAATTGAAGGGAAGTTTTTGCTGCTCTAAAGAGTTTGCAGAATTTTGCACACAGTTTGATAGAGTGCTGTGATCCATTCAAAACCAGACCTGACATCAGTGAGTGGAATGGGGGAAAGGGAGGTTCTTAAGAGGTATAGATAGAATAGATACCCATTAAATTTGAGAGTGGCCATGAGTGAAGGTGATGGTGGTATTTGTATGTACGTGTATGCACTCTGACACCTATGATGGGTCTAAATGGGCATGAGCCAGAGTTTGAGAAACTTTGGTTGAGTGTCTACTGAGGATGATGAACCGGGCAAATTTCTACTTGAGGAACATGCTTCTAGATTTTCTACTCTAAGTCTTAGGAGACAGAAGACTCCATTAACCTTAGTTTGAAAACACCAGAGGGCTGCAGATGTCCATAAAATTAACTTGTAATTTTATTCTTGCTTCCCTTGCATTACTACATAAACAGAATAAGAAAAAAGGAATACAGTTGATATTTTCACTCATGGAAAATTTCTGGAGCCCTCTTATAAGCCAGGTACTGTAGTAGGAGCTTTTGCTTGTATATTAGGGCCTAATCAAGAAACAGAAAGCATACTAAAAGTGGAAATTTGGGAAGGAAATAATAATAGGACAATTAAAAGATGTGTGGATATTGTATAGAAAAACCATAAGGAATTGTGAGTTACCTCAGGGATAGTAAGAGTAGAATTAGAATATTTTCATGACTCTCAGACCTGTGGGGCAAATAGAACTCAGAGAGAGAAGAATGACTGTCAGGAGTTCCAACTCAATAGAGGGATATAGTCAGTGAACAGTTAGCCTTTAGAGAAAGAACTAGGGGTATATGTACATACTTTTCCCCAACTCTCCTTTCTTCATCACACCTTATGCTGGGGCTTTCTGTTGGCTGAACTCAATTGGAAACGAGAAGAGAAGGAAGCTCATTGGTGCAGTTCATTATTGGGTACCATTTTGGGGGACAGGTAGATCAAGGTGTAGAAAGGGGAGCCAAAAAGAAAGAGAATATACTGAGAATGCAGGCCTTTTCTCATTTCATTGCTCAAACAGCCCAGGGTGGGTAGTGTATGGCAGGATTTTCAGTTGCAAACATCAGAAACCAACTTTACCTGGCTTAAGCAGGGAAAGATATTGAGAGCCTTCTGGAATCCCTGGGACACTTAGAAAATCCACTTCCAGGAGGATACCACTGCTCCTTACCCTGGGTTTATATCATAGACACTACTGCTGCTCCTACTGCAGCAACTGCTGAAGCTGCCATAACAGCCAGAGACTCTTCCTCATGGACTCCTTTCCCTGTTTCAGCTACTGATTCAAAAGTGAGGTGTGTGCCTGCCACTGGTAGAATCTGGGGGCTCTTGACCAAGCTTTGCTTCAAAAGATGGTGGAAGAATGAGTACCTGGCATTATTAGCTGTCTGTAGAAGGGCAGTGCCTCTCACAAGAATTTTTAGGTGAGGAATTCTCCAAATTTAGGGATGGGTTTCTAGTGATGGATGGCCAGAGAGCATGTCAGATGCCTGCTACACATAGGTTTTATTAGCTCCATTTTGCAGATGAAGATCTGAAGTTCAGAGAGGCTAAAAAATTCTTGTCAAATTAATAGCTTTAGTTGAGAGTCAAAGATCAGGTGCAGGTTTTTGCTATTTCTACTATGTCAAAATTTCTCTCTAGTCTCTCAGATAATTTAATCTGATCTCCACTTGAGTGAATTTTTTCTTTTTAAGACTGCACCGCATATTTTTTTTGAAAGTGCAAATGATTCTAAAGTTAAATTGGCTAAAGAGATACATGAAAAAACATCAAAAAAGAAAGAGAAAAGGAATAGTGAGAGGAGATATGCTTTCTGAGTATTAAAATATAATAGATGCTGCAGTAACTGAAATAGTGTGGTGTAGGTATAGATAGGGGTGTACAGATTAACACAATAGACTAGAAGTTCCAGAAATAGATCCAAACAAGCATATTACTTCAGTTTGTGATATAAGTGGAATTTTAATACAGTGGAAGAAAAGATAGATGATAAATTTGTTGGGAAAACCTGCTGACCATTTGATTTAAAAAATTACACCTCACACAAATTGAATTCCAAAGGCATTAAGTGTTTTAATATGAAAAATGAAAAAGAATAGAAGTAAATGTAGGTGAATATTTTTATAATCTTGATCTGTGTAAAACATTTCTAAGTATGGCACCAAATGCAGGAAGATAGAGAAAACGATTGCAAAAGTGAGTACAAAAAAAGTAAAAATTTCTCCACAGCTATAACGATATAGACAATTACATTGAAAAATACTCACAAAATACATGAAATAAGAAGGCTAATATTTTTAGTATGTACAGAAAAAAATTTACAGAAGACATGAAAATGGTTTATTAGCATATGAAAGGATGTTTAAGTGCATTTGCAGTATTAATCAAATGAATTCACATTACAATGAAATTAGCAGAAATTAAAGCAATTACCAACGTCCAAGGTAGGCCAGGGTGCATGTCTATGTGTGTGTGGAGGGGTTTATTTTATAGCATTCTGGTAGGGTTAAAATTGGATTAATTTCTCTGGAGAGTTATTTGACATTATATATCAAAATTCTTTAAAATGCCCTTTGATCAAAAAATTCCGCTTCCAGCAATTTTTCATCATGAAATAGTTCAACAAACACATAAATCACACAGGGGTGAACATTGCAGTGTTACTTTTAATAGAAAAAATACGAAACGAAATACTAAATATTCATAAACTGGGGATGTTAAATGTTTCATGTACATTTATAAGGTGGAATACTACTTAGCCATGAGAAGGCAGATATCTATCTATTGATATCAAGGGATCCATGATATATTTTTAGTTGAAAAGTCAGGGTATAAAATACTATGAATAACATATCTAGTATTTGTAAGAAAAAAAATTGCGTTTAGAAAATACTGGGAAGATAATGGTCTAAAGTGTAAATGGTGGTTTCATCTGACTAGTAACATCTTGAATGACCTTTATTTTTCCTTTATCCATTTCTACATTTTCTAATTATGTTATGATAAGCACTGATAAGCGTAATAAAACACAAAAAAGCTATTTCTATTTTGAAAAAATGAAGTGAAAGATATAAATTATCATTAAGCAACATATAAAGACTAGTTTTCATGTTCATATTTACACGATTTTTCTAATATAATTGTGTGTGCGTGTGTGTGTGCGTGGGTGTGAAAGAGGGTAATAAAAAGCTAGAAAGAGGCAAGGAAGACAGAAAGATGGAGTAGACAGAGTGATTTGTCCTAATTTGTGGAGGGAGAGAATTGATGACTATAACCTGCACCTAAATCCTGCTTTTTACCCAGATCTGGTCCCTGTTTACAGCTTTACAGTCATCTGGTGTAGAAGACTATGGCTCTCACATGCCTTCTCCCCAGCTCTCTCCTGCAGCGGTGCCGATATGCAGTGGAGGTGACCAGAGACCCGCAACGTAGACAGAGGGGCACGAGAAAATCAGAGGCTAGATAGCCTTCTCTGATCACTGGATATTGAACTGCTCTACTTGAGGAATGTGTTCACTTTTGAGTAGACCAGGAGAACAGTTTTGGCGGAAATAGGAGAAAATGAGGCACTGGGGGAAGACAGCTGGAAGGGTTAAGGAATGGATTCAGGATGGGTCAATGACTGTGACCTCAAGGCCTGTCATCCTCCTGCTTCAGGGGTCATTCTAACCTTTAATAGTCAAATAAAGTGATTCCAGCTTCCATGCTGTGCATCAACAGGGGCCTTGAACATCCCAATATGTTCGAAATTGAAGGATGGCTGCACCTGAGTGAGAGAGATCATACCTCTCCTTCATTGGTCCACGCCACAGTCGGGCTCCCACTAACTGTCACTGTTGGCTCCTGAGGCTCTGTTTGTTTTCCTACTATTTCACCCCACACTGGACACCACCTCTCTTTTCTTGCCTCATATCACCAACGCAATCCTGCTTTGGGCAGCAGGCTTTTACTGTAGCTTTAGAATGTTGCAGTAGAAGATGGAGGTAGTGAAGGGGGTAAATCAATATGACATGAGGTCTAAATATTTCTTAAAATTGTTAGCATTTAGAAATTCTTCTTCTCCTCAAGCTGCCTTACATATCCCTCTTCCTTAATTTCTGGGACCCTCATCCTTTTTATTTCAGGGGCAGAAACTTTAAATACCTTTTCAAAGACAATTTTAGTCCTCTATTTTTTGGTGCAAGGGGTGGTGGGAGCTAACCTTTCCTATCCAAAAAGACCCTTAAGATGTTTTCCCAAGTGCAAGAGCCATGTTTCCCGGAGATTAATTACATGTTTTCAATAGGAAACAGTTAACTATATCTGTTTTTATTCTCCCCATTGTATAATACTTTATTGGGTCAAGACTAGGGAAGGGTCAATGTATTGTTGGGCTTTTTATTCTATCATGAGATCTTTCTTTATTTTCAGAGGCCACTCTGTGGACTAGGTTAATTTTGATACCAGATGGACCTTCACTTTGGGACATAGTAGGGAGCCAACAGGACCTCAAAGAAAGGATATAGTTGAACAATGTAAAAAGGAGAAGCTAGTCTAAATTTCTTCCTAGACCACTAGACTTAGAATGAATCACAGTGATTTACTCTAACCTGCTGTTAATACAGATGAGGAACTGAGGCCCCAAGAATTTAGGTGACTTGCACAAAACCAACTGATTAATCAACATAGATCTGAGACTGGAATTCAGGTCTTCTAGCCACCAACCTAGTGGTTTTTCCACTAGCACATGCAGTTGACCCTTGAACAACACAGGTTTGAACTACATGGGTCCACTTATATGCAGATTTCTTTTCAATAGTAAATACTATAGTCCTGTGTGATCCACTGTTAGTTGAATCCGTGAATGCTGGACAGTGGATGTGGAGGAACTGGGGATACGGAGGGCCATATATGGATTTTTGATTGTAAAGAGGGTCAGTGCCCCTAACCCCCAGATTGTTCAAGGGTCAATTGTACTTTAGTTTTTCCTGGAGGTATTAGACCATACAGTACATCATTAATTAATAAAAATAGTGTGGAACAGAAACAGACATTAGTATAGCAAGATGATTAACAATTTCAAGGGTTTGAGATTGCCTCTTTTTGTGAATTTTGCTACCTTTTATTTTCTCTAGTTGTTCATAAAATTTAGTAGCTTTCTTGTTTTCTAAAACAAAATGTTGTACTTAGGGAAGTGCTTTTCAACATGAGAGGACTTTAATACTAATAAAACAATAGAGCTCATTTTCCAAATAGTTGAATGATAATCTGTTAGGGGCAAAATAATAGAGACCTGATGGTATTAACAATTACTTTTCTTGAGCAAGTATTTTCACATTTTATATATATAAATATCTCCTTTTTCTGTTGGCAAAGATCAAAGGACCAATAGTACTCAAGAGATGACTTCAAAAGGATTTTGACCAAGTTTTATCTCTTTGCATATAGGCAACTACACAGTAAGAACAGCAGCAAAGGGATTCACCAAGTGAAAGGAAGGAACATTTGAAGCAGGAGAGAAATAATTTCCTAGCAAGAAGGGCTGTGTGATGATGGTTCAGCTGGTGATCCATTATGCCTGTTAAGAGGCCAAACAGAACTGTAGATCTCTGAGGTCCACGGGGACAGAGGCAAGGGAATAAGATGAAGGGAACACTACAATAAATGAAGTGCCTTAACAGCTGAAAAAGGCTGATGGATGTGCTCTGCACCTCAGAAGACAGAGCTCCCGGCAGGAGAATAAAGAGTGCAACAGAGCAGAGCCTGCTAGAACCACACAGTTAGGGAACTGATCCTCTAATAACCTCTCTATTCAGAAGTTTATAATATGCTATATAAAAATCCCGTCTCTAGACTAAAACCTAGCACAACCACACTGAACTGCATTTTACTGCCCTTGTACAAATCCCCGACTTGTTGTTACTTTCTCTTAAACAGAGCTGGATCTATTTTCAGCATTGCAGGTACCAAGATGTTTTGTAAAAATTTTCCATAGAGAATAGATTTGATTTTTAAAATGCAGAAACTGGATTTCAGTTCTTAAATGGAAATGCTGCACTAGGCACCAAGGACATTTTGATTAAATCATGCCTATGTTCAGGCTATTAGTTCCAACTCGGATGTTGTCTATAGATATAGAAAACTACTTGAAAAGCATAGACGTTCAGAGTCTCCAATGGGTGAAGGTCATCCAGTAGCTGGCTCTCCTCAGCCTTCATAACAAAATTTTGGGAAGCTTTTGCTTCTCACACATATTGGCAGTTCCATTTACTATCGGTCAAGAGGAAATAAAATATTTTATTTTATAGAAGAGTCTATTGATACTTCTAAAAAGAGACCCAATAATAGACATGCGTATTTCCAATGTTGTAACCGTCAGTAGTAATGAGTCTTCTTACACGTTTACCTGGTGCAATTTTATTTCAGTGATTGGTTACAGTTCATGATCTATCCGTTCTGTACTTCAAAAATAGGTTAGCTGTGTTAAATCAAATGACTGTGCATTGTTAAATTCAGAGTCAGAAGTAAAAATCAGGTCATTGTATCTCTACTTTCCTTCACTATGTCATTCTCTATAATCAGAATCAGTTATAATGAATGAATTATCATTATTAACTAATTTCTAAGTAACAGTCTTTTCCTAGGTACATCGGGTATTCTACAAAGTATAGAAAAAACAGACTACCATCATGAAGCATAATAAATTGAAGTAAAAGGACACACAACTATTTAGAGAACCAAAAGTCTAATTAAGCAATTTACAATATTTTACATTTTTTCAGATTTGTTCCTGAAGAAAGGGTCACTTTGATAACCCAGCTGTTCTAGCTAATTATTTTCAACGTGAATTGCTATTCACACTTGACTCTATTGGTGTACTTATTTTCAAGTTAGAGGCCCAGCTTCAAAATATTGGCCACCCAGTATTTTCATTTAAAGGTCACAATAATCTCCTCCTTTTTTTTGAGGAACTAGTGGGCTAACTATGCTATTCTAGGGAAGAAAAATTTTGCACAATAGGTGCACAAAACCTTATGTTTTTCCAACTTTAAGCTTCACGTTGCATTTTTCTTTCTATTGTCACTAGGGCCAATATGTGAAGGATTAAAAAGCCCCCTTACATTTAACTATACTTTATTATAATTTTAACAACTCAAGATTGAGATTTCTGGGAATAGACTAAGAACGAAAAAAGGAACTCACTTGTACGTGGATCTTTTGCAAGCATTTTGATTCTGTTTTTAAAGCTGAACTCTTTTACTTTGATTTTCTGAATTATGGGATGCTGTATTGCTTTTTTTGGTAACCCCTTTTGGGTTCTTTTTGTGTGTTTTTAGCTATGTAAGTCAGTTGGTGCAGTGATTAGAGTGTATCTGGTCTGCAGTTGTTTTTGTTCACTTTTCTGAAGTGCTATGTATAAGAAAGTTCTAATTGGGCTCTGTGTGTATATGGTGAACTTGGAACATGTAAAAGGGTCACGTTACCTAGACTGGGTGAGGGCTTCCTGGAGGCAAGCTATGAGTTGAGTGTCTAACAATCAGTATGAGCTGCCAAATGCATGTTTTTTTTGCACATCAATTCCAGGCAGAAGGAACTGTGGATGAAAGATTCTAGAGATAAGAAAATGTGGTATATTCATAAAATTTAGTGCTGCTGGAATACAGGGTATATGTATGTAGGGAAGGGGGATTGTGCAGAGGAGAAAGGAGATGACGTCTAGCAGGTAGGCAGGCTCCAGATGTATAATGGCTTTGCCAAGGGGGTGAGAGGGTGGAGGGGCAGGGTGAAGGGGAGGAAAATCTCTGAAAGATTTGAAAGGTAACCAATTGCATATGGTTAGACCAACCACTTAATATGCTGCTTTGGAACCCTTTGAGATCTTTAGAATTCATTATTATACCACCTAGCAGGCTGCTCTCCAGGCTTCATAAATTGATAGTCTTTCAACCAAATAGAGCAATTTCCTGAGCTTCCCAGTGGCAAGGCTCACCCTTTCTAGGCACAGTAAATTCCTTTGGACCTTTCCTCACCTTTTCCCCTTCTATGTTCTTTACAATGTCTGATTCTTTCCCAGATATTGCCTTGAACTATTGTATTAATGGGTAACTCTAGATTAAAATTATCCCTCATTTGTAACACATTTGCATTTGAGCCTGAATCCTCAGAAATGGCTTTCCTGGAGGGGATTTCAGGCCCCATGCCAGGCATGAAGAGATTCGAGCTTTCAACTCATCTCAAACTAGGCCATGTAAGTGACTGTCTGCGCTGACTTCAAAGACCTTTGGTATTGGTGCTTAATCTGGCCTGCCTGTGAAAGGCTCGCCATTATACCTTCTTAAACTAAACTGAGTATGCATGGATGTGTATTTAGATTCAGCATAACGGTGTGTGTATGATTTTTTTTTTTTTAGTTTGTGCTTTCGAGAATCAACTAAGAAAACTCTGTTATTTGATCCTGCTGATGTTCCCTTTCAGACAGCTGCCACCAGCACCTCTTGGCCACTTCCTTTTTATTTCCTATTCCCTTTTAACTGTCTAGCTTACTTTGATATGATTTCGTCTCTCTCTGTAATGGCAATGAGAGAGGATGTTTTTTCCCACGGCCATGGCATGATATGCCTTTTAATTCATTTTAGGCTTACTACCTAGCAAATGTAAGAATGAATTAGGGCTCTGTTTGCCCTGGACAAGCATGTTTTAGACATGTTGGAAGGTGAAAGTGTGTATTAGACTACTTGTATTCTTGACAGCCCCTTTCTGTGACAGCATTGGTCATTAGAGGTTTGATTCCTGGGTCTGCCACTTTTCTGCCTTGAGACTTTGGATAACCCACATAATCTCTCTGCTCACTGCCTCCTTCTTTATAAAAGAGTAAAAAGAATATAATTTTACCTTCCTGAACACCCAGGGATGCTGTGAGCTTTCAGATCAGGTGTGAAAGTTGCTTTGAATGCCGTGAATTCCATGCAAGAATGCTTTTAAAATGGCTTAATACAAAATTGTTAAATAGAGAGCATATTTTGTTTTGGAAAACAATGTGTGTTTTTTAGTGCACAAATTATGTGGGTTTTTTTTGCACAAAAATTTTTTTTACTGTGACTTCTGGATTTATTTTAACACATGATTTAAGCACAATATGCTGTGCTTTTGACAGCGTTATATATCCTTCTCTAGAAATCTGTAAGACTGTGCTGTTAATTTGAACCTAGGGAGTGAATCTGGTTCCTAGTGAATATTGCCACCACTGGAACCTGATGTCCTATTAACAATTCACACAATAAAAATCACAGGTGATGCTCCTATATTGTGCAGCAACTCTTCCCAGTAGGGTATATAGGGCCTACTTTGAAACGCATTTTACTTTTCTAGTCTTTCCCTCTTGATTTCACTCAGCAATCTGGCTGACCTGTTGGTAACTCCAAGATAGGATACGTTACTCTTTAACTTTAGGGGAAAAAAAGCTTTGCAATTACTGCAGAAACCACACATTTATATTAAGAAATATGCATAATGAAGTACTCTTATATTCGTACTTATAATTCCTTGTTACTATACATTTCCAGTTCTTTACATGTCGAATGGTGGCAATTTGCCACTATTTCTTTCAAAGGAAGGGAAGCATATGGTCATCTCCCTAGATTTGAAAATTTAGACCATATATACCCACTAATGAAATGATTTTGAAATTATGGAAATTGCTTTTCTGTCTAAAGACTAAAACTGATTCCCAACTCCAGTTTCATTACTCTCCAGGGTAGCTCCAATCATCCCAAAAAATGGCATGAAAATTCTAAGACAAAATTAATTTTAACTCATTTTAAATTAAAAACAAATGCCTGCCAAACTATGATGGTTATCTTCACATCCAGTAAATGCCATTTTTAACCTGTAAGTGTTCTCTTCCATGCTTGTTGTATGCTAGCCGGGCATATTTAGGGTGGCCCCACTGAACAGGGCAGAATTCCATTATTCTATAGAAACTTCTTTCTCCAGATTTTCTAATTAAAGCTTGAAATAATTTTAGGACACTGTGAAGGAGGCAAAATTATAGTTAAAGGTTGACCCTTTTTTTCCTGGTAGATCTGAGTTCCATTTGAACTGTAGGTAAACCTCCATGCTACCGTGAAAAATGTTTTGTTTTATATTCCTTACACTTTATGTTGTCTGTCCATGAGTATATTTAGAGCTGCTCCGAATCCCTACCTGATGTCATCTACCAGCTGTCTATTAAAAAGTACTCATCAGAAACATCCTCTTGCTTCAGTGCATCCTTACTATGCTTTTAAAATAATTATTATTGCGTAAATTAATTGGCCTTTGGGAGCAAGAACACTATTAAACATGGCAGTTTGGTCATCAGTATTTTTACATTATTTCTTCTCTTTTGGTCCCACTGCTGAAGTTCAGCATAATTTCTTTTGAGCCCAAAGGCATGTTATTTCCTTTGTGCTGTGCCTCTGAATTCTCTGCCTCATCTTAAATGGGATCCTTTTTTTCTTTACTTAAGATATCTTTTGATCATTTCAAAGTAATTTTTATATTTATAGTTCACACAACTCTTCTCCTATTTACTGCCCTGTTTATTTGAAATCACATTATAAACACTTATTTTCCTTGACTCACGAATAATTTCTCTAGCAGTGGGGAAAAAAGTTAGTTAGATTCCACAACTGCTTGAAGTCATATTCAGAGCAAATGATGGTGTTTTGATCAGTGGAGCCAGGCTGTGTCAGTATGAATCTTAGTTATCCATTTGGTAAGATCTGAAAAAAATGTAAGTAAATAAGATCACTATCTTACTGGACCTCGGCCTACAAGATGCTGACTGAGACCCTGCTGGATTAAAGACCCTTCTAGAAGTACCTAAAATTTCTATACTTTATTTTTATGAAATGGGGAAATATATCTCATCATAAGGAGAAAAGAATGGGATGGGGAAAAAATGAGCAGAGGACCTGAGTAGTCATGTTTTTAAAGATGACATACAGATGGCCAACAGACACATGAAAAGATGCTCAACATCACTAATCATCAGGGAAATGCAAATCAAAACCACAATGAGATATCACCTTACACCTATCAGAGTGGCTCTTATCAAAATGATGACAAATAACAAGTGATGGCAAGGATGTGGAGAAAAGGGAACCCTTGCACATTGTTAGCAGGAAGGCAAATTGGCGCAGACACTATGGAAAACAGTATGGAGGTTCCTCAAAAATGAAAAATAGAACTACTGTATGATCCATCAATCCCACTCATGGGTATTTATTTAAAGAAAACAAAAAACACTAATTAGAAAAGATATATGCACCCCTATGTTTGTTGCAGCATTATTTCCAATAGCCAAGATATGGAAGCACCCTAAGTGCCCATCAATAGATGAATGGATAAAGAAGATGTTATATATATACAATGGACTATTACTCAGCCATAAAGAAGAATGAAATCTTGAATTTGTGGCAATATGGTTGGACCTGGTGGGTATTAATGCTAAGTGAAATAGGTCAGACATAGAAAGACAAATATTTTATGATTTTACTCATATGTGGAATCTAAAAACCAAAACGAATGAACAAACATAACCAAACAGAAAGAGTCTTAGATACAGAGGAAAAAACAGGTGGTTGCTAAAAGGGAGGGAGGTCGGGGGAGGAGAGAAATAGGTGAGGGAGATTAAGAGGTACAAACTTGCAATTACAAAATAAATGAGTCATGGGTATGAAATGTGCAGTTTGGGGAATATAGTCAATAATAATGTAATATCTTGTATGGTGACAGATGGTAACTAGACTTATCATGGTGATCATTTTGAAATGTATAGAAATATCGAATCACTATGTTGTGTACCAGAAACTAACATAGTGTTGTAGGTCAGTTATATTTCAAGAACAAACAAGCTCATAGAAAAAGAGATCAGATTTGTGGTTACCAAAGGTGGAGGTGGGGTGAGGGGGAATTGGATGAAGATAGTCAAAGGCTACAAACTTCCAGTTAGAAGATAAATAAGTGCTAAGGATGTAATGTACAACATGAGAAATATAATTAACACTTTTGTATGTTATATGTGAAGGTTGTTAAGAGAGAAAATCCTGAGAGTTCTCATTACAAGGAAA
The DNA here is from genome assembly GCF_009873245.2 of Balaenoptera musculus. Classification (NCBI taxonomy): domain Eukaryota; kingdom Metazoa; phylum Chordata; class Mammalia; order Artiodactyla; family Balaenopteridae; genus Balaenoptera; species Balaenoptera musculus. The sequence continues at coordinate 24,577,970 of NC_045787.1, read as the reverse complement.
AATACATATACTTTTTCTATTTAATTTTGTATCTATATGAGATGACGGATGTTCACTAAACTTATTGTGGTAATCACTGCATGATGTATGTTAGTCAAATCATTTGTGCTGTGCACCTTAAACTTACACAGTACAGTATGTCAATTATATCTCAATAAAACTGGAAGAAAAAACCAGAATGGGATAGGAAAGGATAAATATTCTTTGTATATGTTGAAATTTTTCTCATCCCAATTTTGTTATTGTTATTATCAGCAGTATTTCATATAAACATCTAGATGCAGTTGAAGTTTAATTTAGTATCACGAAGAGGCATAACAGATATTGCTGTTCTATAACAGTAAAGATTCATTGTATATGGAATGTGTGTGATGATTTGACTCCCTTTGTAATTTAGGTTTTTCAAGGCAATGGATGTTGACAAGGAATACAAATGACATGTGTGGCAGAGACACCTAGCTGAACAGCCTATGAGATGATGTTGGGCAGTGGCTGTCCAGCCAGAGACTGCATCTCTCAGTGTCTTTCCCATTGTAGGCAGGGCTATGTGACTAGTTCTCACCAATGGAATATAAAGAGAAGTGACTTCCAGACCAGTGTGATTAAGAAACAGGTGGGCTTGGGCCATAGTCTCTTTCCCGTCCATCAGCTGAATGAAGAGGACTCCCAGGACCTAGAAGAGGGAAGAGCCCTAAGGATGATAGAAGAAGCATGGGGCCCTAAGTGACCATGTGGAAGGCTGCCCAACCTAGAACACCTTGGTTGAATCTGCTGTGAAAAGTAAACTTCTATTGTGTTAAACCACAGAGAAGTTGGGACTTATCTATTACAGCAGCTAGCATTTACTGTACCTTGATAAATACAATATGAAAAATATCATATTCTAGTTGTGGGACACTCAGCACAAACCACGTGCAGAATTTCAACAGAAGCAGGAATCAAGTTGAATACATGCTTACTGTGTGTCTGTTTTTAATTTCAATACTTGGAAAATATTCTAAAATGATTCCCTTCTTTCTAATTTCATTGATAATCTTTCTAACTGATGGTATTATCTGAAAAGTTTTAATGAACCTGCTGAAAGGCTAAGAGTTTCAAAGGACAGTTTACTTTAAAAGAGTATAGTACAATGGGTTATCCAAGTGTGTATATTTATGTAATATGTCTAGCACGTGGTTCAAATGCACAGCATGTAAATGTTTGCCTGTGACCATATATTAGCATTAATGACCTGGGTATGGTAGCACAATATATTACTATATTCTTATCATGAGATAATTAAGATTGTTCACATGTCATAAGAACTAGGCACTACAATGCACTGGGCATTGATACTGGGTAAAGAAAAGGATTTAACATGCTCCAACATTCTAAAGTTCACCATCCTCTACCAAGGACATTTCTCTTTCTCTCCTTTCTCTTTACTTCTCTCAGATAATTCCACAGAGACTTGACAAGACTTCAAATTCCAAAATGTTCCAACTGAAATGTGACATGATAGTGAAAATTAAGAATCATAATTGTTATTTTACTTAACTTCTCAGTTCTGCAACAGTCCTGAAGTCTTTTGGGGGTTTGAGATATATTTATTTTAAATACTACATCAGGAAAATTTTAATGTTGATCGCAGATGGGACTATCATATTTATAATTCAATTGTAATTCAGTCATTTCTTTGGGGACAGAAAGTCCTCCAGGGAGAGTCACACATTTACATGATGTATCCCAGTGTTCAGCACTGTATTTGTAACTCTGTTTCAGCCAAGAGATGCGTAAAATCACAAACGACTGGTCAACTCCCTATTGGATGCAACTGAGAAAACTTATGAATTCCATTTTCCACTTATTAAAATTTAATGCTCTAATATTAATAGAGGCTATGAACTAGGTTTTTGTTAAGATTTTCAGATGAGAATCTGAAACTGAGCCAGACTTAGCTAGTACCCAGCAATATTTTGACATTGGTTCTTCTTTCCTCTTTCTATTTCTATTCTGTATGCTTGTCCCTCTCAAACGTTACCATTTTTTTTTTTTTTCCATATTCCTCTTACATCCTCTCTTGGTGGCCAGTCTTTACTTCATCGGGGGTTCTGTTTTCTGTGGCCTCAGAAGAAGACAATTTATACTCAAGGCCATGGCCTCCTACTCCACTTTCATGCCTCTATCATAACTTCTTGGCTGGATTACTGCAATAGCCCTCTTACATGGTCTCCCTAAATGCAGTCTTCCTTCTCCAGAATGATGTTCCAGAAATGCAGTTCTGTTCATATTCCTCCCTACTTATAATCTTTCAGTGTCTTCCCATTGCTCTCAGGATAAAGTCCCAAGTTTTTAACAATGTTGATAAGATTTGTATTTAAGGCTGGCCTGCTACTTATGGTTGTATGACTTGATCTAGTTACATGTTAGTTTTATTACACAGCCAGTCCTCATTATTTGTGGTAGTTATGTTCTATAAAGTTCCTGTGAACATTAAATTAGGGAATACTGAACCATTGCTCCTAGGGGCATTACAGGGTGAGGTTCCTGTGAGCCTCTGATCATGGTATTTTCATTAACAGATCAATATATAACCTTGTTTTATGTATATTTCTGTTTAAAGACATCTTACTGAATATATGTTATTTATTCATTTACATTGAACTCATGGCCAAAGGCACTATATACCTCATGCCTAAATGAAGCTTATCTAACATACATATATTCTCTGTAAGGCACATCGCAGCCTTCTTGCACTAGACACTAGACAGCATTTCAGCTCTATTCTTGGGGGTCATTTAAAATAGTGAAATTGCCAACAAAGGGCACAAAATTTGAAAAACATGGCACTAAATAGACTGAGAAAGGAACACTAACTTATAGTATGAGACCTGAAATGAGAAGACAGAGTGTCACCTTCTTTGACCTCAGTTGGGAATGGGCTTACATCCGGTGATTTAGAATTTTCCCTGCTCCATACATGCCTGTGAATGACCAAAGTACTGTGAGTATTGATTTTGGGGTTACAAATAAATTTTAGTGGGTAGGAAAGTTTGCAAATAAGGACTCTGTGAATAATAGGATTGCCTGTGCATGGAAAGGAAATAAGTTTATAACAGATACTCTTGATTTCCTACTCCATGTTCACCTTGGGCTTTGTTAGCCAATTTCTAATTTCGAAGGAGTTGTGTTTCCTGTTTCCCGTGTGGCCATGTGCTCAGAGAGGAGCCCCTGGACTGCTGCTAATTCATAACCATCTAAACCAATCACTTTGCCAGTGAAAGGTTTAGGAATGGGCATGTGACCCACTGTAGCTAATGATGTGTGGGGGCAGGGGCAGTGAGCTGCAAGGCTTCTGGGAGAGATTTTCCTGCTCACAAGAAAACACACAGGAAGAGATTACTTTCCTCCTTTTCTGTTGAAAGATTTGGTGCCTGCTTGGTGCAGAAGACAACATGAAGACAACTCGGAAACCATGAAGACAGAGTGGATATGCTGAGTATAGCTCAAAGAAAATTTGTATAGTATCTAGGTTTTTGAGGACATTGGTGAACAGTTGTATTAATCAACAAAGCCTCCTTGATATGAAAATGATAATAACCCTTATATGCCAGTTTGAGTAGGCTAGCTTGTTAGTTATTTGCAACCTAAAACATCCTGGTGGTATGTTTTATTTTCCATAAGGCTGGTGTTAGGAATAAGTGGGAGAAAAAATATGTAAATATACATGTATACAAATATATGCATGCCATCTGTTATAGGATTGAGCCTTGATAAATGTTACTTTCCCAATTGTATTTTTAAGGATAGAAAGAGTGTACAAGTTAAAGACTAAAATTCCAAATATTTGTCATCACTGTTTCAAATTAACAATAAAATCAAAATCTTATTGGATATTTTATTTCAATGTTCTTGCTTAAAATTATGATCCCAATTAATTCCTTTTTCCTCTTGGCCATTTGTAACTCAACTGTTCACTCTTCTATTATGTAAGGCATTGGTTAATGCTTTAAATTGTAGTATCATGATAATTATAAAGCTGCACAATATTTCTGTAACAAATTCATCATGCTGTGGGGTAGAGAGAACCTATATTTCAGGGGGCTTTGTGAGTATTTCAAAGGAAGAATGGCAAGTTTTCAGAAATTGAAGTTTATGTATAAAAAGTAAATACAGGGGATTTATTCTCAGCTATTGTTTATTCATTCAACTAAGTATTTTTAAGTCTTTATATAGTAATAATCAAAGCATGGGCAGGGTTGCAAAGTGCTCTAGAGGATATGTGTCATGTCACTAAGACTTAGAATCCTTGGCACGGCATAGGTTGTAAAGTTTTGGAGAGCACGGGCTCTTTTTCAAACATCTTTGTATTGTCCATGCTGCCAAGTCTAGATATTTTTTACACAGTAAGCCCTCAATAAATACTTGTCAAATGCAGTAGAACACGCAGCACTCAAACACACACACTCACACAAACACATTTCTATAGGATTAATATTTGCCAAAAGAATATGTGATTTTTTTGCCTCTGTTGAATTTTTAACTGGTCATTGGATGACTCTGTGTCCTGGTATTTCTCACACATTTCTCTGTTAGATTGCCCAAAACCATCTGAGAAGTGTCATTTGTCCAGCTTTGTAGAATGCTCAGTCACTTCCTGACACAGTCGTATCTCGTGGTGCACAGGTGATAGTGTTTGGTGACGTTCTTTGTGATTTTACTTTCCTGAGAGGCCTGATGAAGCCACGCCATTCAGCAGGGATTGCAGCACTGTCGTTTCTTGTGAGTGTCCACTGAGACCTTGAACTTCCAAATGATTTCTCTGAGACACTTCTAGGATTCTGACAAGTAGTCTAACACACAGCTATTTTTTTTCTCTTATAGATAATGTATTTGAGCATCTAGAATAAAACCATTTTCTCTCTTTGATAGAGAGAGTATTTAATTTCCTTTTAAACATTTAAGTCTAGTATTGTCACTTCCTCCGCTATTATTTTCCAAAGTGCATTTCAATCAGTGTTGACATATGAATTGCCATATTATTCCCTATACGACATGCACAATAAAACTGAGAAACTTGAAATCAGACTTCCCTCAATCATAATGAAATTAACGTAAAACATGAATTTAAACTTTTAGGGTGCTACGTAAATGTTATTACTATGACTGTTGACTACTATTTTAAATCCCTATGACTGCTGAAACCCTCACTATAATAAAATATAGCTGTGTTTTTTTTTTAATGGAAAGCAATGCATCTTTTAAAATACACAAGACTTGGATTTTAAAATGAAAGAACAAATGGCCTTTTATAGATTTGTAAACTCGATTTATGTTATTTTGAATAAACCTGTTATGGGATTGGCTGACTTTGCTGCCTACTGTTGGGTGTTCTTGTTTCTCTATGAGATTAGGGTACACTAAGTTAGGTTATAGAAAAAAAAGTCCTAAAATCTCAGTAGATTAACACCACACAAGTTTATTTCTTGCTCAGGCTACGTGTTCATTGTAGATTGACAGAGGGGAGGTACTGTTCATCGTTGTCACTCAGGAGTCAAAGCCAATGAAGGCTGCATCTGGACAAGAACTTCCCAAGGAAAAGCGAATGTGGATCTTAAAACTTTTCCTGAGAATTAACACATTTCCTTTGTGCTCATCTTTCATTGGCCAAAGCAAGGCATATGAGAGGACGAACTTCAGCCAGGTGAGCAGGAAGTACAGCCCTCCCACAGGGCTGGAAGGAGAATTAGAGTCTCTGTGAATAACCCTAAACTGGAAATGCAATTAGAAAGGCGAGTTCGGAGCCATTTCCTGAAGGTGTCTTTGCAAAACACACAAATAGCTTTTATTTTATGTTTCTGTGGGTTGGTTTTTTTCAGTTGGAGGGCTTGATGGGGGATATTAAGAAAGAAGTTTTACCTGTTACTAGCTACCCCTTTGTTCTACCTGTATGTTTCTTTAGGAAGTCTAAATAATGCTGAACTCTGTTTGTAGGGCAATACATGAATTATTGCATACAGAACAGTGAGATGTCTGTGCACATTAGGTGAACAGTTTGCTTTAATTACATGTGTGAAATTTAAGATAGTCAAATGGTAATTTTTTTTTTTTGATATCCGTATCTATTACTTTTATTGTCTGTGGTAGAATGATATAGTATAATCCTAACCCAGTTATAATAAATGAGATACAGCCCCCCTCCCATATGTGCTCTCTTGACTTCTTTTGAAAATATATATGCTTATTCACTTTTGAAATGAGTGTACATTTTAAAAATCATAACAACAAAACAAAAAATCACATTGTCTTAAGTGTGTTTAATAATCACTTGATATATTAATATTTTTCCATTGGTGTCAGTCAATTCACTAACAGATTGCAAAAATTTTTTAAAAAAGAAAAAAAGAAAAGAAAAATGGAAACCATAATACTGCCATGGCTGCAATTAAGAGAGTGTTTTGGGGAAGGGATTAGAATGACCCTGGGTGGTAGGTAGGTTTTGTTGCACTGAGTATACATCAAAAAGCCTATTTTCAAAGTTGGTTTAGGGAAATTAAGACAAAATAAAATAATTTTCATTTAGTGTGAATTAAAAAAAATGTGGGTGTACACTTTTTTGAGCAGAAGTTTAGCATTAAAGTGACTAAATTGCCAAGTGGAAAGTAATGCCCTTAATGGAAGTATAATGAGTAGTGAGGTCAAGAAATGGATGTACTGTAAATTATTTTCTTAATAAAGAACAGACCTTTATTCTCCAATTTCTTTTAATTTCAACAGTAAAGATTTTTAAACAATAGACAAAGGGCAGTGGGATAGACTTCTGCTTTATAAAATGTCATCAAAAATCTTCAAAAAAAGTTTCTAATAGGATGGTCTCATAGATGTTACCTTTGTTTTTCAAAGACTTTGAAGCTTGGGAGGTATTCTCTTTTGTTATTGAGTTACCTCCTCTGTTTGTTTATTACCACTCTATTAAGGCTTGCTCTTGGCAGGAGCAGACATCCTCTTGGCTGCCCAGAGCAGGACCTGCACATGCTCCATCCAAGGAGATGATCACTGGGACCAACCAGCTCCTACAGAGATACATCTCTGCTCACAGCAAGAGAGGAAATAGGAAATGACTCAGGGCAAGTTGTGCTAAGCTGGAAGAATGAATTAGACACACTCCTAAATTGAATCGGAAAGTATTATAGTCAGAGATAAAGGAGAAGGGGTATGAGAAAGGTTGCTTACTGTTCCCACCTGGGGACTGAAAAAACGTTTATGTGTAGTACCTCTTGACAACTCCAGGTTCTTTTCAGTCGTGTTAACCAGAAAGGGGCATCACCACTGAATAGATACTTTCGTTATTTCTGCTTTCTTAATTTTTTATATGTCTAATTATGAAAGAACAGTATCCTGGAAACCAAAATTAGTGAGCTTGACTGAAACAAGCATTTCCCACTTAAAAATTTGGAAAATAAAACTGTAACAGTAGCTCTGACCTCAGAGGCGCTCTCCTTTATAATATGCAGTGCAAACTTGGGCAGCTCCATCTAACCTCAGGTCTATGAAAACAGAAATTTCTACAATGGACTTGTAAGCTTTATGTTCTTAAATCATATCATTATTTTGTCAAGACATTGGAAGAGAAGCTAGAAAAGCAAATTTTATCTCCCAGGAAAAAATAAATCTCTGAACAATAGCTTCTGTTAGTCTTCATGTTACCCTAGTACATTTGGTCATTTTACACCTTTTTTATAAAAATGAATTAAGAGTGTGAAAGTCTAAAACTTAATGCCAACTACACATCGTCTCATTTGATGAGCTCTTGGTTTTCGTTTATTTTTAACCTTATTTGGTAAGGATATTTAGGAAATTACTTCCTAAGCCTCTTTGGGTATTTATTTTTTATTGATTCTGAGTGCCAGAAATTCAAAAAACAGGATGAAATGCTTACTCTTAGGAAGGTATAGAGTCTATAATAAAATAAAAATGTAGACTAAACAACAACACGACCAAGAAGAACAGAACGTGAGATGAAGGAAACAAACAAAAACCCCAGCATCTCAGGATAAAGCAGTCAGTAGTGTTTACATCGGTTGATTAGGGTATGTAATGGGAGAGTTTTATGGGCTCTCTTTCTTCATCTTGATCTCTTCTTCTCCTCTGTCCTCTTCCCCTCCTTTTTCTCTATGTAATGATAATTACCAGAAATTCATGCAGAAAAAAATTGAGAAACAAAACCTAAATGAATATCAGTTACCTTATAATAATATTTTTGCACACAGTAGAGATACAGGCATCCAGAGAATATTCTCACGGGAAGCTCTCTCTGACCTTGTTTTTCTAGGAATATAATTAGTCCCTGTGTCATAGCCCTCTATTAAGCTTATATTGGGTGGGCCAAAAAGTTCATTTGGGTTTTTCTGTGGGTGTTACGGGAAAAACCGGAATGAACTTTATGGCCAACCCAATCTTTTATTCTTTTTTTTTTTTTAACATCTTTATTGGAGTATAACTGCTTTACAATGGTGTGTTAGTTTCTGCTTTATAACAAAGTGAATCAGCTATACATATACATATATCCCCATATCTCTTCCCTCTTGTGTCTCCCTCCCTCCCATCCTCCCTATCCCACCCCTCTAGGTGGTCACAGAGCACCAAGCTGATCTCCCTGTGCTATGTGGCTGCTTCCCACTAGCTATCAGTTTTACATTTGGTAGTGTATATATGTCCATGCCACTCTCTCACTTCGTCCCAGCTTACCCTTCCCCCTCCCTGTGTCATCAAGTCCATTCTCTAGTAGGTCTGCATCTTTATTCCCGTCCTGCCCCTAGGTTCTTCATGACCATTTTTTTTTTTTTTTAGATTCCATATATATGTGTTAGCATACAGTATTTGTTTTTCTCTTTCTGACTTACTTCACTCTATGACAGACTCTGTGTCCATCCACCTCACTGCAAATAACTCAATTTTGTTTCTTTTCATGGCTGAGTAATATTCCATTGTATATATGTGCCACAGCTTCTTTATCCATTCATCTGTTGATGGACACTTAGGTTGCTTCCATGTCCTGGCTATTGTAAATAGAGCTGCAATGAACATTTTGGTACATGACTCTTTTTGAATTATGGTTTTCTCAGGGTATATGCCCAGTAGTGGGATTGCTGGGTCATATGGTAGTTCTATTTTTAGTTTTTTAAGGAACCTCCATACTGTTCTCCATAGTGGCTGTATCAATTTACATTCCCACCAACAGTGCAGGAGGGTTCCCTTTTCTCCACACCCTCTCCAGTATTTATTGTTTGTAGATTTTTTGATGATAGCCATTCTGACTGATGTGAGATGATATCACATTGTAGTTTTGATTTGCATTTCTTTAATGATTAATGATGTTGAGCATTCTTTCATGTGTTTGTTGGCAATCTGTATATCTTCTTTGGAGAAATGTCTATTTAGGTCTTCTGGCCACTTTTGGATTGGGTTGTTTGTTTTTTTGATGTTGAGCTGCATGAGCTGCTTGTAAATTTTGGAGATTAATCCTTTGTCCATTGCTTCATTTGCAAATATTTTCTCCCAGTCTGAGGGTTGTCTTTTCGTCTTGTTTATGGTTTCCTTTGCTGTGCAAAAGCTTTTAAGTTTCATTAGGTCCCATTTGTTTATTTTTGTTTTTATTTCCATTTCTCTAGGAGGTGGGTCAAAAAGGATCTTGCTGTGATTTATGTCATGGAGTGTTCTGCCTGTGTTTTCCTCTAAGAGTTTGATAGTGTCTGGCCTTACATTTAGGTCTTTAATTCATTTTGAGTTTATTTTTGTGTATGGTGTTAGGGAGTGTTCTAATTTCATTCTTTTTATTTTATTCTTTTGACTTATAATATTTTAGAAGGCAGGCTGACTACAGTACATTTGATGCTTTGGCATGAATTCTAATACAATTTAGAAATTTTAATAATTTCTAAGCAAGATTACCACATTTTTATTATTGAATATTTTTTTAAACCTGTTTCCACCATAGTCAAGTTCCAAAGCGAATAAAATAGCAGAGTTGCAACATGTACATTTTCAGCTCCTTTAATAGGCTATTTGTCCTTAAGAGGTTTTAAAAGATTTTTGTTTCCACATTTCAGGTTGAAAAATAATATCCAGTATTTGTTCATGTCTATATTTACTCTCTTTAATTGTGCGTCAGTTTTAACACATAAGATATCAGACATGTGGATGGTCATGATTTTCAGAGAGTAGAATCCATTATTTTCCTTAGGTGATAACCCAGAGAGTGATGCAGAACTCCAAATACAATGGTTGACCGCACAGCAAGTTTCAGCATCATCGCTCTCGAAAACCTTTCTGGTCAAGTGCAGAACTTTTTAAAGATTAAAGCAGATTTGTGGTATCAAAAGGTATTCTGATCGTCAGCCAAAATTCCAGGAGGATAGGGTTATGCACCATAAACATTATCCTCTTTTCCAATGATTTCAAGGTATGTTTTTAGAGATAGATTAAATGTAGATTCCCTTTGTATTTGTAATCCATATTCCAAATTACTGCAATAGATTTACTGTGCAGTTTGGCTTGAACTTCAAGGATCTGAAGGCTGGCTTGGTCAAATGACTTTCAAAAGAGCTCTAGTTATTACCATGCTTAATGTTGTAAGCCAAATGAAATAAGGAAGCTAGAAGAGAAGCTCAGTTTTCTTTGGAGAGAGTATACTATATCTTGCTTTAATTTGTTCCTTGGAGTCTTTGCATGCTATTGGTGATATAGGTAAGACAAGGTTACAAAAAAGGTCTTTCTACTATTTCTCCAAAGCAAGGTTTCTGCTTTATGCTGAATTCCATAAATTCGGATTCTAAGTAGTCTTAAATTCACAAAAATACTACGTTTTAGTTTATACGAAAAGTTTACAATCTCCCATCCAAAACTCTTGGGGCCGAAAATGCTTAAGAATTCAGATTCCCAAAAAAAAAAAAAAAAAAAAAAAAAAGAATTCAGATTCCCACCCACCCCTCAGTTTTAGAAAGGTAATATTGTGCACATACTATATATTATGTAATATTTTTAGCAAGGTCTGGGGCAAACCCCCATGGTCAAATATATTCATATTTTCCCAGCAAATGTATGAATGTTCACGGTCAGTAAGATAAATAGAGACGATCAGTAGCTTGCTTTCAGTTCAGGTCAGATCTTTTTAACCAAAAATAAAGAAACCCTGAAGTTTTCCAGAGCATTTTGGATTTTGGAATTTCAAATAAGGGATTACAGGTCTGTACCCATTTTGTTTTTCTGGTATAACTTGGTAGACTTTGTGAACCTTTTAGATATTTATCAATAAAGGGAAGCATCATAGAATTGTTTTAAAACATTAAGTTAAATGTTTATAATATCTTTAAAATATTTGGAAACTTTTGTTATCCTAGTGTTATTGGTATAAAGACAGTAAAGTATTACTGATAACCGGTCATACAGGCACAAGCATTAGTATTTGCTTCATAGTTATAAAAATGAGATTAAATTGCATTTTAAATTTTGAAAAATTTTCATTGGAAACACTGATTATGTTATACTTGAGTTATACACCATCACATCCCTCCTCTGGCTCTCTTGATCCTATCCTCTCTCCTACTACAGGAATTTTCCTTCTGTAAAATTTCTTCCTCTTTCTTTCTTGGATCGTTTTGGATCATTTTCTCTCCCTGACATTCTAATTACCAAACTGAGATCATGTTTAGTGACTTAAGATAGGACTTTGGAATTACTAAGAGTTATTAGAAAAGTTGTGGGATTATCTAAGTTTTCATCCAGAGAAAGGAGAAGAAAGTAATCTCTAAATAGAGTTTAAAAGAAGACTGGGAGGTAAAAATAATTTGATCATGGTTACCTCCCTTGAGTCTTTTTTGGGTCAATTTAGTGGTTTCAAATTTTATTCCTTGCTTCTCTATTTCCTTCCAGTAGGTGCCCAATTTTTTCTGCTTCCTTGTTGAACAAGGCTTTTCCTTCTATACCCCTCATTCATAATCCAATCTACTCAAAACTGTGGTCATCCCTGCCACTCCAGGGAAACTAGTCTTAAATCTCACCAATGACTTTCTAGTTGCCAAATCCAACATAAACTTCTTTGTTTTCTTCTTACTGAACCTCTCAGCAGTATCTGACCCAGCTGATTACTCTATCTTTTTGACAATACTTTTACTGTCTTGGTTTCTGTGACACACATTAACCTTATTTTCATTCTGTCCTGTGACATCTTCTTTTCAGGCTCCTTGTTGATTTCTCCACTCCCCACTTCTACATGGAAGTGGTCCAGGGATAGGTTATGGGTTCTGACTCCTTTCTGCACATCAGGTAACTGCATTTGGGTTCATTGTTTTGTGTCATCTATAGGCTGATGACATCTAAGTTTAAATCACCAGCCCTGATCCTTCCCATGAGTTATGGACTGTGTATTTAACTGTCTTCGTGACCATACTGTTATTGTCTGATGGATGTCTAATGGATGCCCCAAAGTTATATGTCCATCAGGCAGTTTTCCCTCAAATCTGTTCTCCCTGTCTTGTCCATCTCAATAAATAACACCATCATTCATTCACTGTCTTGGGCCAAAAATCTAGGAGTTGTTACTGCTCCCTTTCCCTTATATCCCACATCCAAGCCATTCACATCATGTCCTAACAGTTTTGTCTTCATTATTCATTGTGAATAGAGAATCTATCTCTACTACAACAATCCGGGTGAGAGATTATGTTTTCATACCATTCTGACAGACGTGTGAAAAACAGATGGTTGGGGACAAGAATGGAAAATTCCCACTGCACTGAACCCTACCTCAAATATTATCACAAAGTACACTCCCTTTGGCTGACTATGTCCTAGGTAGACTTGCCTTCTCTTGTTCTTGATGCATGCCAAACCCTTTCCTCACTCAGGACCTTTGCACTTGTTGGTCCTCTTGTCTAGACATTTTCTTGTTTATATATTGGTTTACTTATTTCTCTTTTCTTGCTCCCTTCAAATAAGATGTAACTAATATACACCCTCTTTCCTGTTCAACCCTGTATTCCCAACAGCTATCGAAGACCAGTACATAGCAATTGCCTGTAAATATTGGTTGATTCAATGAAAGAATGTATGTATTTAGGGCTTGCAATTTAAATGGAAAAAAAAAAATCCATGCTGTGATAGAACACTGGGAGTCTCAGTGACGACTCCTGGGTCCTAACTCAGCCACTTTGGCAAACTCAATTAAAAAAAGTTCTCCATGTGTTTTTTCCTTACTCCCAAGCATGCAGCTTCTTGTGCCCATTAAACAAAAACAAATGACAGCCCACGGAAATAAAAATGTAGGACATATATTTCCACATTGAGTTCAATACTGCAAAAAACACATAATTTCAAGCAGATGGTTTCTCCTCAGTAACAGTGCCCTTTTGATAAAATTTTGCACCACAGGAAATCCATTACAATAAATATCTGTTCCAGTATCTGTCCATTTAGCAATAATTCTCCATATGCTTGATTCCTCTTTTCTGATGAACTGTCCTAGGGACCCTCCTCTCCTTCCCTCTGAGGTTTCCAGGGTTTAAACTCTGCCTCTGAGTACTTGCTTGTTGTCATGGTAGCCTTGCTAATTTTGCTTATATTTTTTCCCCATATTTTCCCACAACCTTTGAAAAGACCAAGTTATATATGTGCCAAAGGCTATTTCTGACTTAATGTTGTAGGCATGAAAGTATTTCTTTTCTTAGCCTCTTGAAAAATGTTAAACTGTTGTCTCAGCGTCATTGATTGAGACTCTTTGTTTATTCCCAGGGCTGAAAGTTAAGGCCATTCTATTTTGATAGAACTATTTATTTAAAGCAAGTTTGAAATCAAAGACATCTCATACAGTATGCAGGGAATGCTGTTTAACCCAAGTAATCCCAAAGTAAATAATTTATTGGATTACTCAGTAGGTTGAGAAATGAAGGTAGGATTTGGGTGTATTTGGTCTGCCTTTTATTTTTTAATTACTCACTAAATAAGCGCATGTGTTATGTGAGTTTAGAAGAAAACAAAGTATTATTGAAAAGAAGATACTATCCTTGTAGTGACCTTAGGTGGTCCAAGAAAGAACAGGTCCCATCCATACCCTTATAGCAGGGGCAGTCCTGCTACCCCTGCTTGTGTGGTGGCAGTCACATTTGCATCTGACACGTAGCTTTACCAAAAAATGGCTCTGTGGCTGCAAGAGAACCATTTAAACTCTCCGGGCTCATTTCTTTATCTATAAAACAAGAAAAAATCTCTCAGGTTCCTTCCAGCTCTAAGACTGAGCCATTCTCTTCTAGACCAACCAGAAATTATCATAGGAGTGAGGCAAGACGCAAAGCAGTCTAGCAAGGGCCGAGAGACCATAATATGGATCTTTCTGCAACTCAAGACACGGATGGCCCCTCCTATCCATTTTATAGCAAACACTTGCTTCCTTTCAAGCTGATAAAATGTCATTTTGTTTCACTGTGTTTTCTTTTATGGGAAACATGCCACAGATCTTGTATAAAAGTTATTTTACTCTTGTGGATGAAAGAATACAATACAGAGATTTTTGTTTCTTATTCTTGCCTTTTCAATGAGTTTTTGGATTGCTAATTTTTTTGTTGTCAATTAAAAGTACATCTCCACAAGCCCAGCTGCTCATGGACCCACGTCGGCTGCACATCCTGTTTCCTTGGCGGTCAAGCTCCTGTTGTTAAGCCCTGAGAAACAATGCTTATTTATTTATTTACTTTTTGTGAGGAGAATCCTGATCATTTGCTCTTTCTGGTAAAAAGAAGGAAATAGGGTAAACAACAGAAAATATTTAAGTAGACTATAAGAAGGAACTTATTGACCCTGGGCAATGAAAAGCTGGCAAGAAGTGCTAAGAGTTGTAGATCGACAATTGGTGACCACTTGTTTAGGAGGATTTAAATATCTAATTGAGTCATTATAGAGACCTCAATTAGATGGAGTGTACACAATCACAGTTACTGGTCTACCAATTCCCAGCGTACAGTACTTCAGTCAGGAAACCCTTGGAAATGTAAAGCAGGTAGTTTAGGCCAAATTAAAGGTTTAACAGATTTATAGAGCTCACTATATAAAAAGCAGTACATGATTAAAATATTTTCAGGCAGGTTTAAATGAAGTTATGGGTGAAGATGCATTACACATTAATAAAGGGAACATGGAAATTTGAAATAGATATCTGCTCTAAGAAACACTCCTGCTTTTTGCCTCAAATATTTTGAAATTGACAACATGCACAAAATGTGCCTTGTTACCTGTCTCAGAGAAAGCCTGTCAAGAGTAACTGGTTCATTAATTTGACCTGTTATGGCATTTCTTATGTTCTTAGGTTCCTATGACCTCCTTGAAGGCTCATTTGGCCTTGAAGCACCACAAGGTGAAAAAAAAATCTCAAAATTAATCAAGAAGTTACCAGAGTGCTCTTACAAAGGCTTTAGCACATTGTCGGCTTATCCTTGAAAGAACAGCCTCCACCAGAATCTTTTTCTCTAGGAGAGTGGCAGAAGGGCAGAGAAGGGGATTGTGAAATTGCTGCCAGAAACTGGGTTTCCTCCCTAATCCTTGTCTCCCTTTCAGCCATGCACAGAAAAATCTTGAGTTCAAATATTTAGATAATCTCAGATGAAGGAATGTAGATCTACTCATTCCTTAGAGTTTCAGGGTAAGGCCTGAATGGACACAATGGGCAAGTCAAGTGTCTTTCATTACTAGTAAGAAAATCAAAACTGACTCAACCTAAGGTAAACAAATCCACACGAAGCAATTAGGAAAGTGCAAAATGCATTTTTATTTCAAAATATTGTAATAATCTTAAAGGTGTGCTCTCTTGAATGCATATGATTTAATGAGAAAGTAATTCGTTACCTATGTATGATTACTTTGATTTATGTCTAAGATGTGTAACATGTTATGGGCAAATAGGATGGGACAGCAGTAAGGTGCAAATAAGTCTGTTTTGATCAAAAAAAAACCCCGTTATACAAACTGTTTTTCCAGAAGGTGGACACTTGCTCCTGAGGTGGTTGATTCTTTCACCTTGTTGTTATGTCTGAAAAATTAATGCTTGTTCTGCAACTATAAACCAGCCTGTAAGTGAAAGCCGCTCTGCCAACATTGTTTGAGTCATTAGAAGAGTAAACCAGTTGTTCTCCTGTCCTTTCTGCGTGGCTGAATTTCCTTAATGACCAATTCATTGTGTGCCTTCAAGCATGACTCCTAAAAAGCTGCGATCTCTTTAATGAAGGATCCATTAGTCTTTCAAGAATGTGAACATGTGAAGTTGAAAAACCTATTCAATAAGGTATCTCCTTGAAAGAACTCTAGTCATGCTGGGAAGTACATTTACACAGAACATAACTTCTTCATGCATGTTTAACTGAGCAGAATGGTTTTTGGAGTCACATTAGCTGACCCTGAGAAGAACATGGGCTCAGTTTACTAAATTCTTTCCATTTTCATAAAGTTGCTAAAATGCCACATTTCTCTTCAGTCCACATTTATACATAGCAGAGCATTCCTTCTTAGAACATAAGCCATTGTGCAGTCCTCTTTCTGCATCCTTTGAACCTTGGCAGCACACTGTCTCCAAGATTCCATGATCATAGACAGTCACCCTGCTGTTGTGCGCAATGTACTGCTTTATACAAATCTTTCTGGTGCCATTGGAAATGACTCCCAGGAGACAAAGCTCAAGAACGACCCAGAGTTTTGCCTCTTTGTATATTCAGTTCTGCATTTCATCTTTGCAGTTCTAAACCTATTCAGAGGTCTATCTGTTTGAGCTAGTAAAATTTAGCATATCCTCTGCTGAATCTAGAGAGGAAAAAGATATAATTATGATACATGAATTGCTCTTGCTCTGCACATTAACACAGTAATAGGAGACAGGAGTTTTTCAATATAAAAAAAATAGGTTTTTGCTTTTATTTCACATATTTAAAAATAATGCAGTATATCAGGAATTAATTTTAAGATAGTCAAGTGTGATTCATCACCATTAAGTCACTTTTACCAAGGAAAATAACTCTATATACTTTCTATATCATAGGAGGAGAAATAAAGTATATTTCATTTTAACACAGAAGTACAATTTTGTCCCACAGTATAATTGGATTAGTGATATAGGAAGGTATCTCATAATAGGGTTTTACTGTATTCTCCCCTAAAGTTGCATAATAAGTATCAGCTTCCATAAAGGTACTTACCTGCAGAGTCATCTGACTAGTTTCTCTGAGTATATTCCATAGTTTCCATTGAATATGTTCACTTGGGAGATTTCTAGTCTAGTATTAATTTTTATAGAATTAAATATATTGGGGGGCTTCCCTGGTGGCGCAGTGGTTGAGAATCTGCCTGCCAATGCAGGGGACACGGGTTCGAGCCCTGGTCTGGGAAGATCCCACATGCCACGGAGCAACTGGGCCCGTGAGCCACAATTACTGAGCCTGCGCGTCTGGAGCCTGTGCTCCGCAACAAGAGAGGCCGCGATGGTGAGAGGCCCGCGCACCGCAATGAAGAGTGGCCCCGGCTCGCCGCAACTAGAGAAAGCCCTCGCACAGAAACGAAGACTCAACACAGTCATAAATAAATAAATAAATAAATAAAAGAACGTGAATTTCTTTAAAAAAAAAAAAAAAATATATATATATATATATATATTGGGATACTGATTATTTGGAAAGAACTGGAGTTAATAAAGAGTTTGGTAAGCAAAGAGATGGTCTATTACCCAACTTTTCCCAGTCAGGAAGGGTTGAAGCTAATGGTTTTGACTACGTGTCAGGTGAAAGTATTGTATAATAAATGCTGTTATAACTAGGGTCTTGCTTTAGCAGAACCCCTTGGATGCAGACATGTGTGGGCATGTCTGAAGCCCAGCAAGGCATTGTCGACTCGGTGCACGAAGGGCTGAGGAAGTTTCCTTGGAGAAGATGCCTTCCTTCTGAGGAAAGAAGGGAGGGAGACAGTGAAGCTTGACGCAATAACAAAGACAATCTCCAGAAGGAAGCAGGGATTTTGAGTTCAGCATGGAGTCTTGCTGTTTGCAGCTGATTCATTTTCTAGTCTAGACCCCAGTGGACTCCTTCGTGTGGGTTCTGACCTGCGAAGTGTGTGTGTGAAAAGCCTGGGTGGGCGTGTGAGGAAGGACGACTTTGAATAAAAGCTGAATGACTAGGATTCTCTCAGACACCATTGTTTCGGTACTAACACTAATGATGTAACACAGAAAGTAGGAAGAGGAGTGTCCACCCGCTTTGCGAAAGACAAAATAAAACAAAAACAAAACAAAACAAAAACCAAAATTGCTGCTGTTTGACTGACTGCTACAAGGGCCCATGTGTGAAATTGTGGGGCAAAGTGGGAAGTGATGTGGCTCAGCAGAAATGCATCATTGTGTGGATTTAGGGGAAGAGGTCACTGGGAGGGGGAGGGGGGATGGGGAAGAAGATAAATTGAGGCATTGAGGCTACTTCTGTTATCATTAATTTTTGTGATGGTGAACAATGTGCTTACTTGCTCTTCTCTATTTTTACATTATTAAAATAAGTGTTAGAGCCACTCGTTCACTTTCATGTTTAGTGGGTAGTGAAACTTGAAAGATTTATTTGCTTAAAAGTTTTAAATGGCTGTCTATTTTTTTAAACTTATTTAGGATGTGCCTATTTATCGAAAATCTTTCCTCTTAGTATTGAAATGGTAGGAAAACACATTTCCCCCCAAACACATGGCATGATTATCTATTCTAAACTGGAGAGTGTGTAGAATGTAAGTTGGCTGGACTCCTCTAACTCATTTTGTCCCCCAAAATGTCAGCCCCAAATCATCCTCTAACGCAGGATTTCTCAACCTTGGCATTATTGACACTTCAGACTTGAAAATTCTTTGTTTGGGGGGACAGCCCTGTGCATTGTACTATGTTTAGCAGCTTCCCTGACCTCTACTCACTAGATGCCTGTAGCACACACCCCCACCCCTCAGTTTTGTTACAGTAAAAAATGTCTGCAAACATAGCCAGGGGAGGGGAGGCAAAATTACCGGAGGTTGAGAATTAATGCTATAATGTAACACAGTGTACTAATTTGAAATTAAGATATTTTATGAAATGTTTTTGAGCACCTACACAGACCGTGACAATAACTACTAGTAATGATGTGCTATTAAATATAAACTGAGGTATATTAAAAAATTTAAGCATTTACTTGAGCATTTATTCATTTGAATTGGGCACTATTGATCTGGGAGTAGTTAGGAGCACTCCACCAACAGGAGCCGGGGAAAGACTGACATAGAGAAAGTGTGGAAGCAAAGAAAGGAAGTAATTTGATTGGCTATAACTTAAAGCCTAGTTGGTTGTTTGTGATTGGTTGTCCTTAGCGTGTTTTTTTTTTTTAATATTTATTTTATTTATTTATTGTCTTTAATTTTTGGCTGTGTCGGGTCTTAGTTGTGGCACGCGAGATCTTTCATTGCAGCACGCGGGCTTCTCTCTAGTTGTGGTGCGCAGGCTTCTCTCGTTGAGGTGCGCGAGCTCAGTAGCTGTGGCCCATGGGCTTAGTTGCCGCACGGCATGTGGGATCTTAGTTCCCCAACCAGGGATTGAACCCACGTCCCCTGCATTGGAAGGTGGATTCTTTACCACTGGACCGCCAGGGAAGTTCCGTCCTTAGCGGTTTTGGTTTCATAATCTTGAGGCATTTACAGGCTTGGATTTTGGTTTGCTTTAGCTGGACATCTACAGCATCAGAGCCAACTCAAGTCTAGTGGTCTCTGTTTAATTAATTTAATAGTGCTTTCGCAGGTGTGGGCAAACTTTCTGTAAAGGGCCAGATAGCAAATATTTTAGCCTCTGTGGGCTCCAGGGTCTCTGTTGTGACTACTCAACTCTGCTGTTGTAGAGCAAATGAATGGATGAATGGGCTGTATTCCAATAAAATTATTAATATATATATTTGGTCCAAAGGGCTGCAGTTTGCCAACCTCTCTGCTATAGGAAAACACGGCACTACATACCACACGTACTAAATTATGTTAAGTCATTGATCCCCCAACCCCCAAAGCTAATGTAGAACAAATAAATGAAAAATAGGTACATTTTATATATTTATATATATATATATATATATATATATAGACAGATAGATAGATAGATAGATCACCTATCAAGGCTCAGACAAAGTCATTCTGCAATAGGATTTGTGAATTTTATTTTTTGTCATTTCAACTTTATTATTGCAACAACAGGCTGAATGAAGAGAGTGACTTTGTTTTCAACATACTTTTAGAGCCTAGTGCAGTGATTACTGAAAAGTAAGAAAAACCATGTGGGAGGAACAGAATTATTGTTATCAAACCAATGAATGTGTGGAAAGAAATAGAAATGCTTTAATAGTATATTGGAAAACAATTTAACACTCATACTATTTGCCTAAATAATACTTATTAAAGAGGGACCAACTAAAAAAGGCCAGGCCATCTCTGGGCTGATGCTGTATGAGGGTTTAGTGAGATGGTCATGCCACAGAGGTCATATTTTATAAGGGGACTAACTCCATCTAGAGATTCTAGAGACAAATAAAATCCAAATTTCAGAGAGGTACCCTTGCCACTTCTCCCTCCCTCTCTCCATCACTCCCTCCTTTCCCTCTCCTTGCCCCTTCCCTTCCTTCCTTCCTTCCTTTCTTTCTAATATAGAGACTCAAGCAAAGTTGCCTTGATTAACCCCAACCCATGTCATTGGACTCTAGCATTCTTCTCAGGTCTCTGGGGATTCTAAGGATGGCTTATGTTTATTCATCTTTGGCTTCAGCTGCAGCTGTCAATTTGATGAGTCATTTCATTATGTGCTGAGTGTACCTTGGTATTCCAAATGTCACAAGGTTCCTTTTCCTCGATTCCCTCACACTTCCTCCCCACTAACAAGCCCACGTGTATAGTGGCCTTTATTATTGGTTTGAGTAGATGTAGGAAGCATTGTAACGCAAACAACTTATAATTGATTATTAGACAATTCATATATCCTCTAAACTATTCTGCAGTCTCTAACTTCCAAGATATTTGCCTCTCACCCAATCTCTCCTTTCTCTTTGCCCCTGGAATCATATCTCCCACCCACCCCACCCCCAAATCTGTTCTATTTTATTAAGAGAAGCATTGAGTCTCTCCAAGCCTAGCCCTGCATATGGAAACTCACCCATACCCTGTGCTTGACAATGGACTGTCAGTTCTGGCTCTTGAAAATTTCTCAATCATCTGTAAGGGGAAGGAAGTAATCAGGTGAGTTATTTTTCCCTGATGTGAATTAACCTTCTTTAGAGGAAAGAAGCAGTCTTATTTAGTGGGTTTTTTTTTTTTTTTTTTTTTTTTTTTTAGGCTAAATCTCCCTTATGCATTATGCCTTTGGAAACCATAGCACAGATGAAGTTTAGATTTTATCTATTTGTTTTTGCTTGTTTGTTTTACTTTATTTAGTTATCTTTTTGCCTGCCAGTGGTCAGCTATGCAAAGATGATAAGATCTTATTGACCATGAAATGGGAGGGAATGACCATAGTATAGCTAGGAAAGCCTTTTCCAAAATTTTTGTTTGGGTTATACTCTTGGCAAGATGTTGAGACAATTAAAAAGTTTGGATTTATTTTTGAAACTATTCTTTCAGGTTTTAAAAAAATTATATTTTATTTATAGGAGTTTCTTCCTTCCTCCTCCCTCTTCTTTTGCCACCCCCTCAGTCGAAAGTGAACAATTAAGCACTTAATTGGGTAATTTAGGTCTCAGATTCCCTTTATTTTAAATTATACATATAAGATCATTCTTGTCCTACTTAATTTTAACTTTTGAAGATTTAGTCATAAAGAACAGGTGGGGGAAATTTTTTTCTAAGAATAATTACATGAATAGAGGTCTGAAACTAGTATGTTTAATTCCTGAGATACTGATTGAGATAATCACAGCATAGTTGAGAAGAACCAGAGGTTGGCTCTTGGTGTTACAAGAAGTCTTTCTTCAAAGTTTTGGTATTATACCTAAGTACAAGCCAAGAGCAATGAATCAGACTGAAGCTGGCAAGAAATATGTAGTTATATTAATGGTATTAGACCTGAAAGTATTTATACAATTTGATCAAGTGAGTTCTGAAAAAAGAGACATAGAATATTTTGCCTTTTATAAGAGCTTATTTTAAGGAAATTATGTACATCAAGGCCTAAGGAACCTTAACTACATTCCTTTTTGGAATAAAAAGCTACATTACTACAATGTTGATGTTATGAAAACCTGTAGAGGAGAAATTCTGATTAAAATTAATTCCTGTTACTATGAAGATAAAAGGCAGCCAGCCAAAGTAAGGGCAAAATGAAGTATATGCCTTAGGGAAGAGCAGTTTCAGACTATAAAATTGTGAGTCTAGAAGAGGAGGGAATTGGGAGGATTTATTAAACTCAGTAATGAAACTTAAACCTAATCTAAGTAATGGTTTCTAAAGTAACCTAAGGTGCAAAACCCTCCAACTGAAAATTTAACTCTGAATGTATTTTAATTTAGAACAAGAAGGTGTATCTCCATATATTGACTAACAAAGTAAGTTCACAAACAGAAATTTCCAGAACATAAATTCATAGAGACAAGTAGAGGGCAGATACATATTTCAAGACACTTTTGAAATTAAATTATTATTTTAATACTTTAAATTTTATGATTAGCATGGAATTGAATTCTCCAGTAAAGCTCTTAGGGAGGATAAAGGCAAAGATTTCTTCTTTGTAAAATTCAGTTCAATTCAGTTCAGTTCCTCAAATATTTTTGAGGGCCAGGTGATCTCTGGGGCCTTTCACAGTACCATCCTGAGTTGCAGAAATCATAGATTGATTGCTGCCTACTTGGTTAAGAAGAGGTTTGATCGGTGCATGTGGATACATTTTTGATTTCTTGCTTTCTCCGCCCCCCCGCCGCCGCTTTTTGACTTTCTAGACACATTATTTTTAACTATTTTTCTCTCTTAGTTCTCCCAGTTTTTTTTTTTTTGTTGTTGTTGTTCCATAGCATTTTAACCTCTTGGTCTATTGTGGTCAGTGTGTTCTTTATGGAACCAAGTCTCTTCTTTCACGGAATATTCTTATCCTGAGTCATAGAATGGATGATACCCTGTTTTAACAAGGATCCCAAGAACAATGGTGGTTTTGAGACTTTACACTTTCAGTGTAGACAATGCCTGAATTTCAATCGTTTGCATCTTGAAAACGTACACAGAAATGAGAGCTGAAGTGTGCTCTACCCTTGTGTTTGTTTTCTGCTTTATTCCTGATGCATTTACACGAGGACATGTTGCATACATCACTTTTTATGCAGCGTCATGTTACCTGCACCCAAAGACCAGCTACATCATCCATTATCACCAAGTAATAAAGCTCTCTCCAGTGTCACTGTATTCTAAGCAAATGTCATGTCTCTCCTGGACACCAAAGTAGCTTTCTCACCAGTCTCCCTTGCTTCCACTCTTTCCCCACAGTTCACTATCCACAGGGAAATCAGAATGGTCTGTTAAAAGCATGAGTCAGATTTGGTCAAAACACAGTGAAAGTTTTCCATGATATTTAAAATAAAATCCAAACATGATTTAGTCCCTGCCTCTTCCTTGACCTCATCTCACGCTGCTTCCCCTCTTGCCCACCACACCGCAGGATCACCAGCTTTCTTTCAGTTCCTCCAGCAGGCCTGTTCCTTGGTGGGCAGTGCTCTTTCCTCCCATCATTCCAGGACTGCTGCTTACAGTCACTAAGCTGTTGGTCACATTGTCTCATCTGCAGAGAGGCGCACCCCAACCAATCCATCTGAAGTAGCCGCACAGTACCATACTATCACCTCTTTTAATTTTCTGCGTACACTTACCACTCTCTGATGCTCATCTCCTTTATTTATTGTTGTTGTGTTTTGGCCACCTGCACCCAATAAAATGCAAGTCTTTACAGCTGAGGACTGTGCCTGTCTCGTTCCTCTGTTTCCTCAGAGCCTTGGTTAGTGTTTGCTATGTACTTCGTGCTCAATAAATATTTACTGAATGAATCATAACCTTCTTAACATTTCCTACTTGGGATATGAGGCTAAACAAATTATAACAAATCTAGATCTATCATTAATTAAGTTGGTTAGTTCTGTCCCCTATGTAGATAGTGATAAAATGTATCTTTCCTGAAATAACACAGAATATCTATAATATGCTTCTATTTTTTAAAACAATGAATTTCTACTGCCCTTAAACTGAAAGTAATTTGATATCCTTTTCATTATGAATTTTATACATTTGAGTATTATATTCAATCTTTAGTATTCAAGCAGATTATCTTAACTTTCCCTTCTATCTCTACACTTTTAGTTTCAATCATAGACAGCTATAATTTTAGGATCCTAAGGCCAAAGATTTTAAAGATCTTCTTACATCAGAGAAGTGTATTGAAGAGGTCTGCCCTTGAATTTGTGGTGCCTGAAAGGAAGCCAGCAGGGATTGTTTGTGCCCAGGGGCACTTGAAAAAAAATTGACCCAAAGTAACAGCACTAGAAGCCAGATATCAAAACATATTTTGCCTAATGAGGCTTCAGGTGTAATATCAATATTAGAAATTGGAGTGCCCAGAAGATGGTGAGGCTGGGAAAACAAATTTCTGACCCACTCAAGCTGAAAGTACAGGGTACGACATATGGATTTAGGGTTGATTCGAGCAAATATCTATCACCCATGCTTACAGGTGCTTATGATGCCAACTCGTGTTTTTAAAGCCTCTGTGGGAAAGCCAGTTATAGTTTATATATGAAGTGTGTGACCTTAAATCCACGATCTATTTCACTAGGTCCATTCAAAGTAAAGATCTAGATTCAAGTGATACCATTCAAACTGTAGCAGGGTGACTCATTAGGTGCTTGTAAGATCAATTCAGTGGGTCATGATCAGTTTTTTTAAAAGGCCATATAATAGAATTGAATCAAATACAAAATATCAGAGAAAATCTCACGTTGTAAAACTTACAACAGATACATAAAATTTTTGATCAGTTATATGACTATAGTGTGTATGCTGTCATCATGTAAAATACATTTCTTGCTGTGAATGGGGTAAAAAATCTGTGAAAGCCACCAGAGAATATTGGATTGGGTTGGATTGGGTTCATCTGACATAAAATGAAAAATAATTTACAGAGGGAATTTTCCCAAGGGTATGAGGACCAGTCCCAAAGTAAGGGCAAGGTCAAATTGTCACTGAACTCTATGAAGTAGAAAACGGCTGAAATACAGAACAGAATATGTTAGACTCCATAATTCATAATTCCCTCAAACATAGCCTTATTTGTTTTTCCCATTGATAATTCATAACTTGTTTAGCGGTGTTTTGAGCTTCCCAACCAGAAGTTAAACTCCTTGAAGTAGAAGTGGTCATATAATCTTCAATGTGTCTTGTAATGCTGAGAACATAGTAGTCTCATAAAACATTTTTGTTAATTGACCCATCAAAAAATAAAAATGTGAGTAACTAAAGAAGGTCAAATATAATCTGCATCATTTTAGCTGTTCCAGGATTATAACCCAGCAGTTTTGCCCACCATCCCTGTCTGTCAGTAGCTGACACATCAATTTTCTATCTGCACATGTTTTCAAACCAAATCTGTTTTGAATTTATAAAAATAGGACATATGATAGTTATCAAAAACATCTTTCATGAATTCCAAATAGCTTATCACAATCCATTCCATTTTTTGACCTTTAAATCTGTGATTCTATCAAGGAAAGAGATCACATTCTCCCAACTTGATTTGTTTTTCTTCATTATGGTAAGGTCAGAACCTAGAAGAGGTAGAAATGGTTTCAGGTTCCTATTTAGATTCCTTTGTCTAACTCAAGTTTTGGATCAACTCCTCCTTCACAATCCAAAGTCATTGAGTTAAATTAAACAAGAGATTCCTGAGAAGATGAAGCCAAGCATGACTAACATCTTGTCCCAGACACATGTCAAGCTTGGTTAAGAATTAGACTCCTCTTTGTTGTTGCCAGGACAGAGGGAAGTCTTTTTTAGTATGACCCAGCATGAGCGAGCAACATTCATGTTAGTTTGAAGCAATTTACTTTTGTATTTCGCTTCTGTAGTTCACAGCAGGTCCTTTCAGGAGGAATAAAAGGGCTTGCTCTGCAATCTACCTTCATTGTTTCACTGAAGAGTAGAAGCAAAACATATTTCAATCAGAAGAATTATACCTGAGTGCTATAAATATTTCCAGAGCCAGCAGAGAAAGCCCTGCTCCATTTAAGGTCAGGGCTGATATTTGAAAGGGAAAATGTTGATGGTAAACCCATGGGGAAATAAAATCCTAGACTATCCTAAGTGAGCTTTCTCATTGGGTAGTAATCAGGAGATAAGGTGAGAAATTCCAGAGATTAGCCACAATAGATAAGATTCTCAGACTTCTTAAAAAAAAAAAAAAAGACATTGCTAGGATACGCAGTGACTTCTATGGAACTCAAGTGCCACTCTTTTATAGCAAAGCCCCTTTTTTATTGATTAGTGTTAATGAGGTGAGAGAACCCCACATTGATGGATTATCAATGTCTACCTAATCTTGTTTTTTACTATTTAATCTTTCTTGTTACTATGGTTAGAAATATGTGCAAACTAAATCCTTGTTTCTTCTTTCACTTGACCTTATTCTGATTCATCAAATTGATTCTCTTACACTCTGAACATTGCCAATTATTGTGTCTGTCAAGCCATATATTCATTAGAATATTAGGGCTAATGGACATGGTCTAAGAGCATATTCATCTTTAGAAATACGGTAAAAGCTAATTCTTTTGGCTCAGCAAAGCTCAGGTTGACATCTTGCCACTCTTCTGTAGCCAGGAATATCTGGTGACTTAATGAAGCAAAGATCTTAAACACACAACTCAGTGGATTATTCAATATTAAGGTTTGCACTAGAGTCTGTGAAAAAAGATTAACACTTTCAGTTCTACAAAAGCACAGTTGATGAATTAAAACACAAGAGGACTACCAGAATGGACATCAGAAGGATTACGGAGTAACTTGTACCTCAAGAGCCCATTGATCCTCCTTTTCATATGGTATTTAAAAAATAATCTTTTATATGCCAGTTGTAATACAACTGGATTAGTGAAGCCAACGGGCTGTGACTGTTTAAATATTAATTGGGACAGCAATGTCTAAATCAGTGATTCTCAACCCTGACTGCATATTAGAATCACCTAGGGAGCTTTAAAAATTTGCCTAGTCCCCACCTCTAAAGAGACTGCTTTAATTGGTTGGGGGCAGTGTCCTACCGTCAGAATTTTAAAAGCTACCTTGGTATACAGTCAGCATTGAGGACCACCAGTAAATAAATGCTAAAACAGAATAGCATTCTGTTACCAGAATGCTTGACTCAAATATTCTATTCTTTTAAAGATTCTCAATGGTGTATCTTTTTTTAGAAATAAATTTATTTATTTTTATTTTTATTTATTTCTGGCTGCGTTGGGTCTTTGTTGCTGCGCGTGGGCTTTCTCTAGTTGCAGCGAGTGGGGGCTACTCTTCATTGCGGTGCACGGGCTTCTCATTGCGGTGGCTTCTCTTGTGGTGGGGCGTGGGCTCTAGGCATGCGGGCTTCAGTAGTTGTGGCATGCAGTCTCAGTAGTTGTGGCTCGCGGGCTCTAGAGTGCAGTCTCAGTAGTTGTGGCACACGGGCTTAGTTGCTCTGCGGCGTGTGGGATCTTCCCGGACCAGGGCTCGAACCCGTGTCCTCTGCATTGGCAGGCAGATTCTTAACCGCTCTGCCACCAGGGAAGCCCTCAATGGTGTATCTTTTATTACAAGAATAGAGTATGGATCCTGTTTTATTCCATCCCAGTTACTTTGGCCTTTGCCATGTGGTAGCGTATTATGGTCTGTGCTGAATGCAATTAAAATACTTTGGTCATTTTCAGGAAGGCTTTTTAATTTTCAAAATATACTTGATATGAAATTTATACTCCAGAAAATCTCTTGTTTTTTGCAGTGTCATGGAATTTGTTCATCAGGAGAAAAAAAGGCAAAATATACCCAAAGACTCTTTGCTAATTCAGTAAGCAAGCAAACAACAAAAACCTTAAAACCTATTTTGTTTAGTTAGTTCAGTTGCCTAAAAGAGAAGGGGACAATTTTTCATCAATTTGTGTCAGAAAAAAAAACTTAGTGTTGCTTTTAGGGGTAGTGTTGTATCTATATATCTGTATCTATACCTATATATCTATATATGTAGATATATGTCTGTGATTATATCTATATCTACAGGAATGCTAACAAGAGACCCACCATTAATTGCCTATGAAGTTTTGATCAAGTCATTCAGCCTTTCTGGGCTTCAGGGTCACATAGCAGTGGAGCTGAGATGAACATCTGTGACTCTTGTCTCACGTTCTGCTCTGTTACTTGTGAAAAAAACAATGAGGACCCGTGGGTAGAGAATATGATGGGGGAACTGATGTGGACCCTTCCTTAGAGATAAGTATGGTTTCTATAGTTCTCTACAGGCTGCCCCTCCTAACTGTGTGTATCTGAGTGCATGGTGTGGACTAATGTGAGTTCTTGTGGAAAGGCTGATGTTAAGTCTCATTCTGTTCTGGATTCCAGCGTGTGGCTGCTCGCCAGGTCAAGGGTCTCCTCAACAGCAGTGCTGACCACTGTGGTGACCTGCACCCACAGCCAAGGCCCTCCTCTTTTGTCTGCTCCCTATGACCTTTTGTTTCATCACAAATCCCCACTAACGGTTTCTCTCACCTTCCTCCAAGGTGGTGCTAACTAAAACAAGTACTTCTGTGCCTTGAATAACTAGTTACTGCCTTTCAGGTGGTTTCTTAGTAAAATGTAGTGGAAAGGGAGAGAGAAGTCCAGCCAGGGCAAGCAGGAGGGATGTAGGCACACTATAGCCATTAGGGAAACTGGAATCTGATTCGGTGAAACTCCTACTGTCCGGTCTTACTTTCATGTATCACCTCATTTTCTTGGTTGCACAAAGGCAAAACATACACACTTTTGTTTGCTTTCTCTCCATATATTTATTTTCCTAAAAGATCTTCACGGTCTATACAATTTTATCTAAATTCACTAACTTCACACATTTATATTCTAGTAATTCTGATACATTTCTCTCTAATCTGAATTTCCTCTCCCATCAACCTATCTGTGAAACATCTAACTTTTACATGTCTTCCTGATTTGATTGCTCTATAAAAAAGATGCCATTAACACATTCTTTTTGGTTGGTCCTTGTTTTCTTTTTTTATTTTATAATGCATTTTATAATATAATAATAAAAAGAATAGTGTGACTTTTTGTTATATAGTACAGTTCTTCCAGTTTATTCTTCTAAAAGTGACATATCTACCAGATCTAATTGCTAAACCCAGAAACAGTATCTTTTGACCATCATCAATAACTTTGTTCTGCTTCTTGCCCCATTTAAAAAATATGTTGCCATCTTCCACTGCAGTCTTCCCTCCCCCAACACAATACTGTTTTCTGTTATTTTTCTTACAGCATATTTTTTCTTTTCCTTCTTGTTTCGTGTCAAATGCATTTTCTGCATCAATTGATAAAATTATACAATTTTTTTTCCTTTAGTTTATTGACATGATGGATTGCATTGATCAATTTCAAATGTCGAACCAGCCTTGCATCCGTGGAATAAAACCAACTTGGTCATGGTCTATATTTCTTTTTGCACATGGATAGATTCAGTTGCCAATATTTTTTGAGAATTTTTGCATCTAAATTCATAGGAGATATTGGTTTATAGTTTTCTTTTTAAATACTTTTTTAGTCTGGTTTTGAAATCAAGGTAATACTGGAATCATAAATGAGTTAGGAAGTGCTCCTTCCCCTACTATTTTCTGAAATACATTGTGTAAAATTTTAAAAAATGTAACCAATTTCTTTAAATAAAAAAACCAAATAAAAATAGTTCACCTATTTCTCCCATCCTCCACTCCCCCACCTCTGGCAACCACCAATCTGTTCTGTGTATCTATGAGCTTAACGTTTTCATTTATTTATTTATTTTTAAAGATTCCATATATAAGAGAGATCATACAGTATTTGTCTTTCTCTGTCTGACTTATTTCATTTACATAATACCCTTGAGGTCCATCCATGTTATTGCAATGGCAATATTTCATTTTTTTATGCCTGAATAATATTCCATTGTATACATATACCATAATTTATTTATTCATTTATCCATTTGTTGGACACTTAGGCTGTTTCCATATCTTGGCTATTATAAATAATGCTGCTATGAACATGGGAGTGCAGATATCTTTTCAAGTTAGTGTTTTCCTTTTCTTTAGATAAATATCCAGAAGTGGATTTCCAGATCATACGGTAGTTCTATTTTTAATTTTTTGAGGAGACATCATACCGTTTTCCATAGTGACTGCACCAGTTTACATTCCCACAGTGCACAAGGGTACCCTTTTCCTCCACATCCTTGTCAATCCTTGTTATTTCTAGTCTTTCTGGTAATAGCCATTCTAACAGGTGTGAGGTGATATAACCTCTTGTGGTTTTGATTTGCATTTCCCTGATGATTAATGATGTAGAGCATCTTTACATGTTCCTGTTGGTTATCTCGATTTCTTCTTTGGAATAATGTCTATTCACATAAACATGTTATTCTGTCCATGTTTTAATCAGGTTGTTTTTTGTTACTGAGTTGTATGTATGTTTTTATGTATTTTGGATTTTAGCCCCTTATCAGATATATAATTTGCAAATATTTTCTTCCATTAAGTAGGCTGTCTTTTCATTTTGTTGATGGTTTCCTTTGTTGTGCAGAGGCTTTTTAGTTTGATGTAGTCCTACTTGTTCATTTTTACTTGTGTTGCTTTTGCTTTTGCTTTTGGTGCGAGATTCAAAAAATATCACCAAGACCTATGTCAAGGAGCTTACCACTATGTTTTCTTCTAAGAATTTTATGGTTTCAGGTCTTACGTTCAAGTCTTTAATTCATTTGAGTTCATTTTTGTGTATGGTATAAGATATGGTCCAGATTCATTCTTTCGCATGTGCCGGTCCAATTTTTCTAACACCATTTAAGAGATTGTCCTTTCCTCCTCATATATTTTTCACTTCTTTGTCATAAATTAATTGACCATATATGTGTGGGTTTATTTCTGGGCTCTTTGTTCTGTTCCATTGATCTATGTGTGTGTTTTTATATCAATACTATACTGTTTTAATTACTATAGTTTTGTAATATAGTTTGAAATCAGGGAGTGTGATGCCTCCAGCTTTGTTCTTCTTTCTCAAGGTTGCTTTGGCTATTTGGGGTCTTTTATGGTTCTATACAAATTTTAGGATTGTTTGCTCTATTTCTGTGAAAAATGCCTTTGAAATTTTATTAGCTATTGCATCAAATATGTATATTGCTTTGCATAGTATGGTCATTGTAACAATATTAATTCTTCCTATCCAGGAGCATGGACTATCTTTCCATTAATTTGTTTCTTCTTTAATTTCTTTCATTAGTGTTCTTCTTTAATTTCTTGCATTAATAGCTTTCAATATACAGGTCTTTCACCTCTCTGGTTAAATTTTTTCCTAGGTAAGTATTTTATTCTTTTTGATGCAATTGTAAATGGAGTTATTTTAAATTTCTCTTTCTAATAGTTCATTATTAGTATATAGAAATGCAACATATTTTTGTGTATTGATTTTGTATCCTGCAACTTTACTAAATTTGTTTATTAGTTCTAACAGTTTTTTTCATGGAGTCTTTAAGGAGCTATATGTATATCTCATATCATTTGCAAATAGAGATATTATACTTATGTCATCTGCAGATAGTGTCAGTTTTACTTCTTCCTTTCCAATTTGGGTGCCTTTTATTTCTTTTTGTTGCCTAACTGCCCTGGCTAGGACTTCTAATACTATGTTGAATTGGAGTGGTGACAGTGGGTACTTTTGTCCTGTTCCTGAACTTAGAGGAGAAGCTTTCAACCTTTCAGTATTAAATATGATGTTACCTCTTGTGATGTATGGTCTTTATTAGTGTTGAGGTATGTTCCCTCTAAACCTGCTTTGTTGAGAATTTTTATTCTAAATAGATTTTGAATTTTGCCAGATGCTTTTTCTGTATCTATTGAGATGATCATATGAATTTTTTTTATCTTTCATTTTGTTAATGGGATGTATCACATTGCTTGATTTGTGGATGTTGAAACATTCTTGCATAAATTCCATTTGATCATGCTGTATGATCCTTTTAATGTAATGTTGAATTCAGTTTGCTAATAATTTAGTTGAGGATTGTTGCATCTATGTTTATCAGGCATATTGGCCTATAATATCTTTTTCTTGTGGCATCCTTGTCTGGTTTTGGTATCAGGATAATGCTGGCTTCATAAAGTGAGTTTGGAAGAGCTCCTTCCTCTTCTACTTTTTGGAAGAATTTGAGAAGGATTGGTATTAATTCTTCTTTGAATGTACGGTAGAATTCACCAGTGAAGCCATCTGGTCCTGGACTTTTGACTGTTGGGAGATTTTTGATTATTGATTCAGTCTCCTTACTAGTAATTAATCTGTTCAGATTTTCTATTTTATCATGATTCAGTCTAGGTAGGTTGTGTGTTTCTAGGATTTATCCATTGCTTCTAAGTTGTCCAATTTATTGGCATGTAATTGTTCAAAGTAGTCTTTTATGAGTCTTTGTATTTCTGTGGTATAAATTGTAATATCTCATCTTTCATTTCTGATTTTATTTATTTGAGTTCTCTCTCTCTTTTTCTTGGTGAGTTAGCTTAGGGTTTGTTCATTTTGTTTATTTTTTCAAAGAACCAGCTCTTGGTTTCATTAATCTTTTCTATTGTCTTTTTATTTCATTTATTTCTGCTCTAATCTTTGCTACTCTTTCCTTCCTTTTATTAACCTTGGGCTTTGTTTGTTCTTTCTCTAGTTGCTTGAGGTGTAAAGTTAGGTTGTTTATTTGAGACTTCTCTTGTTTGATGAGGTAGGCATTCTTTGCTATGAACTTCCCTCTTAGAACTGCTGATGCTATGTCCCATAAATTTTGGTATGCTACATTTCATACCATTTCAATGTAACATACGTTTTCATTTGTCTCAGGTAGTATTTGATTTCTCTTTTAGTTTATTCTTTGATCCGTTGGTTGTTCAGTAGCATGTTGTTTAATCTTCACATATTTGTGAATTTTCTAGTTTTCTGAATGTAATTTCATACCACTGTGGTTGGAAAAGATGCTTGATATGATTTCAACCCTCTAAAATTTATTAAGACTTGTTTTGTGGCCTAACATGTGATGTATATTGGACAATGTTCCATGTGCACTTGATAAGAATGTGTATTCTATAGTTTTTGGATGGAATGTTCTGTAAATATCTAAGTCCACCTGGTCTAATGTGTTGTTTAAGGCTGATATCTCCTTAAGGATTTTTCTGTCTAGATGATCTATTCATTCATATAAGTGGGGTGTTAAAGTCCTCAACTACTACTGTGTCGCTATTTTTCCCTTTAGGTCTGTTATACAGTGTATATCAAACATGCAGAACAATATAGAAAATAGTAGTGAATACCTGTTCACCAAGTTCAATCACATCTTGACATTTTTCCCATACCTGCTTCAGTTATTTTGAGGAAATAAAACACTACAGAAAAAATTAATGTCACCTGTGTGCCTTTTTTTCTCTCTTCTCATTCACCTCCTGGCCTCTTCCAAGAGAAGTACTATCTTAAATTTATTATCATTCCCATGCATGTTTTTTTATCATTATTAAATGTATATATCTATAAATAAAATGGAGCATTTTACTCAAGTGGCATTTTATGAAGTGCTAGTCTGTAACTTTTTTGGGCGCAAATATTAAGATTTTTGAAACACATGGCTCAAATTTATGTATTTTAACTTCTGTATCATGTTCTAATGAATATTCATACAATGTATTTTGCCAGTCGATGGACAGTTAATATGTCTCCAGTCTTTAGTATGTTTCCAGTCATGAATTATTATAGACAGTGTTTCAGGGAGCATTTCTGTACCTGTCTTCTTACGTAAAGAGGCCTGTTTTTTCCTGTGTCCCTAATGCATTCTTAGTTGTGTAACAGCTCCTCCAAAATTAAACTTTCTTGCCACTTACTATCAGGGGACTGAAAGGCAAATTTCCTGGTTCCCATTTCATTTTAGTATACTCTAGGAGTGTCAATAGTAAGGTTCTGACCAGGGCAATTAAAAGAAGTTTGAGCTACCTGGTTAGAATAAAAACAGCCTGCGGTGTAAACTCTTTGTGATTCATCAGCTCCTTTAACTGTAAATTTGCACTGCTCTTGCAGTAGATAGCTTCTGGTATGCCACTTACCCAGTGTTACCTCTAATTTACCTTCCTTCCCCTTGGAGCTCAGAGGAGATTGTTCCATACACCCCGCTCGGATGAGAGGCTTTTCCGTGGGTTTTTTCACATTTATGCATTGTGAGCCTCCTGGAGCAATCAGAGATATAATGTTTAAGGTCACTCTTCCAACTTTCCATAAGATGGGTTGCTCTTCCTGCTAATGAAACTGGAATCACAACCACACGTTTTTGATAATTGCACTCAGAATTGGATTGCACTTTATTCCACCTCTGCCTTGGGCTCATTTTTTTATATAATAATATGAAAGTATTTTCTGCAAAACTGCATCAAATAATTATAAAAATTGAATAAACATAAAAGCTAAGTTGTATAATATTGCATTTTCAAGTGATATCATTGAGAGTTTGATTTAATCATGGCAGCTCCTGCTTCATGGGATTGCTTCCATTTTCCCAAGTTGGCTTCCTATATTTGGGCAAATGTAGGTCCAATTTTGCTTCTTCCTTCAACCTGAGCTGCTTCCTGTTGGGAAAGAATGCCAGTTTACATTATGCTGCTCTCTTTGTACTCTGATGAACTCAAGAAAAGTAGACAAACCAGGCTGCATAGACCACCACTCTCCTCACCTAATTTTTTGTTTTTAAGATAGTGTCATGTTTGACCTTTGTTATATCCTATAGAGTTATCAACTTCCATCCCACAAGGGACTCCTATATCTTTGCAGGAGAGTAACCAAAGTTTTCTGCTTCTATCATATCGTCCACCAATAATTTCAACCAGAGCCACATTAGTTCCATTAGAGAAAGCAGGGCAAGGGCCAGCAATAACAAACAGAGAGGATCAATTTCTTGGATCAATATCCTGATTGAACAAGACTCATGACCCCTCCACTTTCAATAAACTCTATTAAACATTTGAAACCAGGAAAATGATAGGTGGTGTTGCCTACTCCAAGTAAGTTACATTCTTCATCTGAGCTTTTATCAGCTAAACCCAGCTCTGATTATTTCACTACTTAGGAGTTAGGATGGCATGTATGGGTAATGCTATTTGGACACTAAATTCTGAATTTATCATAGGAGGAAAGATGAACATGCTTTCCATTGTTAAACTTCCCTTGCAGGAAGGGCTACCCTGTACATTTCCAGTCATTTGTTTCTTGCTGGTACCTATAGGCAGGTGCCATCACTGTTAGAAAAAAATTATCATAATTCTTCACAGACATAGAAAATCTTTTGAGTACTCTAATTCTCATAGATAAAAATATATCTATGGGTCAGACAAAAAAAGCAAGGTGAAGTCAGGGTTAGTGTTAGTACCAAGAGTCTTTGAGTTGGCTTACACAGTTGGCATGTGTTATTATCTACACCATATATAAGAACCTAACATGAAAAGGAAGTGGCCCTCCCAATCTTGACTAAGGGAAAAGGACATGACTGGGTCTGTTCACCATCATTACTTTATTTCTTGCCTTAAGCTTGTTGTGCTGGCATGCACATGTGTGAACTTGTGCTGTTCCCACTCTCCATGAAGCCAATTTATTTAAATGGAGATTCTTCCTAAACTGTGCTGTCAGTTTACCCTCCTCTGGGGTGAAATGGTGTTGTCTGAACTCCCAGTGTTGGACCTTCATTCCTCCATCCTATTTCTGATCTGAGGAGGGAGGAGTGACTGAGCTTTGCCTGCCTATCCAAGCAAGAAAGCAGCTCCCAAAATTAACCATTTGTTGCTTGTGATCTTCTAGTCTTTTGCCTCTTATTCAAATTTCACTGCCTGAGGAGTATGATTATGAGCTTTTACTGATGGTAGCTAATCAGGGTATATAGCCTTTAACCAGTCAACCAGTGTTTATTAGAAATGTAGTGTGGATCTATCCTTAGGGTAGGTAATAAGAGCACTTACATGGTTCCTGCCTTCGATAGTAGGTAAATGAGATTGTTCTTACTTTGATAGTAAGTCCATGGACAGTTTGGAAAGTGTGTGCATGTAATTCACAGCAGTGGGTGATTTCCAAATGAAACATATTAGGAGAGCCATGTACTGGGCTGGACAGTCCTCAGCACTTGGGGTGCCAATAGCCATACTTGATCAACCTGTGGAAGCTGCCCTGATTATTGCTGTAGATCACAGTATCCCTTTTCCTGCAAAAAAAAAATGACGATGCCAAAAATGGCTTGCATATGGAGATCAAAGCCCTTACATCTTTGCTGGGTAGGTGGCTGGATGGGATCTGGTCAGGCAGGAGATTCCCACTGTTTCCTATCCCTCCACACCACCACACTGTCTGCAACCTCCAGCAGCCATTCAGGTTTACCACAGTGTGTTTCACAAAATCATTATCGTATACGAAGTGATGTGGAAATGTTTGGGAAGCTCTCTTTAGATAAGTGTTCTTAGGCTTAGCTGTACTTTAAGATCACTTGAGGAACTTTAAGAACCCATTTCTAAGTCCCATAGACCATTAAATGAGAATTTCTGGGTGAGGCCTGGGCATTGACATTTAAAAAATGCTCCCCAGGTGATTTGAATGTGATGCCAAGGCTGAGTAACGCTGCTCTGGACTGAAATTCAGACTAGAGGAATAGATATTGAAGATAGAGGGTGGGCTAAAAAAATACTTGGGAGGGAGGTGGGGTAGGGTTATCAGACTTGACTGAGGTTAGAAAATGAGGAGCCAGGTTGGGACTGTGTACCAACCTGAGAGTACTCCCTCTTAAGGTTTACTTTCTTTATCTTTTACCCCCAGAATCTAGGAATAGTCACCTGTTTCCCAGCATTACATTTCTACATCCTATGTTGCAATTGCTATTAACTGATGAAGGACATGGCTTGTAGAGAGAAGTGCTGTCTGCCCCACACAACATCTCTGTTGCTCTCAGAGAAGAAAAAGCCTTATAATGCAATGCTTGGGTCTAGCAGTTTTCAGTGGTGATTAACATTGAGGTGAGCCATGATCTGAGGTGAAGCTGGGTGTGGTGGGGAAGTGCACTTGTTATGGGAGCCACTTCCAAGGGAACAACTAATAGGAAAATGAGATAGAAATTTGCTTTCCTAGTATGTACTAGAGAAAGATCATACTTGAAACTTGGGATGAATGCTTGAATTGTATAGGCAGTAAAATATAACTCATTGTGTGTGTGTGTGTGTGTGTGTGTGTGTGTGTGTGTGCGTATAGAACGTTTGCATCCTCCATCTTACTCATCCCTACAAATACTTATGATCTAGGGAAGCAGGCCAACTCACCCAAAACCAGTCCAATAAATAATGATTTAACTGACTGGCCAATTCTTCAAATAGCCAAGTTTGGCAATTTTTCTAATTTTATCCATTTACCAGAAATTTGGGTATTCAAAACCAGGTTAAAAATAATCATATCACATTGAAATTTAAAAATGTATTTCCAGAAACACAAATTAAGGCTTATATGTTAATTTAAGGCATTGACACAGGAATATTAAACATACCTAGAATTAAAAAAAGGAAGTAAATACCTTTTAAACACATATGATAGAAACAAGAAGTGGCCAAAATAATCAAGTCACACAAAATTTTTGGTGTCTAACAATGGTTTGAAAAGATATTCAGCACAAAACCTGCAAATCATTCAAAGTGATGGAAAGGAAGTGAGAATGCATGGAAGGTATCACTTCCATGTGTGGTAACATTGATGAGACACTAAGTTCAAGTGAGAAAGAACAATAACAGAATAAAAAAGCATACATTTGGTTAAATCTTAAAACATTAAAACCTTAAACATGCTATAAATGGGTATATTTGAACGAAGCAGAGACAAGAACAGCCACATTGCTTGTTACATTTTGGCCACTAATTGCTAGAGATCACATACTAATGTTGAAATACTCCTTGAAAAATTGGTAAGAGAACCTTAAAATTTTCAAAAAGCAGAAATGACATAGAAGAGAATTGAAAAGACATCAGAATAAACTGAAAAATTTCCATATGAAATTCTGAAATAGAGATCAGTCAACTAAGACTTTGCAGAACTCCTCAAAATGTCAGAAGCCATTCCATCCTATATAAATTGGTATACGTTTTATGACTATTTGCTTTTTAAAAACAAATATTTTGGTAAATAGATACATTAGTAAATATGGCAGTTGGTCATTCATATTGATTTTTTATGAATTGAATAGTAAGGTACATGGCAACAGTAGAATTACCCCATTTTCCAGAGAAACTTAGTTTCATAGAAAAAGGAGCAAAGTTCATTATCTATCTTACGTGTACAAGGGTATAGTTGCATGTTCCTTAGAAACATGAAGGCTTTAGAGTAGATGATGCAAGCTCATGTATGACATTTCGAGGTACAACAAAAATAGTTTACAAAGCATATTAAGTAAAGGATATCAGATAAAAGATATAAAATGTAATATAACTAATTGCCAGGAAACCTCCTACCAAGCTTTTCAGAAACACACATAATGTCACTTGAGTTCTTATGGAGAAGAAATAAATCCAAAGCTAGAGAGCTCCAAGTGCCAGTATATATGAGAAAATTGTCACTTCCAGATCTAGCATGGTGTTTGGCACATGGTATGACATATGTCATCTTCACTGCAAGCGTTTTCTTATGCATATGGTCCCTCCAGCTAGAGGAGCCCATCCACAGTCTATTTTATCAATAGTGAAGACACCCAGACTGAAAATAATCTTGCATTAAATAAAGTCAACTTATATTTGACCAAGAAAGCAGTATATATTTTATAGATACACTTTTTTCCTTAAGCCATTATTGCAGAAAATTCTGTGTACTGAAGGTACAGAATTGTTCCATGCCTACGTGCTAAACATTAATTGTGTTTAGCAAGAGTTCAAGAGTATGCATTAAATGTAAGAGATTTGCCATGGATTCTATGTGCCCCATATTTGCCTAACTTTAAATGAAAGCCTCTTTTTTTTTTCAATTTTAAAATGGTTTATAATTTTTATATCCTTTTTTTCTGCTGTGCAGCACTGGGAGTTTTATTAGTCAATGTGATTTAAAGATGTAGCTTTCAAAAGGGAGGCTTGGCACAAATTCCTTGATTATGTCTGACCATTCCAAAAAAGTAAAATTATGTTAAACAGCTAATATGTAAATGCAGTATGTTAAATAAAAGCAAGTTCATTCCCTTTTAAATGGTTTTTAAATGAAAAGAATGTGGTACATCATTTGTGAGTTCTATTTTGATTTGTTTGCTTTCTTTAAAAAAATGCAGGAAAGTAATTTTAGAAACTAAAATAGACCATGATTTAAATGCTCCTTTTAATAGTGAGAAAATGATTTTTTTAAAAGTGCATTTTACTCAGTGTGGCAAGTAAATTTCTATAGAGAACTCACAGCTAAACTTCAACTGCTAATTTTAAATGTTGGAAAGGACCAAGGAATTATTTTGAATATCAAATAAATGGAATTCGGAAATGCCCAAGAGTTCAGAAAACTAAAACTAACATTTTAGTTGAAGAAATACTTCTTCACACTGCTAAAGAAATGTTTGTCATAGGGTTTGCAAAAATGGTATAGTGCTTTTACCAATACTCTGTGAACTTAGAGCCAGAAAGTCTAGGCTTTGGTAAACTACAGTGGAATTAAAGTGTTGTACTTTCCGTGGTGGTGCCCTATTTGATGCAGAGTCACCACAGGGAAGAGGCATTTAACTCCATCTCTCTTTCAGATTGTTTTTGGCAGTTACCATGACTGTCATAAGATTCCGTCTCAGATATTCTAGTTCTCCTCCTTCTGGTCCTGTGGTAGAATTACACTGCCCCATTGAAATTAGATGTGACCATGTGTCTTACTTTGAAGAAGGAAATGTGATTGGAGGGGATGTATCATTTCTGGTGGAAGCTTTAAAAGGCAGTGTGCCGTTTGCTGTATTCTCTTTCCTTCTGCCACAGTGATGGGCACCTATCTGAATGGAAGAGTCTTTGTCAGCTTGGTTCCCAGAGAGAGGGCACATGGATCCCCCTAGCTGACCCAGTGGATATGAGAGATAAGACTTTGTTGTTATAAGGCATTAAGATTTGGAGGATTGTTTATTACTGCAGCATAATGTTGCCTATCCTTACTCAATTTAACAATAATAAAAGTAACAGCAAATTAGCTACTATCCCCGAAAAGAAAACCAACTAAAAGAAATAGATCACAAACTATTTGTTAAGGTGACATTACCTTTTATATACCATGTGAAGAAATGTATACAGTGAAAAAATTAATCATTAAAATGGAACTCAAAAATTTTTAATTTGATTTTAACATGTGATATGGAATTTGTCACTGGTCTTGTGTCATTTTATTTTATTAGATAGGATTAGGAAACTTTTTCTATATATAGACTGATAAATATTTTAGGGTTTGCAGGCCATCTGATCTTTGTCACAACTACTCGGTTCTGTCAGTCTAGCTGGAAATTAGCCATAGACAACATGTAAATGAATGGGCAAGGCTGTGTTCCAATAAAACTTTATTTACAAAAATAGGTGGTGGGCCTGATTTATCCTAGTGGCTGTAGTTTGCCAGCTTCTGTTATTAGGTAACGTGTTTATGAGACCTAGTACATTTATATTGGCATCTCTTATATTTTCCTACATGACCAAAGCAAGTATATTTTCTTAGAAGTGAATTCCTTTTTTTTAACCATTCTTTTTGTGGAATAGATGGTATAATTGGCATCAGTGGAGAAATTATATTTACTATACAGTGAGAAGGATGCATATTCAATTTCTGATTTATTAAATAATATAATTTTTTACTAATTTAAATTTTTCGTTTTAATAGAAGGCTGTTGAGTCACATTGAGATAAGAGGTTTGTTTGAAATCTTGGAAGCAGTTTGCAGAAGAGCTAGGCCTACAGTCCTGGTCTTCTGGTATCTACCTGTTCCCATTCTGTTTCATACACTGACTTCCAAATGACTGGAACAAGTTAAGAAAGATCAGGCCCCGAATTTTTTCTTTTTTAATTTTTATTGGGGTATAGTTGATTAACAATGTTGTGATAGTTTCACGTGTACAGCAAAGTGAATTTGTTATACACTCTTTTTTATATCCACTCTTTTTTAGATTATTTTCCCATATAGGCCATTACAGAGTATTGAGGAGAGTTCCCTGTGCTATACAGTAGGTCCTTATTAGCTATCTATCTTGTATATAGTAGTGCGTATGTGTCAATCCCAATCTTCCAATTTATCTCTCCCCACCGCTTATGGCCAAGAATTTTAAACAGGTTTCCTGACTTTATTTAAAGACTGCAGAAACTGATTTTAGTTAATACTGAATAGAGCAGGTGTTAAATGAGTATATGTGAA
Organism: Balaenoptera musculus; assembly: GCF_009873245.2. Classification (NCBI taxonomy): domain Eukaryota; kingdom Metazoa; phylum Chordata; class Mammalia; order Artiodactyla; family Balaenopteridae; genus Balaenoptera; species Balaenoptera musculus. The sequence goes on along the minus strand of NC_045787.1, from coordinate 24,536,285 downwards.
TATATACAGAGTGTATTAACCTTCAGTTTAAGGTTTTTTCAAGGTAGGAGGAAAAGGAAGATATAGAGTCCTGCTATTCACCTAATTTATGATGTTTATTTATTCCCACCTATCTGACTAATGCTCCTTTTTTCTCTTTAGAATTCTTAGTTTCTATCTACTACCTCTTTCCCCCAAGAGCAGCAAACATTAGCTGATTAATACTCAGTTTCTCAGTGGCTATGATCAGTGGAGGTAACCTCTCATAGCACGTTTATATCTAAATCAACACAATATCGAAATCGCCTTTGCTAATCTCCTGGAATTTGCTTAGTGTTTCCTGAGCTTATATCTCCACTACGGCAGTGTGTTTAGAAAAATAAACACCCAGGAAATAAAGATATGAGAATTCAATTCTGTAAAAAAGAATAGATTTCACTTTTGCAGTTTGAAACATTTCATCAAAGTCTTTTAAAAAGTTTTCTTCTTTCTTTCTTTTCTTTTTTTTTTTCAGTGATACTAAAGAAAATTTTTCCACATACAAACCATCAGTTTAGATGACCATTTCCCCTTATATTTCATACTCTGTTTCTCTGTACTTAAACTAACAAATGAGAAAAAGAAAAAAAAATTTGGTGCTAGCAAGAAGAGTATATTTTAGAAATCATCCGTCTAGCTGCATTTATCTTGCAACTTAAAGTGTCATTTAATTCACTTTCTTGAAGACCTAGATGATTAATTATACCCAAATCTTGATTACTTGTACACTCTATGGATTCTTTGTACCTATGCTTGATCACAGATTAAATTTGGTTACTGTGGTAGTCTGAATAATTACCCATCAAAGACAGCCATATCCTAATCCCCAGATCCAATGAATATATTATTTTACAAGGCAAAAAAGGACTTTGCAGATGTGATTATTTAAGGCTGTTGAGGTGGGGAGAAAATCTTGGACTATCCTGGTGAGTCCAGTGTGGTCACCAGAGTTTTCATAAAAGGGAGGTAGTAGAGTTAGAACCAGAGATAAAAAGATGTGATGATGAAACCAGAGGTTGGAATGACGTGCTTTGAAGATGGAAGAAGAGACCATGAGCCAAGGAATTTAGGCGGCCTCTAGAAGCTGGAAAAGATAAGGAAACTGATTCTTGTCTAAAGCCTCCAGAAGGAATGCAGCCCTGTCAATGCTTGATATTTTTGATTTTAGACTTCTGACCTCCACAACTATAAGAGTATGCATTTGTGCTGTTTTAAGCTACTACATTTGTGGTAATTTGTTGCAGTGGCAATAGGAGACTATTACAGTTAATTTCCTAAATTATCAACGAATTGAATTTCACAATGAGCATCTATAAGAGCAATAACCAGCTTCTGTTTCTCAGTTACTGAAAGAATACATGTTTTACTAAAATATACCTTTGTGGGACTTCCCTGGTGGTCCAGTGGTAAAGAATCCGCCTTTCAATGCAGTGGACGTGGGTTTGATCCCTGGTTGGGGAACTAAGATTCCACATGCCGTGGGCAATTAAGTCTGTGTGCCACAACTACTGAGGTCATGTGCCTCAACGAGAGAGCCCGCGTGCCACAAAGTACAGAGCCCATGCGCCCTGGAGCCCACGCGCCACAACCTAGAGAGAAGCCTGCACACCATAACTAGAGAGAAGCCTGCGTGCTGCAATGAAAGATCCCACATGCCTCAACCAAGATCCCGTGTGCTGCAACTAAGACCCTACGCAGCCAAAAAAATAAATAAATATTAAAAAAAATAATTCTTTAAAACATACCTTTGTTTTAGCAGCAAAATGATAAATAAACAAGTGGGACTACATCAAACCAAAAAGTTTCTTCACAGCGAAAGAAACCATCAACAAAGTAAAAAGACAACCTACAGAATGGGAAAGTATTTGCAAACAGTATATCTGATAAGGGGTTAATATCCAAAATATATATGGAACTCACCTAACTTAATAGCATAACACATAATACGCAATAAACACATAAATAACCCAATTTAAAATGGGCAAATTACATGAACAGACATTTCTCCAAAGAAAATATACAAAAGGAAAACAGGTACATGAAAAGATACTCAACATCACTTGTCATTAGGGAAATGCAAATTAAACTCACAATGAAATATCACCTCATGCCTGTTAGAATGGCTATCATCAAAAAGACAAGAGCTAACAAGTGTTGGCAGGGATGTGGAGAAAAGGGAACCCTTGTGCACTGTTGGTGGGACTGTAAATTGGTGCAGCCACTATGAAAAGCAGTATGAAGGTTCCTCAGAAAATTAAAAGTAGAACTACCACGTGATCTGGCAATTCCACTTCTGGGAATATATCCAAAGGAAAGAAAAACACTAACTTGAAAAGATATCTGCATCCCCATGTTCATTATTTACAATAGCCAAGATATGGAAACAGCCTATGTGTCCATTGATGGGTAACTGGATAAAGAAGTTGTGGTACATATTTACAATGGAATATTATTCACCCACAAAAAGAATGAAATCTTGCCATTTGCAACAAAATGGATGGAGCTGGAGGCAATTATGCTTAGTGAAATAAGTCAGATAGAGAAAGACAAATACTGCATGATTTCATGTATGTGTGGGATCTAAAAAAAATTAAAGCAACAAAAAAACCCCAAACTCATAGAAAAAGAGATTATACCAGAGGCAGAGTGTGGAGGGAGGAGGAATTAGAGGAAAGGTACAAACTTACAGTTGTAAAATAAGTAAGTACTAGGGATGTAATAATGTACATGATGATTATAGCTATAATACTGCTGTATGATATATAGGAAAGTTGTTAAAAGAGTGAATTCTGAGTTCTCATCACAAGGAGAATTTTTTTCCCTTTTTCTTTTTTTCTTTCTGTTCTTTTTATTGTATCTACATGAGAAGATGAATTTTAGTTGAACCTATTGTAGTAATAATCATTTCACAATATATGTAAATCAAACCATCATTCTGTACACCTTAAACTTATGCAGTGATGTATGTCAACTATTTCTCAATCAAACTGGAGAAATTTTGTATTATGTTATTTTTTTTTTCCTTTTTGGATAGTTGTGTGTTCTTAAAAACACTACCGATTTTAGACTAGACTTCCAATTTTTACAATTGCTCTGCGGTTTGTTCAATGATACTGTATTTTCTTCTTGTTTGTATGAATTTTAAGGAACACTGTGGGGAAATGGAAGCTGGCCTCCACTAGCTCGTGCCACCAGGATCGGAGGAGTGGGTTGTAGGTTCACTTACAATTAGGTATAAAGAGTGTCCCTTTTTTCCCCCAGAGCCATTTCACCTGCATGGCCTGAAGTGAGGCCAGGGGCCAAAACACAGCAAGGGAAACAAAAATCTTCTGTTACAAGTTAATTGGAAGAGAGAACAGGAAAAAAAAGAAGCTTCTTCACTCCTCTTTACTCAAGTGGTTGTGAATTCTAGTTGTTAAAGGTTGTGAATTCTAGCCACTAAACTCCATTTTATAATTGAGCAGTTTTTAGACTTGGCCAGGGTCAAGCTGCAAAGGACTTTTAAAGACACAGTTGTCCTAGAATTTTCTGGGACCTTTAATAATAAACCTGGAAAAATGCTCAGTCACTTGCTGGTGGGAACCACAGACATCCCCAACCCTGTTGCCATGTATATAGTCAGGACTCTTTGAAGAATCAGCATGCAATTCCTGTGGTTATATTTTACCTGTTACTTGTAACTGGTTTCAGTTTTTATTAAGTCCAAAAGGAATACCTTTCCTAAAATATTAATGGTTGCAAAGTTTAAAATGTAGATTCCAATAAATGCTTTGCTTTTGTACATGGGCCTCCCTCCTGTTGCCCACTGAGGGCTGATTTGTTCCCCTTTTCTACCTGATTTTAGAAAATACTCATTTTGCAAAGTGGTTGTATGATTTACTGCCCAAGGGAAAAATAATTTATCTTTATGTTGGTGCTGAATGTGAAAACTTTATAGATAATTCTTTATAAATTGATGTATTCTCAGGAAAGAGATTAAGACGTTGAGCACTTAGTACTCACTGGGATGTTGGTATTGTACACAATAAGACGCAATGTTATATTTCACTCAAGCAATTTCAAACCTTACTGGAGAGGCAGAATGTAAATGCTTCGGAAAGGCTAGTTCATAAAGCACAAATACATGTGGTCTCACGTCCAGTGAATGATGAAGAGGTAAAGGAGCAAGAGAAGATGGATAGAGAGGTTGAAACAAATCTTCTCAGATGAGATGGGGTTGAGTTAGGTTCTGAAGTATGGGGAGGATTTAAGAATTTAAAGAGGAGAAAGGAGAGCGTCTAAGACGCCAGGAGATGTCAACAGCAATTGTGAGCACATCATGTCCCAAAGATTGAGAGGAGTCCTGATTTTTGCTGCTGGAAATGTGTGTTTATAATCTAATTGGAGGGCAGGTCACGGCAGTATTTTCTTTTCTCTGAGATTCTAATGAGAAACACACTCTTGATTTCCAGGTGGGGTCCAGCCTTTCCTCTTCTGTTCCAGCCTCAGCTGGTGAAGTGCTGTCTTAGCCGTAACAGCACACTCTTCTCTAGGAGGCACAGACTTATCTTAGAAGGCGTAGCATCCTGTCACTTTTCACTTAGCATTTGCTTCAAATAGATGAAAAAAAAAATACGTTCTAGCAATTGGACGTTTTGCAGTATCAACAAGACCTGTGTTAGAGGTAGTCCTTAACTGTATAGTTTCCCTGTTAAGGCCCAGTGGTATCTCAGATTCCCCATCCCTCATCATAACCAACAATATCACAACTTTGTCTTGTCTTTCTTTAATTTATGCATAAATAATTTTGAGCTAGGTGCCACGAGAAATAAAATGTCCTACCATTTGTCCCTACCCTGAAATTTTAAAATTATTTTTTTGCCCTTACAGTTTGAAAATATGACAAACTCTGAAAAACCGCCCTTTGAAAGCGAAAACAAAGTGGGTTACGTCAGATTCTGTTTTGAGGCACGGCTTCCTAATTATCTTGTAGGACTCAAAAACCTTTCAGACGAAGAACCTAATTTTGGAAGTAAACTTCCTTCCAAGAATGAAAACGTGCCACAAGGCTGAGTGCTGTTATTATAACAGAGAAGGAGAACCCACAGGCTGTGCAGGAGGCCAGCAGCCATGGCACCTTCTGTACTTGTTTTAATATGCGTATTCACAGAGGGCTCTCAAACCCACTTTCTTCCAGCTGTTACTGTTGGCTTGGCCTCCAACTGTCACGACCGAGTACTGTTTTTAATGGCTCCCTATAATAAAAAATACAAGCTCTGTAGCCACCTAGAGGGGTGGGATAGGGAGGATGGGAGGGAGAAGCAAGAGGGAGGAGATATGGGGATGTATGTATATGTATAGCTGATTCACTTTGTTATACAGCAGAAACTAACACACCATTGTAAAGCAGTTATACTCCAATAAAGATGTTAAAAAAAAAAAGACAGAAGAGCCCTTCATGTTCAAAGTTTTCAACAAGCTCTCCCTCTGTGTACCATTTTTAGAGCCAAGTACATTACTCCTTGTTACCTGTACCTAACACCTCTAAGTGATGACTCCAGAATGTATCTATTCTCACTTGATCTGGACGGTTTCAACAAGCAGTTGGGATGAAAGCCCCTAATTCATTAAGTCCAAAGTCAAATTGATTATCTCCCCCAGTTGCTTAAATCTCCTACTTCAGCTAATTACATTGTCATTCATTCTGATGCTCAAACTAAGAACCTTAAACTCATTCATGGTCCTCCCTTCTTCACTACTGTTTATCCTTCCCAGTGTCTCCATTCTCACAGGGACTCTGGTTCATTGTAGACTCTCTAATTTCTTACCCAATTAACAGCACACACACCTCATTCTTTCTGCTATCTCCAACACATTCTTTGCACTGCCTCAATCAAATAAGACATCTTCCCAAAACACAAATCTGTTCATTGTACTGTCCTTTCAAAAACCTTTACTCAAAGAAAAATATTTAAATTTCTTGGCATGGATTAAAATTAATTAATTAATTTTATTGGAGTATAATTGCTTTACAATGTTGTGTTAGTTTCTGCTGTACAGGGAAGTGAATCAGCTATATGTATACATATATCCCCTCTCTCTTGGATCTCCCTCACCCCCCATTCCACCCATCTAGGTCATCACAGTATGTGCTCCTTTATAATCTGGCCCCAAACTACTTTATTTTACTAATTTTCTACCCAACATTATCATGTGTAGTATGCTATAAACACATAGAAATTGCCAGTCCCTTCTCAAATACCTTGTTTTCTGTTAAGCCTTTTTGTTTTTCCTCATTTTTACTTGGCATTCCTTTTCACACGTGTTAAAATCCTATTTATCCTTTAATACAGTTCAAATGCCACCACATCAATAACTTATTTCCAATCTTCCCCTTTCAACTCTCATTACCCTTTACCTTTTTCTTTCTTATGGCATGTATCAAGTTCTACCTCACAGTGTAATTTAATAGAAGAGAGTTTGGAATTGTCATCACAAGTTTAGGTTCACGTCTGAGTTTTTCCTTACCTGCGATCTTGGGCAGGATATATAATTTCTTCTTGATCAATAAGAAATGGATACTATTCCTCACTTTTAAGGGATCAGGTAGGTAGATTTCTTTATTAAGTTATGCAGTGCTACAAATGTGATTTGTTAGTATTTGAGGAACCAGAAAATGGTTATGATGCTAAAGCTATGTTTGAAGGTACAACGAGGCAGGAACATTGAAATCATAACTTTTGGTTAAATTGATCAGGGGTAGATTTAAGCACAGTTAGCAGAGAGCAGTCCAAAGAATCTTTGTACTGACGAAGTCCACCCTCTAAAGTTCACAGAGGTCTAGTTGCCACCATTCTGTAAGTAAAAACATGTGTGTTTTTGGAGATGGGCAAATCTGGGTTTAAATTCTGAGCCAACGTTTAAGCTATCTTACTTTTTTGAGATTCCATTCCTCACCTGTAAAAATAATTCACTGGTAAAGATTTGCATGGGTCTGTTAATGAAGGGCACGAACGCTGTGAAACATCACTCCTTTTAGATGGTACAATTGTAGGAAATTTAGAAGAAAAGGAGGTTGATTCCCGTAAGATGTGAAGGAGAAACTCAGTTTCCTTGGTATCCTGAAGAAGTGTTTTCAGCTCTTAGTCTGTCCTAGAACTGGGGTTTCTCAGCTTGGAGCAGTTTTGGGCAGCAGTGCTTTCATCATTGAAGGCTGGGGGCTCTGGTTATACTGGCTTAGCAGGGCTCTTGCTAAAACTGGATTTTACAAGGAAGTACACAGATTGGCCCAGGAGAAGGGTTAGGAGCCTGATCAAACTTTGGACAAGCAAAATATCTTTGTCAACATTTACAAAGTATACATTCTATATATAACAGGCACTAAGTAATCCATCCATCTAACCCTCCCTTCCTTCCTTCCTTCCTTCCTTCCCTCCGTCTCACCCAAAATACTTTCCCTGGAACTTAAACTATCTCTGACAAAAATCCTATGTGAAATATGTTCAACTCACCTCCCAAGACACATTGTCCCAAGACAATGATTAGAAGTGGCTGTGTTAACAAAGATTGTGAAGCTCTGTCTGAGCTCATTGGGAAAGAGGGCTGCAGTCAATTAATAAAATTTGCCATGGAAGTGCCATGGGGACAGTGGCAGCAGGCAAGCAATGTGTTTTTCATCCTTGATGCAGGTAGATGACATGTGGCTGTTCTTCAAATGTTCCTGGCAGCACTCTGTTAAATATAGACACAAGAGCTTAAGGTCTCATCTCAAGCCCAAGGATACTGGCCTAATTTTGAAATCATGGGTTTTTGTTGTTGTTTAGACTAAAAATACTGATAACTAAAATCTTCAAGAAAACAAAGCCACCAAAATATTAAGCCCACATTGGATTGTCATTGCCCATAGAAGGATGAACCCCGTTTTTCAAAATATACATACACTTTCTCTATTGATACTTTTTCAGTTCCTCAGCCTGAAGAAAAACTAAATAGATAATGCTTTTGAAACTCAATTGCAACATAATAAATAAAGCGATCTACTGCTTAACACCGTTGTGCCGTTAATTTTTAGAAATATTAAATGCACTTTTTAGAAATGGATTTTTGTGATTGCCCTTTGACCTGTAGGAATATTCGCAATGAATCTCAATCTTTCCTTTCTGTCTGGATAAAAGCTTCAGCCCCTCCTGCATACTTCTTTCTAGAGCTGATCCAAAGGCTGAGGCTAATAAATATTATAAATAAGGGTTCTTTTTCCAACCTACTCCACAAGAAGCGTATAAGAATTTATGGATTCTCTATGGTCAAGAGCAGATTTCTGGCACCTGAGTAGCTCAGGCAAAAGTGCTCTCTCTTTCTCTCTTTTTCTGCTGGGGAGGACAGGAATATTTAAATTTCCAGAGCAGTTACCTTAATCCTTTTCTATGTTTGCCCTAAAAACTAGTCTGTGTTTGTTAGTTTGAGAGTGACCGTGCTTCGATTTTAGTTACTGCCAGGTGAGACTCAGTCTCGTCTCATTCTTTCAGGACTTCAGGGGATCTTTTGCTACACTGCTCAAATCCCCTCTCAGCTCCCCTACATTTGTTAAACTGAGGCCCAGAGATGACATGTGGCTCTAAGGCTGATCATTAGCTGCCTGTCCAGATGGTCCCAGCTCTCACTGACAGATAGTAAGTCTAAATTGTTCATCTCCAGTGTTTCTTGTAGACTGTTTACTGTGGTCCATTTACAGGAGGGTGACATTAAGCAGATCTGATGCTAACATTCTGGCACTAGTCCTGATGAGCAAAGTGGCAGATCTCGGGAGGAATGTGGAGGACACAGTAAATGAGTAAGTTACACCCAAAAGCACCAGCGTTCCAGTGTAGCCAACTAGTTTAGTCATCTGTAAGACAGGTAGGAATTCAAACTTAGTGCTCCGTTCATGCTGGTCTGAAGAAGATTAGCAGTGCAGCAACTGACACCTCAAACTACTTTCATTTAAGTCATGGAAGCAGCAAGCAAGCAACAACAAAAAAACATCAGCCTCATCTACCTTAAGGTCATTCTCATAAATGTCAATCATGCTGAGATCAGTGGGGTTTCTGGAGATATGTATCACAAGAGACTTACAACTCACTCACATGCTGCTTAAAACTTGCATTCTCCTTTTAAAGTTTTGTGCTAATGTCCACTTGATCTCACAGTTCTTTTAGTTTCACCCTTCTCCTAGCTCAGCTATCAGCTCAGTCAATGTCACTTTATTTCCTGGTCCTGGGAGCCATAAATGCTAATGCCAAAAGTAACTCTTCTCATTTTCTTTTTTTTTTTCTTTGAAATAATAGGCAGGGAGCACTTAAAGGTGCTGAATAACTAATTAAGAATGCATAGTCATGTTTTGAGTGGTGATATTAAATCTCTTTAAAAGACAGAGTGTCAATTATGTGCAAGGCACTTGGCTTCACGATATCATGGATCCAAGAAACTGCAATCAAACTCCTGTTATCAAGTAGGTTTACATGAAAACCACCAACCCTGTTAATCAAATACATTGTAGGTATTCTTTTGAAACCCCACCGTGGTTGCTCAGTTTCTAGAAAGCCATTAATTGCTTGGTAGTCAATTTATAACCATTAATTATAAAGATGTGCAGTTTAAATAATTCTGGCTCCCTTTAAAAAGATGGGTTGGAGGGTGCAAGAGGAGAAATAGGAAGACCATGATAACCTTGTGCAATATAGTGGGTGAGAAGCCCACAATCCAGTGCATTGGATGGGGTGGGGGGAGGATAGGAAGGATAACTGCTGGGTGATACCACTACTGTGGTCTTTTGTAACATTACCTATAACTTGTAACTTTCTAGGTCTCTTGGGCTTAAAGTATACATATTTATTTTTCCTTTGGAAACAAAATGACACAAAATATTTCTGCTTCTCCAGGTATACAGAATAACAATGTTTTGTAGTTACTCATTTTTATGACTCAGATATATTTCAGGGCAATGAAAATGGGCCTTTCATATTAGGAGAGAATTCATAATTTGAGAGGAAGCAAATCTAGATATGAAAGCAGCAAGATAATTTTCCTCTAAGGTTTTCAAAGTTCCATTCAACCTTACTCTTTGATAGCAGTGGTGATGGAAAGAGTGTTTGGTGTGTGTGCTTCAAGCCCCTGAAATGATCCTCCTTTCTCTGGACTTCAAAGTGTAGAAATTGTTCCATCCTCCTTTTCTACTTCAATCCACACTCTCTGGTGGTCAGACTTTGAACTCTGGGTGAGAATAGAATTAGCCTTCAGGAACTTTGGGGGAGATTTATAAAATAAGCAATGAACATTTCTCTGCTTTCTAAAGACTTTTTGCTACCATTCCAATAACATCCCTGGTGGGCTATAATAAGCATAGTTTTAAAAAAAATCTCTCTTGGATCTCTACTGCCCCACTTTCTGGTTTTGAACAGCTACCCAGGAAACTATTATCTCTAAAACTGTTTCTATTCTTATGTGAAGAAGGCAAATATGGGAAGGCTCCCTTAGTCTCCTCTAAAGGTAGGATTAGAATTGAAGAATACAAGAATGAAGAGACATTTTAGGACTTTTCACCCAATTTCATCTTTGTAACTTGACTCTTAGTATTTAGATAATCTTTTTTCTTTAACGTGTCAACCAAAAATTAATCATTCGATCTAAGAAAGAAATGGAAAATTTTATTTGAGCCAAATTTGAGGATTATAACCCGGAACAGCATCTCAGAAAGCTCAGAACTGTTCCACTGGTTAGAAGTCAAGGCACAGTTATATGTTTTTTGAGACAGAGGGCTGTACGTTAAATGATGTATTATTGACAGTTTACACAATCCAGATCTAAGCATCATTGTGGCCCCTTACAAGACCAAGAAGGAATATTACCTTTTTTTTTTTTTAACATCTTTATTGGAGTATAATTGCTTTACAATGGAGTGTTAGTTTCTGCTGTATAACAAAGTGAATCAGCTATACATATACAAATATCCCCATATCCCCTCCCTCTTGCGTCTCCCTCCCTCCCACCCTCCCTATCTCACCCCTCTAGGTGGTCACAAAGCACCGAGCTGATCTCCCTGTGCTGTGCGGCTGCTTCCCACTAGCTATCTATTTTACAAGGAATGTTATCTTTTAAGGAGTTGTCTTGTTGATGCTAGGAGAGTGTTGCTCTGTTTTTTTTCAGTCTTTATTGGAGTTTAATTGTTTTACAATGTTGTGTTAGTTTCTGCTGTCCGATAAAGTGAATCAGCTATATGCATACCTATACCCCCATATCCCGTCCCTCTTAAACCTCCCTCCCACCCTCCTATCCCACCCCTCTAGGTGGTCACAGAGCACCGAGCTGATCTCCCTGTGCTATGCAGCAGCTTCCCATTAGCTATCTATTTTACATTTGGTAGTGTAGAGAATGTTGCTCTTTATGGTTGTGAAACCATGCCACTCAGACTGAGACTTGAACCCATAGGTTGGGACTTAAACCTGGCCTAAACCCAGATTGGGACGTGAACCCACGGTCTTTTAATTGAGATCACACACCTGGTCTCAGGACTTAATGAAGCTCAGGTTCTTTAAGTCTCATTGCAGAACGAATTCAGTGAGAGACAAAGTGTTAGGTAAGAAATGGATTTATTTAGAGATACACATTCCATAGACAGAATGTGGTCCGCTTCAAAAGGCGAGAACAGCCTTGGGAGAAACACAATCAACAGACAGAGTGTGGGCCATCTCAGAAGGCGAGAGGCCCCAAAATATTGGGTGGTTAGTTTTTATGGGCTGGGTAATTTAATAGGCTAATGAGTAGGAGTATTATTCCAACTATTTCGGGGATGGGGTAGAGATTTCCAGGAACTGGGCCACCGCCCACTTTTTGACCTTTTATGGTTGGCCTCAGAACTGTCATAGTGCCTGAGGGTGTGTCATTTAGTATGCTAATGTATTACAGTGAGCATATAATGCGGCTAAAGGTCCAATGGAAGTCGAATCTTCTGTCATCTTGGACCTAGTTGGTTCTAACCAGTTTTTGTCATGTCCTATGGCTATGTCATTCATTTAAAAGTTGTCCCCTGCCCCCTTCTCTTCTGTTTCAATTCTACTTATAAATATTTCTGTAATCTACTTTTCCCTTTCTATTTCTATTCCCATAAGCATTTGTTTCTTCATTTATTCAACAAATGTTTACTTATTGTGAACTTAATATGTTCCAGATACTTCCAGGTATTTACAGTGGTGCCATCTCAGTGTCAGCTGTGTGCTGAAGCTTGTACAACCGTGAGCATCTTTTACCTACTCACTGTTCAGTAACATCATATTGGAGCTTAAAAATAGCCATAAATCAGAGTTTCCTTTCCCTGGAGAGTCAAATATTGAATATTTCCAACATACTATTCACATCTCTTAATCTCTCACATCTACTCTCAGAATAGCCTCCTAGTTGGAGCTCTCATTTCATGATCACCTCCTAAACACAAATGACAAGACTATGATCTTTTTAAGATACAGACTTGATATGTCTTTTGCTTCTTTCCATCATCAACAGCTTAAAATAAAAAATCTTTATTGTGGTACATGAGACCCTTCTTGAACTGGTTGCCTCTCCATATTCATTTCCTATTACCGTTATATTTTACACTCTGTCAGTACCATATAGTCTATAGGTTCTGAGTAAACCCACTTATTTCTGACCTCATTTTTATACATGCTGATCCCTGTGCTTAGAATGCTTTCTTTCTTTCTCTCTCTCTTTCTTTCCTTCCTTCTTTCTCTCTCTCTCTTTCTTTCTTCCTTTCTTTCTTCCTTCCTTCCTTCCTTCCTTCCTTCCTTCCTTCCTTCCTTCCTTCCTTCCTTCCTTTCCTTCCTTCCTTCCTTCCTTCTTTCTTCCTTTCTTTCTTTCTTTCTTTCTTTCTTTCTTTCTTTCTTTCTTTCTTTCTTTCTTTCTTTCTTTCTTTCTTTCTTTTCTCTCTCTCTGTAACCTCTAATCTTCAAATTTTAACAACTAGCTCAATATTTGGCACAAAGCAAGTGAGCATCATATTTTATCATTAAATGGAATGAACATTTATTTAGTATTACTTCTTTCAGTAAGCTTTTCTGGACTCTCCCCTTCCCCATTATAGAGAAAGTTCAATGCTCTCTTATAGTACTCCTTTGATTATCATATGTAGACATCTATGGTCACATATAACATTGCATTATCAATCCATTTATTTATAAATGTGTTTCCTTTATTAGGCTATAGATCCTTGAGGACAAACATTGAGCTATCCATTTCTGTCGAAGTTTTGAAATTGAGTCCATTGCAGAATAACATATGATTAACTGCAATTTTGTGCAGTGCCTATCATACACTTCTATTAGTAAGGATAGGCAAGGTTATGCTGTGATAATAAACACATCCCTAAATTTAGTGGCTTTACTTATAAAATATATTTCCCACTCCATGCATGTTGGGACAGTTTTCTGGGGCCTCTATCCTCTGCGTAGATTTCCAGAATCCAGTCTGCTTCTATACTTTGAGGAAACTCCGTCTGTGGCTTCCAAGGTAGCTTATCAGGGGAGGAGAGAAGAGCAGGAAGCATAATATCCCACATATCACTTCTTGGAGTTCATTGACTATAATCTAACTCCAAGGAAGTTTGGAAATATGGGGTTGAATGGTGATGTTTGGAGAACAGTAACAATTTCAGCCACAAAACATTAAGGACTTAGTGAAAGGAAAATGTCATTATGAGGTGGCAGACTTGGGGGAACGTTTATGGTAGAAATAGGGTTCAAACTGAACTTGAAGTAAGGTTAGAATTTAGATAGGAAAGAGAGAAGAGATTCCAGTCATTTCTTGACCTAAAATATAATTAAATTCTGGCTTAATTCCAGATTATTTTCTTGTTTCTATGTAACTTTCAGATCCATAATTTTACTTATACTGCTTGATTTTTAAAAAGAAAATTAGAGTATAATGAAAACTCATTTATTTAGTTTAGTTGAGAATTCTCATTATTCTCACTATGGGTACTAATTAAAGACTGTTAGGACAGTAGGTAACATTAATACTTAGAAGTTTGGAAAAAATGTCATTTTGTGGAAGACTAGTTATATTAGTCATGGTAAGTACTGGATCTTCTACATAAATAGTTCAGTTGTACATTTTACTAGCTGTAATCTTGCATCACAGAGAAAATGTGTGTTTCCATATGGAGTCTTGACTCTGCACATCTAGTGATTAATAAGCTAATTAAGCTTTGGTTTGCCCAACTAGACCATTCTCCAAAAGGTAACAAATAATAACACCTCTTGGGTGTGTTGTGCTTTCAAATTTGCAAAACAATTTCATATTCACCATTTACTTTGATTCTTTCACTAACCTCTTGTTGTGTATAGATATCATTGAATCCCATCTTGCAGATGAAATAATTGAGGTTAATTGACTTTCCCAAAGTAATAAGACAGATTATTAATATTAGAAATAAGACTGAAATCTATATTTTGGGATCTAAGCCCAGTGTTATTTTTAAAATATCGTATACCTACTGTTGATAAAATCAAACTGTGTCTTGGTTCAAATTATTGGTGAAGCTCCACAAGGAAAACTGACTTTTTCAGGATCAAATATTACACTGAAATAAATATATCTTTGAATGCTTACCACAGTAAAAAAAAAAAAAAAGTAACAAAACAGCTAATTGATAGAGGGAAAATAATAGCAGATTAAAATTCTCCCTCAAATTAAGTCTTTATTTCCTCTTATCCTAGAGTTTCTGAAAACAGTTTATATAATTTATATTGTACCTGAATTATAAATTTCATGACTACAACTGCTTGCTTATATCATTTTCATTATTTATTCATTAAATATATATTGATCACTTAGGTTAAGCACCACAGTAGACACTGGAGATCCAATGGGGAATAATATATAGTTTGAACCCTCACAGACAAGTTAACAGGAATTGCAGTAACTGCCAAGATGGGATGAATACAGGAGTGGTGAAAGAATGCAGGGAGAGAGGAGAGACTCCATCGGGGGTAAGGATGCCTCCTTGCAAGTGCCCTGAGAAGTGGGCAGGATTTTAGGTATATGCCAGAGTTGCCCCTGGGGAGATAGCTTCATGAAGAAGGTGTTGTGCCAGTTCTGCCTGGAGGCCAGAGAAATGTTAAACTGTTATGTAGTTCAATTCTGATAAGTATGCAGATGTAGTTATCATCTAGATATAAGGATATTAAGAAAAAGGAGTAAAATGCTTTTAATAAGGAAAAAAGGAGTGGTTCTGAAATTCTAGTGTGCATCAGAATCACCTAGAGGCCTTGTTAAAATAGATTGCTTGACACCACCACTAGAGTTTTCCTGTTTTAGTAGGTCTGGGCTGGGTCCTCAGAATCTGCATTTCTCACAAGTTCCAGGTGATGCTGATGCTGCAGGTCTGGGGACCACACTCTGAGGAACAGAGTCATGGTGTGAAGGATTAGGATTTGTATGTCAGTGACTTTCAGCTATACCTTTGCCCTTTGCCCTTAATATATGTTCTGAAGGCAAATAGTATTGTAAAGGTGCTTCATATGGTACTGAATAAGTTAATGAATTTAATTAATTACCCTCCATTGGTTATACCATTTATGTGGATTTATGATTATTTCAGATTCACAATGAATACAAAAGCTATAAAGAGATGACATCTGAAAAACTGTAACTGGAAGAATTTACTAGATTTGCTGGCTGTGTATCTTGACTATATTTTTAGGGCAACTGATTGAAAAAAAAATTCGTTTAAAAATAGAGAAGAGCTCACTTGGATATTTATAACCTGGTAGGTTAAAACTAGTGCAACATCTGAATGGGAAATTGTGAGTCTTAAAACCTACATGGGCATTTTCTAAAAACTCAATGAACTGATTCATTTGAAATTCCACTAAGAAATATAGAGTTCTGGACAAGAATTCTTTCAGCAGAGAGATTTTCCTAAAAGGGTTAACATGCTAAATCATCTACCCCTGCCCCCCTCAATTTTTAATTCTATTAGAGGGAAGCTATATTTTCATGAGTAAAACCTGTAGAAACTCCTTCCCCTAGGTGTTTCCTGGCAACAAGTGGAAGCAGATGGAGGCAGGGAAAATTAAAAGTCTTGGCCTTTACCCAGACTCTGCTGCCTTTAGTGCCTTCTACCCAGGTTCACCAATTGGGCTGGGAGGAGTCAGAGAGAAAGAACCATCATCCCACTTGATTCAAAGACAAAACTGTAGGGCTTCCCCGGTGGCGCAGTGGTTGAGAATCTGCCTGCCAATGCAGGGGACACAGGTTCGAGCCCTGGTCTGGGAAGATCCCACATGCCGCAGAGCAACTAGGCCCGTGAGCCACAATTACTGAGCCTGCGCATCTGGAGCCTGTGCTCCGCAACAAGAGAGGCCGCGATAATGAGAGGCCCGCGCACCGCGATGAAGAGTGGCCCCCACTTGCTGCAACTAGAGAAAGCCCTCGCACAGAAACGAAGACCCAACACAGCCATAAAAAAAAATAATAAAAAAAAAAGACAAAAATGTAGTTCCCAGAGGCTCTCATTATGCTGGGAAGGGAATGTCTGTGGTCCTAGGTCCTGACCTACTTAATTGAGCAAAACCTTATGGACTGAATGAGTGCAATTTGGAGGATTGCTTTAAATATGGGAGGGCAAGTCTTGGAAGGATATTGAAATGGTGGAAAATCTCAACTCGGAACAAGGAAAGGGGCATCCAAGAGATAAACCAGATAAGGGAGGGAAGAAAAAGTTCTGTGTCCTTTACTATAGACCAGAGAATTTATAAGCATGATCTCATTTAATCCCACCAGCAATCCTGTGAAATCGATATTAGTATCCCCAGTCTACCCAGGACAGTACTGAGGCCCTGAGTCTCTACAGAGCAAGTAAGTAGCAAAGCTGGGATGGAATTTTAGGTCTTTTGACTCCAAAGCCTAGCCTCATTTCATCATACCAACCTAACTTTTCTGACAAAGTCAGAGATGGCAGTTGTGTAGCTCAAAGATGATTATTGAAGAGAGAATGGGAGTAGATAAAATATTGAAAGAAATTTGAACAGTTTTCATGATAGTCAGACCCTAACTCTTATTTAAAGCAGAAAAAGAATTAATTAAACTATTTTTACATAAGACCCTTAGTTTGCTGATCTCTTGGAAGCTTTTCTTCAGTTATTTCCTCTGCTCCAGCCCTATGTTTTGAGTAATATTCTAGATTTATTTTTTACTCCAAAGGCCTGAACTTAAGTGATCGATTCTCCGTCTATTATTGATTTTCTAAAACACACTCATAACCGGGTCTTGTCAGCCACCAATGACTTGCCGTACTCTTGCATGGCACCTCTCCTCAAAAGGTGGCTTTTTGGCATTGCTCCTTCAGGATGACCTTTTGACATTCTCCCTGACCTTCCCACAAACTCCCATTCCTAGCACATGTCTAATATCTAGTGCAGAGTGACAAGACCACTTAAGTTGGCCAACTTTTAGGGAAAAATTATGAATGACATAGTAAAAGAGCAAGATGAGCCCTTCTTTTCTAACTGCTTCCTTCTCTTACCCTTTTTTGCCTTGGACTCCATTGGAACACAAATATTGCTCCTTTGCCCTTCATTCCTTTGCATCCCAGATGAAAGTGCCTTATGGAATAAAAATCCTTGACATGTTTCTGAGGGAGCATCTCCCTTAAAGAATTAACCTTCTAATTTGGGAGGAATCTTATTACTTAAGTTTCCATATCACTAGTTTAAAAAAACATTTTTAAAACAATGTCACCATAATATAGAGCATGGAGCTTTGTGCATAAGCATGTAAATCATTTTTGTAAATAGCTATTTACTAAGGATAAGCAGCAATTTGTGCTGGGTGGGAGGTAAAGAATGAGATTTCATCGTTTAGTAGTGAGATACACATACTTCTCAATTAGCTGTGCTAATGGGGACAATGATAATAAGGGTAATGGAATCCATAAGAAATCCATGGTGGAATTTAAATCAGTCCTTTTTGCTGCTTCTTAGTAATGATGGCAAACATTTTGCTGAAGAGAAGTTTTAGATTGTTTGTAGATTTCAATTACTATGCTATTCTAGTTCCCATTTTTTCTCAACAACTTAAAGGTGGATACTTAAACAGATAAGGGCCTTGTTGCATTTTGAAAATAAAGTTACTTTAATCAAACTGTTTATGAATATATAATACTCAAACAATGGCCTGTTTTTCCCTTCATTGAGTTGAATAAATGTTGGCATTTGGTGAACAAAGTAAATAAACACTTCTACTAAAATTAGCAGGGCATTTACTAGAGAAAATTCTGTGATGTTATCCAGAAATGAGATGGGTTCAATTTGTTAAGACTTCTCTTAAACTCTTGTAAAGAATTATAGCTGCAGGAAGTAGGGTATTCACCATATTCATTGGCTCTTTTCCTATTTATATCAAGAATTTAAAGTAAAAGACTCAAACTCCTCCAGATAAAACCACTCTATGCTGCTAATTTTTTCTCTTTATATACAAAAATATGACTTTATTGGATAACATAAATATTTTAAAATATTAATAGGAAAATGTTATAGAAATTAATAATTTAAAGTGAGAACAATAAAATAAAAACCAATGTACAAATGAGTCTCCTCCCCTAATATCACATCTCCCTTCTGTTCCATTTGTATTTAACTGAACTTTAACCGGCCACATCTATAATATTTCAGAGTCAGAATCACTTTCACTTCTAAGTCCAGATGTTCAAAGAGTTTCACTTATGTAACTTGGGCAGAAGATAGCCTCCATCAACTTTAAATTTGAGAGGTCGTGATGCACCTCTTGAAAACTCCCATGTGTTCAAAGAGTCTTGCGCTAGCTCCAGTCTGTTCCCTCGGGCAGCAGATCCATAATTAGGAGCTTACCCGACACATGAGCTAACACCTTTCTGGAGAACTGTCTTCTGCTAGTTCTAGCAAGATTTCTAATTTGCTACATATTTTTGCCAGCCACATCACTAAATTTTCTTCTTCTTCCAAGTCAGAACAGAAGGATGAAGAAAAACAATACAGCCTTCTATCTCTCTTGAGCAGACCAACCCTCTCAGTGTTCTGAATGTTTTTCAACAAAATTTCTTGAGTGGTGGAAGTACCATATTAGCCTCATTTTGTACTTTGCAATTTTTCTTTTGGATTTCTCTTACTTTTTTCTTTTCCATGAATGACTTAACGCTGAATCAGTTTTCTTTCCTTGAACTAGAACTCCTACAAGTGTTTAATATTCACCCAGATTTCTTAAAAGTAACTTTTCTTAACACTTCATTCTATAAGCATGCCCTGAGTGCCTACTGATGCTAGACAAGCTTACACAGACTCTTCCCACATAGAGGCCAGCTGTCCAGTATGGTAGTCACTAGTCATATGTGGCTATTGAGCACTTGAAACATCGCTGGTCTAAATTAAGATGTGCTGTAAATGTAAATATACACTGGATTTTGAAGATTTGGAACAACAAAAAAAACCTCACTAATAATTTTCATATTGATTACATCTTGAAATGATAATATTTTTGATATATTGGGTTAAATAAAATATATCATTAAAATTAATTTCACCTGTTTCTTTTTAATTTTTAAAAATTTGGCTCCTACAGAATGTAAAATTACATATGCAGCTTGGATTTGTGGCTTGTGTTACACTTTCTACTGCTCAGCACTGTTATGTACAGCAGCTCCAGCACTGTGCGAGCAACATACAGGATGCTTTGACAGGAGCTGCTATTCCAGCCTGGGCCTGCATAAAGCAAGGAAAGTTATCTGGAAGAGGTTCCCTTCAGATGTGTCTCAGAGGATAAACAAAAGTTATTCAGGAGGGGGAAAACATTGAACAGGTATGTTCCAAACGGGGAATAATGAACAGAAAGACAAGGGTTATGGTGGCTAGGACTTAGGGCATGCACTGGGGACCAGAAGATGATGACTGTAATAAGGGCAATTTTAGAAGAATCTATTGGTCCAAAACACGTTTCCCTTAGGTACTGTGTTTATATCAGAGTTTCTTTTGTAGTGTAGAAAGAACTAAAGGTACAAAAGAGGAAGGAGAAGCTCACTTTCTCCCTACCCGATTCTGAGAATTGTGGGGAGAAAAAAACCCAGAAATAAGGGGATCTCAGGCTCACAGAGCCCCACTTTCCTTCACTTATGGGGATGCTTAAACTACTTTCAAAAGTAGGAGGGAAGGTGAGACTCTTGAAGATTGGAGAGGCCAATGACATGCTTCCTCAACAGCAGCTCCCTGCAGTTCTCCAGCATCTCAGGAAGGCTGGGTTCTGGCAGGGGACAGTGAGATAGATGAGCCTGAGATGGAAGGGCCAGGGGCCCAGCAAGACCTAGGGTAGGGCTTAAGATTCCAGAGTGTGGGCAACTTGCATGGGGCAAGCAACTAGGACTATGGATTAACGATGGCTCTGGGTACACATGTGATATTCTCTGTCCATGTGGGACCAGCCACGTTGCTGGCCACCAGTCTTGCAAGCAGACTTGACTAGTCATTCTCCATCAGGGACCAGTGAAGATCCAGTTACCACCCCCTGCCCCACCCCCACGTATTGAACAGGAACAGGTGAAAGTAAGGGAGAGGAACAGAAACCTAAAAGCCTAAGCCTTTATCCTATAGGGATTGCTTTGTGGTACTATAAATGGCAAATTAAAGTTTGTCCCCAGACCCAACTCTCCAGCAGCTTGTGGGGATGATCAAATACATTATAAGAAAGAAAGGAGTTACATTTTCTTTGAACATCTGAGTATAGTTCAAGGCTGCTATGTGAAGTAGAAATTAGGGAGAATAGCTTCTCTGAAATTATTTTACTTTTTAATTAGAGAATAATGGATAGGTACTAAGTACAAATGTGTGTAATATGTATATTTTTATATAGGTATAATTATATGTGTTGTGTGAAGAGAGAAGTTAAAACACATGGAAAAGAAAATATTTAGCAGGACTAAAATTATGAAAGAGTACATTTATGGGGCATAAATAGCATATTTAATTTTCTTATTAAATTGATTTTTGTTTTCTCAGTATTTGTGTTAAATTGGACAAAATTTCTCCTGATATTTAACTTCACACAATATATGGTTGGGTGGGGGAGGGGATGGGAGAGGAGGAAGGATCATTTCTGTCTCTCCTAAATTTGTGTATGTTTTTAGTTTCTGCTCCTCCAAAGTTGAGGTAACAAAGGAACGTGTCATCAGGAAGTAGTAGGACTAAGATGTGAAGAAGAGTATAGTGGGCATAGCCTGGGTGGCTTCCCACTTCACGGTGGCTTTAATGATCCTTGCCAGAATCCTAGGGAACTCTACCTGTGGCTGATGTGTTGTTCTGAGCACCTGTAAGTGAGGGCTGCCCTCCTATTGGCCAGCTCTTCCTTTGATTCAGAAAGCCATTGCAGTATCCTTCCAGTAATTCCTCTTTACTTCAGTTAATTCAAACTGGCTTTCAGTTAGTTGTAACAAAATAAGTTCTGACTAATGCTTGGTGTACTTAATAACCAAAATGAATACATTTTTCAGAATTTTGGAAGCACACATTTACACATAAGCAATACAACTGACAGATCTGTGGTGGTCTACAATGCTTCAGATAGTGCTCCTATATAGGAAATGATAATGAAGCATTATCCCCAAACTTCACCCAGGAAGCATACTAGTTACATAG
Organism: Balaenoptera musculus; assembly: GCF_009873245.2. Classification (NCBI taxonomy): domain Eukaryota; kingdom Metazoa; phylum Chordata; class Mammalia; order Artiodactyla; family Balaenopteridae; genus Balaenoptera; species Balaenoptera musculus. Next base: position 24,514,602 of record NC_045787.1, on the reverse strand, counting down.
ATCAAGTTACTAAATAAATATGAACACAAAAAAAATTTTGGTTTTATTATTCAAACTTCATACCCCAAGACTGATAATGAACTTGGATAAGAATCAGTGAGACTTTATTTAGCTCTCTTCTCTCATACCTTCATTATTTGTAGCAGCATCTCAACCTCAGTAGTTTCTGCTTCTTCTTTCCTTCTTTGTCCCTTTCTATGCAGAAGGCAGGGGTGGAGATTGAGGGTCTATGTATGTATGTCTCTGATTTAAAAAAGGTTTTGAAGAGAAATTATGATTATCAATTTCATGATTATCAATAATCGTGATCAAAATCATAATTATCAGTAATCACTAGCACATCCCTCTGGAAACTCATCACTAGTTTGATGTGTAAGACTTCTAAGCTAGAGCATTATAAAGAATGTAAATATTTTAAAGCAGTTTTGTTTTTTCTTTCAATATTCTGCTCAGAGATCTATAGCAGCTTTCTCTTCTATTTGTGCTGCCCTTCAGTCATTAAAAAAAACAAACAAACTGTGCTACAGATGTTTGCATGGCTACCAAGGGGCAGATCGAGATAGATGTTAAATGCAACTAAATAATCAGTCTATCGTGGGAAATGTCAGCTTCTCTCAATCCTTCCTTCATATGTACAGTCTCTTCCATGCTCCTCTACCGTGTATACATTATGCTACAGGAGTAATCCATGGCTTATTTTTCCACTCTTCCTTTCAGTTGGTACCATCAACGTACCAGTTCTTGATCTTCAACAAGGATAATTTTATGCATTTCAATTTTTAGGTAACTACACTATTCATATCAGGATAACAGTAGTTTTTAGAAAAATCACCCTGTCCCTTGTTGCCAAATAGGTATTATGATATACTATTTGGGTTCCCAAATTATTTACATTGCCCCCAACAAAATCCTAGATCTTATAATCCTGCTTCTCAAAGTTCCATGTGACACTGATTCAACTGTTTGAAATGGTGCTGGAAAATTCATAGCCATAGCAAACTCTTATGATCAAAATGTTCCAACATCCTCAGGAATTTAATAACCAAACACTCAGCAAATTGTTTTTTAAGCAGTGCATCCTGAAGAATTGCACATTATTAGCAGGGTTGGTCTTGGGAACTATGTTTCCATGTCAATAAAACATCTTAGTGTTCACAGCTAGTGTTTTACTGCAGTTTTCTACCAAATTATTCAGAAGTATTAGAAAATTCATTTTTACAATGGATTAATTTAGGAATATTGGCCCTTTATCCCTTCTCATGTCTATTCTTTTTGAAAGATAAAGAATTGTCTTAAAACTGCTGGCTGCACTCATGGCAAAGTATTAATACATGCAATTAAATTAACACCTATCATTAAAAGTTTGCCAGATAACCATCAAATGTAAATGAGATTTTCAAGAAATTGGGTAAACAAAGTTCTGATCTTCAATTATCTTTAAAAGCTTTGATGTAAACCTGAATTGACTAAAAGGGAAAATCAGCAGACGAATTCTGACCACATATCAAGTACAACATCAGTATACTAAATACTGTAAAAGTGATACATGGCATAAAAGTAATTAGGTGTGTTCTTGAGTTGAAGTCTATATGAAAAGTTTCACATTTGTATTAGGAGATGGAATTAGTCTACCTCTACCCCAGCTTGAACAGGAGATTTAAGAAGCATAAATGTGACTCGTAAGAGTGCTTGATGAAAAAGAAATAGTCATTGAAAAATCCATGTCAACCTGATAATTTACTATGTGTACACAGTAACAAATGGTGGACTGATTGATATTTGATAGTTGATATTTCAACTCTTCAACACACTGTGGGAATAACATGAAGACATATTTATTCATTTAGATTTTTAAATGAATAAGGACATGTAATTTTAATTCTATAAGAATAGAAAAATTGTGTAACAGCACAAAGTCCAAGGTAGGGGGAGGGCTGTTCAACCTAGAATGCTGCCCCCATTTATTTCCTAAAATCCTGAGGATAGTGTATGGGAAACTTTCTAACAAAATTTCTAAAACTGCTTTATTGTTATATTTAATGGCATTGATACTCAGTCATTCATTCAGTAAACTTAAGTACATGCCTGGTAGTATGTATACACTGCATTAGACAGTTGGGAGTCATATAGAAATGAATAAGATATAGTATCTGCTCTCAAGGAGTTCATAGCATAATAGGAGCAACAAGTAAATGAACAAAAAAATACAGTATGCTATTATGGTCTTGTTAACCATTGTCTCCGTAGAACTCCACCCAGTGTTTGGGATTCAGTAAATAGCCATGCAACAAAATTTGTGCAATAAAAGAGAGCTGCCTGAAATATTGTGGACAAACTCTGCATGGAGGATTTGGGTAAAGTTTAAAGAGTTGATCTTGAAGGATGAGTGGAAGTTTGCCAAGATTTTAAGGAAAACGGGTACTGCAGAAACACAGAACAGAATTGCAATGATACAAACTTACACGATAATGTTTGGATACTTGGAGAAGGAACGAAGATGAATTTATGATGCTGGACCTAGGCTACATGAGTGGGAACAATCATGGACGATGCTGATAAAATACGGTATATCTAGATGGTTTGGGCCCTGTTTGGCTCCACTTGAAGGAGCTTAGGCACTATTCTTGGGAATGTGGAGATCCATAGTGGGTTCTAAAAATGAGAATCACGCAAGCAGATTTGTGATCTTTGGAAGCATTATGGATATGGGATGGAGGTAGAAGATTGGTGTCAGGAAAAAGGATAGAGAAGTTTTCAGGAGATTAGGAGGAATATACTAAATTGATGACATGATAAAGTTGGGAGAAATGGACAGTTTTGAGTGCCATGACTTGTTGACTGATTATATATGGGGTGCAGGAGAGGAGAGTTAAATATTCCCTTGTGGTTTTTCCAGAGAAAATTTTCATCTCTGCTACTCCTTGGAAAAATTTCTCATATAACGCAGGCCCGTTCATGCATCCTTGAGCATAACTACATAAAAGAAATTGGATTAAATGGAACCTATTTTACAATTCAACCTCATATTTGTTGGTGTTAAAAAAAAAATGAATTTGACAGGGCACTTTCATCTAAGTACTGATGAGTCATAAATCATCAAGCAATAACCTTAGGAACTCAGTGAATTTCTCACCATTCTTCAGCACCTGTCAGAATCCAGGCTAACATCCAAAGCTTTTTAGGATTAAAGAAGATAGCAAGCTTCATACGCTACAAACATTACGTAAGGGCAATAGCACCTCACAAAGTAATTGTATTAGAATCTTCAAGGGCAATGATCACGTGTTTTCTTCTTTCTGGGGTAGCTAACACCTACCTCCATAATATAGCATGTAGTAGGGGTTCAACAAATATTGTTGAATGTGTGCGTATTGATTATATCTTTGACAGCCTATAGCAGAAGCTCTTTTAAATTACTTAATGACATTCTCTTAACCAATCTTCTGGATTAACCGACACTCTTCATTCCTTCTTAAAGCTGCTGACTGTTGCCAAAGCACTATGAGTGCTATGGCAAGTAGGCTACTCTCTAGTCCACCTGCTCTCGTAGGACCCTTATAAAAAGTTAGCTGGGCTTGGTGCTAAATGTGTTATTGTTACTTGAACTTTTTGTGGTGAACTAGTTTCGAGGTTCTGAAAATTAATTACCTTGTACTAATAAAATATGAATATAAAATGTAAGGGTGATGATTTCTTTGAAAATCATGTCAAACACATTTGAAAGACTCAGTAGATGTCAGTTGCTGAAAATTACTAGCCAAATGGATGTGAATAAAAAATATATATAATAAATAGTGAAATCTAGAGGATTTACTTTAAAATTTGTACTTTGTTAATGCTTTTATGTTCTTTCTCTGCTTTAAAGTAAACTAAACTAGAAATCATAGATGATGCATTATAGATGAATTTATTGATGAAAGACAATGGGGAAATTCCAGTCAGTAGACTTATACACAGTAAAAGTTGTCTTGGTCTTATATCAAAATAATAGCAAAAGATGTTCATTTATTTGTTTTTAGCTTAAATAAAATATTTATGGAAAATATGCATCATTTAAAAAATCCCTGCTTTAGCCAATTTTATTTTTGAACAGTCAACTGATAGTTTTAATGAGTTGGATGAGAGAGCCATTGCTGTTTTTCTTGAGAGCAACATATAATAAGGAAGTCTGCATCAGCACTTAAACAGAGGCATGGACATTCCTTAATAACTGCTCAAGCACACCACTGGGTTCTAGCCTTTACCATCCTGGCCCTGAATAGAGACATTAACTTTCTCATAAGGCCATTTTATTGCATGTTTACAGCTCTCTTCACATAATAAACCATTTCCATTAGAGAAAGGAAACATTAGGGAGTCATTTTGAGGATATCACAGAATATCATCAAGCAGCAGTGATTTGGAAACAATCATCACCTAGGTTCGTGCCATTGTTTGGTAATGTTATGCATTGATGAACAGCTACATTCCATTGAACACTAGAATATTTCTCATTTTGTTTTTGGGAAGTGGTCAGAACCAGAAATAAGTATTTTTGCGGAACTAATTTGGCCTTAAAATAGGATGTTGTTGCTTGCCAGGAAAAGACTCCTTGGACAAATAGGAATGCTCTCTGTAGTATGACCTTGTGGAAAATTCTTTTTGCAAGTGTGGCCGATGGCAGATAGACCTAAGGGTAGCTCCATGGTCATGGCATGTACAATCCCCTCCCTTTGAGTGTGGCCAGGACCTGTGACTTGCTACTAACCAACAGAATATGACAATGGTAATGGGATGCTATTCCCACAATTAGGTTATCTATCTGTCTGTCTATCTATCTATCTATCTATCTATCCATCCATCCACGTGCATATATAGTTCTATTTTGTTAGCATACAGTACAGATAGTCTTTGATAACTCTGAAAAAACAAGCTGCTATGATAAGAACTGCATATGGAGAGAGTCTGCTATAGACTGAATGTTTGTATACTCTCCAAATCCATATGTTGAAATCCTAACACCCAAGGTAATAGTATTAGGAGGTGGGGCCTTTGGGAAGTGATTAGATGGAATTAGTGCTCTTAGAAACTTCAGAGAGACCCCTTGCCTCTCCTACCATGTGAGGACATAGGGAAACAGAAATGATGGTGGTCATCTATGAACCAAGAAGCAGGTGCTCACCAGACACCAAATATTCTGGCGCCTTCACCTTGGAATTTCCAGCCTCCAGACCTGTGAGAAATATATTTCTGTTGTTTATAAGGCACCTGGTCTATAGTATTTTGTTATAGCAGCCCAAGCAGACTGAGACAGGGTCATGTGGAAGGGAAATGTTGATGGTCTCTAAAAGCTGAAGGACTTAGTCATATAGCTGAAGGGAACTGAATTCTGTCAATAACCCTTTGAGCTTGGAAGAGGCCCTGAGTTCTAGATGAGGACACCTTGATTGCAACCTTGTGGGACCCTGAGTAGAGGAATCAGTTGAGCTGTGCCTGAACTCCTGACCCACAGAAACTGTGAGATGATAAGAGGTAATTTATTACACGCCAAGAGAAAACTAATAGAATGGGATCAGTGGCCTATTCTTTTGGTTTTATTCTTTCTGTAAAGTGACTCAGAATGAATGGATGCAAATTATGTTAGTTTGTTGAATTAAAAAAGTTTCCCAGGTTCTGTCCTTCTAAAATACCTGATAATGTATTATCTCAAATTTCTCTATATTTATTTATAAAGATGTTTCTGAGTGTCTTCTGTTTCTTAGTTGGCTGGTAGGTTTTTTTCCCCTCATTTCTTACTATTTAGTCATACATATTTTATTTACTTTTTAAAGGAATAAAAAAAGGAAATAAATAAATATTTAGGCAAATAAAAATGTATTCTCACTGGATTTATTAGATTGAGAGAGAAAGCTTTGTAGATGTTTTAGAAAAACAGAGAAAGCATCACCATCATAAGTGATTGTATTCTGCTGGTTCCTTTGGAAATATATCCAGTACCCTCCTGCTCATTTTACTCTTTCCCCTCTTATCTTTTGCTTCTTTCATTTTTTTTCCTTGTTCCCAGTCCACCATATTCCATTCCATTGCCCACAGTTAGTTGGAAGATTCATCCTATACAAGTGATGTACAGGATATTTTCTTACAGAAATACAATCTACAAAGTGAAATTTCTCCTTTATTGCTCACATCAGCATGTGTGTTGTCCATCTCTTCAGGAAGTCTCAGAACTTTTGGAGATGGAAGAAGGCAAAGGAAGACCACTTTTATTTCAGGATTTTATTGATTACAGTATAACAGTCAATCTTGAGTCTTTCTGTAGAGTTACCACTGATCTTGTAAAGATCATTAGAATGGATAAATAGATGATATCATGCTTTTAATGCCTGTAAGTACTCTCCAAACATACAACCTGAGTTTGTGGCATTATTTTATGTTTTTATTTTTGCTCTGGAAAAAGCAACACAATACTGGTTATTGATTTGATTCTAAATGAAGCGTATTCTTATGTATGTGGATTTGCCCACATGGCCTCCTTTAATGTTAATGAGAGTGTAAAAGATTGACTCTGTGTCTTGAGCTGAAAGGTTTTCATTTTCCAGCTGCCTCAGAAAGAGCCAAGGAGAGCTCTTATGTCACTGTCATGCCAACCAAAAGTAAAATGTTTTTTACTTAATGATGAGAAATAACTCACAGCTCTACCCACCTGGAGGGGAGGGAAAAATGGCTCATCCACTTTCAATCATCAAGTTCTTTGTATGTCAAGTTCTTTGCAGATCTTTTAAACAACAACAATAACAGAAAAGTAGGATAATGTTTTGATTTCTTTATTGAGAACCCATGAAAAGTTATCTCTTGGACCAAACAAAGGAAGTGAATAAAGAGATTTAAAAAAGATATAGTGGGAGATTCTTCTGTGTAAATAAAGAGCAAGTGTCATAGGAAGACACACATTAATCAGGTAATTAACCTTTAAATGGTGTTATTTATTTTGCAGAGCAATTTTGCCACCCTGAGAATTATGGAGAGACTAAAAAAATAATACACATTAACTCTTTAATGGCTTAGAGAGTTCATGTCATCTAAGTGGCTGACAGATTGCTGTGTAACTAGAGCTGAGGAACTGGCGTGCAGGAATAGGCTGTCAGTCAAGCAAGTGTCATCTTTGCAAAAGCCCAGAACACGTCTTTTTTGTTACTGAAGAGCATTGTCATGTTGGCAGATTCAGGGACAGAGACTGAAATAAAAAATACTCATGCAAGTAGAAGTATCTCACTCCCCAGATCTGCTTAATGCTTTCCCTCCGAGGCTGAAGGCCTTCTAGGTCATTTCTGGTCATTAGACTCAATTAAGAATTAGGAACAGAAAATTGATCTTTATCCACCTCCAAATGCATCCACATTAGGTGGCACATGGATGTTAAACTTAGTAATTCAAAACGTGGTGTAGACATATTTCCTTGAAACTTAATAGTTTGGAGAAAAAGAACATATCCAGGTTACCCCAGAGGAGAAAACATATTACCGTTTGCCTTTCTGACATCTTATTCTCCTTCAGTGCACCTGGCCAATCTCCACCTGGCAGTGCTCTCAATCACCCAGATGGAAAGAGAGTTTAGGTGACCCCTCCAAAAACTGATGAGGTTCAGCCTCACCACTGGTCTAATAGAATGTGCTCAGTGGAACAGTCTACGTTAGATGCATCTGTCTTTCAGGGACCAATAGTCTGCATATATTCTTGTCTTGCACCATAAAGCAAAGAAATATTTTCCTGACTGTTTCCACATTTACTTACCCATAGTGTTGTCAGTAGATTGCTTTTATCATCATGTCTAGTTTCATGAATAATACTTTAGGGCTATAGCTTGCTTAATACAGCATTTTAAGCAGGATTTTTTATCTTCTAATATATGTGGACCAGAAATAACATGTCTTTTAATGATGTGAGTGATTATTTTACTTCCAAGATGTTCAGTGTCTTAAGATCAAGACAATATGGGAGAGTAATATGATGGAAGCCGTTATGTGCATGCACAAAATGATAAAGTAAATCAGTAAGCTTATGTTTCTGCATTAAAAATCTTGCAACTGATAATTAAAACTTGTTTAGAACTGTTGATTCAGATTCACTAAGAGAGGGAATAGAATATTGAAACTCTGAAAATATCTCTATTTCTATACCTGCCCACTGACCAGAGAGCTGAATAATGCAAAATTTGAAGCAATTCAGTTACTAAACAGAAATCTCGAGAGAATAACCATAAAAGTTTTCATTTACATCACAGTCCTTGTGCACGTTAAGAAGGCAGGATCACAAAGCTAAGAGTCTATTTCCATTTGAATTATTTCAATATATTACCAGAGCTAATTTTCTGTAATATCCCTAAGACTGTAAGCAGAAACATTATACTCTCCAGTCTCTTGTAATCAAAAACTTCCAAATCAGACTTGCAAATCGCCTTCTCATCACATCACTGGAGCTGCCAGATTAGAAAGTCTTGTAAGAAAGGGAACGACCGGAGTGCATTCATTAGTGTCATTGTACTCTAATTGAAGAAATGACTTCTTTTGTATCCTAAGATGGAAAATAGGTAAGCTTGTGACTGGGCTCCGTATATGTAGCTCCTGGTTGAATGGTAGAACAGTACTTACACATTCGAGAATACCTATGGTGATGGAGAATCCTATAAAATATGGAATCTACTCTTGGAGATTTACTTTAAAATTGTGATTGCACTTGAGATACTATTTATTGCCTGTTGCTTTAAAGGTTATTGGAAAGAGCCTCCCACAAGGGCATTTTCTATTACTCAGCTTACTGTTTTGCATGTAGCATCCTTAGTTGAGAAGACATGATAAGTCTTTAATAAGTTCTTTATGGATCTTAAATACACATGCCAAATCCATATTGGTCTCTGCAGAAACAACTCTTCTGACACTGTTCTTGTTCCAGTGGTACCAATTATATTCCCTGGCCTCTGTAGAAAGAAGGATGTGCTAATTCTGGAACCTCATCAATATCGAAATAAACAGTATTTGCCGCAAGCCAGGGGCGCATTTTGGAGGGAATGAAGGCAGATCCCCTAGGCATATATTTATCAGATCTGTAAAACGTTGTATCACGTAACTTGAAATTTAAAAGTCAGACTATTCTATTATTTCATATTTTCGTATTTTTGAGCTTCAGTTTTCTTATATGGAAAAATGGGATTAATAATTCCTACTTGGCATTAGTGTCATAAGGATAGAATGGGATGATAGATGTAAAAACACTTTGTAAACTACATAAAGTGCAGTAGAAGTGGAAGTTTGTTTTAATAAGAAATTACATTTTCTATTTTCTGCTGCTTAGTAATGGAGTAGGCTGTCTTGCTAGTTACTTAGCTTCCTATTTATGAGGAAATTAAAACAGAAATTGTCAGAGGCACCATGTAATGACAGATACAGTGGAAGAAATGATTGGCAAGATGATTACACGGTACCTACCATCTGAATCTCTATGGCCCTTTGATTTCATTTACAATTACATTTAATTGTAAAGCATTTTTGGAGGGAGTGGTGATGGGTTTGCCCAATATGCATGTCAAGGAGTAGATATCAAAACAGTGTTTCAAAAATTGTACAGATGTGGTAAAGATATTTGATTTGTGTACTATTAAGAGATGAACTGTGATAGGTAACTCATTTAAGGTCACATTTGGCCAATACATCTGTGTCTTTTAGAAATTGTTACCTATTCAGGGAGACCTAAGGACCTCAACAAATCAATCTGCAATCTCAACGGCAAAATGAAAAGTCTGTTACCTAATTTTACTGTGTTATTTTCTTCATACAGCATGAATTCATTAAATACCCTAAAAAGTCACAAATAAATATGCAGTGCTTAGGCTAGAATAAATGCTGAAGACACTAACCCTAATTTTTGCCTTTCATTTAATAAAATATTTCCCATGGCTTGGATGCGTTTGAGTTTATTCAGTGTAAGTCCCCTTTGCTCTGTTTTTCTCCTATAGTTGGCAATATCCATCAGATGATGACCTGCCAACCTAGCCTGACTTACTATGCAGAATAATCAAAGTAGGTGAATAGCAGCCTCTAGGAGAATCATATTTCCTGCTTCTCAGCTTAATGCATGTGTGTCATAGGAACTCCCTGCAAAATTGTGCCTAGGGGCTTTAGGATCCAAGTCAAAGCGATTCATAAAATGGATGCGTTATAAATCTAGCTGTGGAAGATTGATGTTAAGGCTCCTTAAATGCTTGCTAAGTCCATTCACGAGCAGGGATGGTACAGTTATCTCCTTTTTAGTAGCCTGCCGTTTCATTGCTCTTTAAAGAAATCATTAAAGATATTTGAAGTTGTCAGAATCAGAGAGCTCGCATTTTGGAGGAATTCCAGGAAAGAAATGCCTTATACAGAAATGCTCCCAAGACGATTTAGGTATAGTAAAAGTCTATCCAGTAAAATAGACTAATTCAGGGTTTTTAAAATCACAAACATAATCGCATCGGTTTAACTCATTCATTTATCCATTCATGTATATATTTATTGTGCCTTATATAATTCAACTACAATTCTAGGTGCTTGGTTCTTTTTTTCTTTCTTCCTTTTTTTAAAATTAATTTATTTTATTTTTGGCTGCTTTGGGTCTTCGTTGCTGTGCGCAGGCCCTCCCTGGTTGCGGCGAGTGGGAGCTACTCTTCGTTGTGGTGCGCGGGCTTCTCATTGCGGTGGCTTCTCGTTGTGGAGCACGGGCTCTGGAGCGCAGGCTCAGTAGTTGTGGTGCACGGGGCTTAGTTGCTCCGCAGCATGTGGGATCCTCCCGGACCAGGGCTTGAACCCACGTCCCCTGCATTGGCAGGTGGACTCCCAACCACTGCGCCACCAGGGAAGCCCCTAGGTGCTTGGTTCTTAAGAGAGAACAAGACATACACTGCCTGCTTTCATGAAGCTTCTGGTACAATCAATGTATATCCTGTGGAAAAAGATGGTGATAATATATCATGTCATTGGCAGCACATTAGCATGTTGCACTTTTATGCATATTAGCACTGTTAAAATACATGTCCTAAAATGGAAAGTGGTATCTCTGAAAAAATGTCACCAGAGTTAAGAGCAAATATTAGTAGTGAGAGGACTACAAAACAGTAATGTAGATTTAGTCAGAGAATTCAAGAAGTTCGTACATACCCTGACTATGCAGTAGGTCAGATTATTGCATGGAGGAATTTCTTAAGATGACTGTTAATGTTTTATTTACTGATTAAAAAACACATTTCATTCCAGTTCAGTAGAGTTGAAAAATGTATTGTCAGAATAATGGGGAATCCAGACCTCAAGGAAACTAGGGGATATTGATGTTGGTGCCCCTCCACTTTCACTTCCACAACCCCCTAAGACCCTATTGCTGTCTGACTCCCAGGCTCCTTGGGCAAACCAAGTGGATAATTGATAGCTTTTAGGCTTTTAAGGAAAGGGGTATCCTCACCTATAAATTTTCCTGCTTAAATGCTTAAATCTCACCATTGGGCCACCACGCAAGCTTGCAAATGACACTAGAAAATCGCACAGACGTATACTGGTTGAGATCGTCCTAATGAAAATATATCGAGCTAGGCTTTGAAGGAAAAGAAAACAGATGCATTAGACAGTCTCTTACTCTTGAGATTCATATATTATGGCTCTTGAGATAAGAGAAACTATCAGGTTAAATGCTGATAAAAGATTGAAATAGCATTTTATGACTATAAATGCTTTTAAGTCACAGGATAGTAGCTGATGAATTGCCAAATGAATTGCCCAGCCAGGTCTTTGGCCCCTTTTATTGGACATAGGAGGATGAATTCTATCATCCTTGTTGCTCAAGAGGGCTTCTTTTCATGAGTTAAAATAGCTGAGCTTCCTCTATACCCGTTAAGAATTTGGTTTCCAGCTAACACAGCCCAGAGAAGGAAGAGCATTTTAATTATTTTCTCCATTTCTGCTTTACACTGCACATCTTTACGAAGCAAACATTCCTCTTTGGTAAAAGTTCCTTCCCACAGTTTGACAATTCATCACCCATCTCTGAGTGCTTCTCTCCTTTTTGCTTTTAAGCTGGATGTTCAGACATTTATCTTCACAGAGAGAACATCTTTAAATATGGCATCGATATGTCCCGACCCAGATAAAAGCCTCTTAAGTCAGTTCCCCTCAATCCTGTTACTGCGCATTAACTCTGAACAGGATTATCTACCAACCTGCCAGTCAAGGTGTTCGGGGGAAAGGGGAGGAAAAGGAGAGCAAGGAGCTTTTTTTGCTCATCAGTCTGCCGTGGGACCAGTAGGATGAAAATGTTTTTCTGACCTCACTTCATTCACATGGATACAAATTATAGTTACTGCTATAGATACTGCAGGAAAAAAATGATCAGAAACACACACACACTTCCTTCAGCTGACTTTCCAGAAAGTTAGAGAGAAACTTAATCTTATTTATCTGCATATGTAATTCATAGCATATTTTTAATCAATAGTTTAAATACAGAAGAAATTCAGCAGTTGAGCTCTAAAGAAGTGACAATTTAGACTGGATTGGTTTGGAGTTAATGAAATAATTAGCACCATTTCAATGTGATTAATTTATAGCTGTATATTAAGTGCTCAATTAGTTTAAGAAATGTGAGCTCCCCACTTGCTGGCTGAAGAAGGGAAATGACTCAGCAGTGCCAAAGTGTGATTGAAATTTGTCTTCCAAGTCATTGGAGTCAGCTATTGCCATATTTCCACCTTAACCACATTGACTCTAGGAAATGGCTTCTGGAGGGAGCTCTATAAGCAAACCTTGGAAGACCAGAGGGGTCCACTGTATAGTAACTGGATTGTGGAGCGAGAGAACAGATGAGAAAGAGCTTTTCATGATATGATTCATGAGTATCCTATAGACAAACATAAAAGGCAAGATGTTTAGGAGCTTTTTAGTTACAGGTTATGGGGATAAAATATCATTGCTGTTTCGAAAGCCCTTCAAGTTTGTCTTAAATAATTGAAATAAAAATGCCCCTTTCACATCACAGAACACTCCATCTTTCCTTAATATATCCAATGATTCTGTTTTACTTTTTGCCAGATAGACTTTTTGACCACTATAACTCTGCTCCTTCTTTATACTTTATTTTTAAAGTGCTCAGATACAGTTTTAAGCTTCTCCAATTATATCTCGTTCAAAAATTTACAAGTTTGACATTTTTAGATTATAATCTCCTAGAGAATATGAACATATTTTCAACTCAGCTGTGTATAATACCTGTCAGAAACTGGGAAAGGCCTGAGATTTTCCCATACTTGCAAGCTCATTTGTTAGCTTCACAGTTTCATGGATGCTGGACCAGAGGTAAAGGACTACTAAAAGCAATAGTAGTAACCAGAATATCAGATTTTCTGGCACCTGTTTCCTAAGGCTGAGTTCCCACAAGGCAATGCAGAGAGGATCAGGTGACACCTGCACTTACAGTGGGTTGCTTTACAGGAGAAGAGCCCTAAGCTTAGGAACCCAAATCTTTTATAATGGGTAGTAGGGACGCTTGCCTTTTGTTGCAGAGAGAGACATTATTTCTACCGTCTAAGACTTTTCATTATACAACATTGTTGAAAAAATTGTCTGGAACAGTGGCAGTAAGTGCCTCTGCTCACCAGATGTGCAGAAATAGTAGAGACCTCCAGAGAATTGGCTGCCAACAATACCCAGCAAAGTGTCTTGTGGAGGAAGTGAGGCTGTCTATATAGAGAAGCAAAGACTGAGGAGAACTGGATCTCTGTTTTCATGCAACCAAATGGAAAGAGTTTCGGCTGTGCTCCTTAGAGCCCCTATGAGGTAAAACAAGGATAAATGAGTGGAAAGTAAATGAAGTCAGATTTTGAATCACTTGTTATTTACTTATTTGAGTTACAAGCTCATATTGTCATTCAGAAAAATTCAATTAATATAGAAGTGAAAGCCCTCTTTACAACTCTTCCCCATCCCACCTCCCTAGTGGTAACTACTGTTAATTTTTTGGTTAAAGGAAAGAACTTCTAGTGATTAGAGCTGTCCAATTATCATTGACTTTTCTGGGAAGTTTTTTCCTACCATAGACAAGTTGAACCACAACTTGCCAAGGTTTTTGGAGTGAACAAGATGCCCTTACAGCCCCTTCCAACGCTTAAATTCCACAACTCTAGTAAAAATTAAGATTTGATGCCATTACTCAGTTTATGAATTAGTTCTATTATTATTTTAAGGAAAAATTAATGAGTGTGATATATGCCAGCTTAGCTATAAGCAAGTAATTATCATTTCTACTGGTGCAGAAGCACCTGGGCAACAGAGAACTCTCACATGGAAAGATTTCCATATCCTTTACTTGTTACCTTTCTTGTATCAGGGCAGAGACCACATGTCTAATGGTAAAGAGAAATTAGAACACTTTCTCAGTTTGTTCTATCGTGTAGACGGAATATGACGTTTCCACTTTCGTCAATGTTCCCCACTTGACAAAGATTGGTGGCTAGTGTCATGAAACAGAGGGCATTATCATATTCTTTCCTCTGAAAGGAGATTGTATATTGATTCTTTTTCTATGGCACTCTTCCCAGAAAGGAGAATGGAAGATTTTGAATATAAGCTATGGTTGCTCATAAGTGTAAGGGACGCCAGATAAGCAAAATAGGAATGAATTTCTTAAATACCAGTTTTCCAAAATTAGTTAGTTATGGAGTTTTCTGGCAAAGTTAACTGAAATTACCGTATGTGCAAAGGGGCCTCAGCTTATTTTGAAGAATGGTACATTTTCCCACAACTTGGCATCACTGTGGAGAGGTGGGGATCTCAGGATGGGCTTGACAGCTGACTAAGACTGCAGGTGGGTGAAGGAGGTGTGGACAGCGCTGGACACTGAGTCTGACGCATGGTAATCCCACAATATGCATTCGTTGAATGTTGTTGGAGGGAGTGGAGCTGGGGAGTGGTTCTGCTGTATGTGGACTTCATCTTCTTCCCACTGATGAATGGCAGCTGAGGAGTTTGTTACAGCTGACTAGTGGCTTAGTAAAGCTTTGGGTGTTAACAGTGCTTCCCAGTCTGTGAGATTGAATATACCTGATATTAAAAACAGTACCAACTCATAACCTAACGTGACCTTGTAATTTGGAATGCACAGCTTCAGGATCCTTTTTATGATCGTGTTTTTAATTTATCTTTAAAATACTGTTTGGGGGCTTTGGCTATTTTGATTGAATTTTGAAAGGGGGTCATGTTTATAAGTGAGTCTGAACATGAACTTAGTGGCATCATCAACTCCAGGAATTTCTGTGGAGTAAGCTGGATGTAACTATTTCTACTACCCTGTCCTGAATGCTATGGAGTGGGCCACTTGAAATTTGTAATTTGTTTAATCATTATATCTGAGATGCTTATGTTCCCTCTTTCTCTCTCTCTATCTGTATCTCCATATATATATGTATATAACATATTTACTTCATATTTATACATGTATATGTATTTCCTCTTACTCTCATAGGTGGATAGATAGATAGATCTTGACACTCTGTCTCCTTTTTTACTGATTCATAAAAAGCCAGGTACTGAATTTTTACGTACATATAGGTTTTTCATTTCCTTTCACTATTTTTTTTCCATACCTTGAAATGTAAAGCACTTGTCTCCAACAGATGCACTCAGGATTTACTCATGAATCCATATTAACACATAATCCAGAAAAGCAGATGAAGATGATGTGAATTTCCTTTAAGCCTACTCCTTGATTTCCTTTAGCTCTCCTGTCCTGTGCTATGGACTCTGCAGAAGAATCAGTGTTTTCTTTGCTGCTTCAACAGTGGAATTAGATGTTAAGTATGTTGACATCGGTGCCCAGTATCCTGGTGGTGAGCTCTATTTTCCTCAACTTTTTCTCATAATATAACCAAGGAAACTTGTAAAAAAATGTTTAAGGCTTGATGACTTAATTTAAATAATTAATTCAAAGAGGAAGTAGTTTTGACAACACAAGGGTTAAACAGGAGATAGGAAGTTAACATATCTTAAAACTCCAGTGTCTGTCCAGATTTATTTTTCTTTTTAATGTAAATTCTGGTTAATATCCTGAAATCTGTATGAAGTCTTGTTCAAGTTTAATTTGGAGCATAAATGTGCTAAGTCAGCTTTTTAACAGGTGTTATGGGTGATTTATTTTAATATCTTTTATTCGTATGATCATATATATAGGAATATATGTAATATATGTTACATATATTCCTATTCAGAGTGTGCATGCATGACTTTCTATAACCCAGCTTAAATGGAAAATACCATTCTGGAATGTTTACCTCTCAGTAATTTGACACAAAAGTGTGGTGAGTCAAACATGACTGGTATAAATTATGCTCTGGTATTTTATTTTGAAAGTTGATTTTGGTCACAGGAGGCTGAGGGATAGATCTGTCATCACAAGCAGAGCTAAATGCAGTGGTCTCCATTGTCTTGGGGCTGTCCTTTCTCTCACCATTCTCACAGACATTTGGCCAGCTTCTCTTTCGATCTCCTGGGCTGATACTTGCCTTCATCCAGCTTGATGTGCTTCACATTCATAGAGACATGTCCCGTGATGTCAGAGATTTAGAGCCTGCAGTGCCTTGCCATGTGTATGGATTGATTAACGGTGTTATGTGATATTTATTTGAGCAACCATAATGTGCTAGGTGCTGTAATACTGCCTGTGTGATGGGGTCCAGCTGTGAGCACAGTACAGCAAGACAAATTGACAGACTGGATTTTTTTCTAGCTTTAATTTCTCAGGCTGAGAAGGGAATATTGGCCCATTTTCCCCTCTCTCTGCAAGGAGCATTTAACTTTGTTCTGTGTTGTGTTCCCTACATGCCTACTGACAATGTGAAGATAATATTACTTGGTGCTTGAAGCTAGAAATCCTTATTTGTTCTGATATTATATAATTTATGTTTGCAATTTCAGGCAGGTACAAATTTCTCAGAGTGTATGGTGTTTCTTGTATGAACATTCAGCAAATTCGTCTCAGCTTCTTTAAAACTAGAACTTAAAGTCTCAAACGACTACATTTGGCTCGATAACCGCAGACAGTAATGACACCTCTAAGTAGCTAATGCAGGCGTGTAATATCCTCATAGCCCTGATTTAACTTTATTTACAGATTAAAATTGAATTGCAGTTGATTTATTGATATAATAGGCAGAAAGTGATTATCAAGCATCCGTCACCGATGGAGGAAAACCAATCAAATTATGCTGCACGGTTAGCTTTAACCTAACCTAACTCATCACCTTATAAAACTCAGAGGATTTGAGTCATACGCTCTCACTAAAGTCAATGAGCCACGACTCCCACTAAACTTATATCTGCTCCTTTCAAGGCATTCAGGAGTTATACTAATTTACACAACTGCAAGTTATCATAAAAGAAAACGGCAATGGGCTGGAGATTTAGCGTCTGCACTTCTTCACTGTGCTTGCAGCCATGGGAATATTATTCTTTAATGTTTGTTGCAAATCCATAAAGGATTTGGTGCTGTGCTATCCGTGAAATGGTGTCAACCTGTGCTGGAAACTTGTGGGTAGTAGAGGCTGGTGGTGCCTTTGACAGTGACAAGCAGATTAGGAAAGGTGTCACTTTGAAGGGAGAACTGGGGTTGGTCTTTGTTTCAGAAAGCAATAAACACCTTGATTAGAAGCAGGTGACAATGATCACTTTGGTCTTGGACATTTATATCTCTCCTCTTTAGAAGTGGAAAAGGAATGGGGTGGAGAGAATATAGTGGAGCAGATTAATCACCCCATGCCAGTGGCTGAGCAAGGTGCCCAGGAGGCGTATGGGTTTCCTTCCCTTCTGACCACTAAAAGCTGGCAAAATTAAGTTTTTAAAAACCCAGTGCCATCGTATTTCAGAGGGTGACTAATGTCATGTGGGAGCAGACAGCTGACGGCTGCACTTACTCTCATCACTTGGAGCATTCTTAAACAGAAAGCTTTAATGTTTATGCACTTGCATATCATATATCCTGAAATACATTTTTAAAAAAGCTATCATTCTGGGAAGCATCATGTGAGACTTTAAGATATAATCTTTACGTTTATCCTCATCTGTGTTGCTGCTAGTTATTTCTTATGTCTAAGATGGAAGACATTGATGTTGTCAGTAAGTTCTGTTTTAATTGCACCTGAGGTTTGCAGAAAGGACGTACTTATTAGAAATTGAAGGCCATATGATGGCAGATTCAAGTTTGTTTTTATTACACTGTTCATTTTTACCAGTTGTGTGGTATATTGTTAATTCTTAAGACATTCATCTATACTTTAGAAAATGGAAGTCCTTTTGAGTTGTTCTCAACATCATGTCCTCCAAATCTGGTACACAGTGTTCATTGACTTCAAAGAATATTTCTTGTGTATGTAAGTGCCGAAAGGAATGGAGAAAGATGAATTACTTCCTCTAATTATATATAGGTACATATTCATTTTTATTCTCCCATCTAATATTGCTGATCCTATGTGATAATCTTTTTTTCTTAATGAGTATGTTTTTTACTCACATATAAACTTGTTCATCCTCTGTCATGTTATGCATATTTACTTTCCATGTCCAATATCCAAATATGCACAACTTAAAGAAAAGACAAGTCATGATATGATTTGGGTATTATTTTTGGGAGTTTCTGAGTTGGGAGTGGGGGTGCAGAGAAACACTAGTTTGTCTCCTTTCATTTATAGAAGAATGCTATTCATTCAGGAGAATCCATAAGAGTTGTCTTGGTCAGCTCAGTTTGCTATAACAAAATACCATAGATTAGGCAGCTTAAGCAATAGACATTTATTTTTCACAGTTCTACAGGCTGGAAAATCCAAGATCAGGGTGCCAGCACGGTCAAGTTCTTGGTGAGAGGCATTTTCTTGCCTTGTAGATGGTCACCTTCTCTCTTGTGTCCCCACATAGGGAAGAGAAAGAAAGCTCTGGTTTTTTCCTCTTCTGATAAGGGCACAAATCACATCATGGGGGTTCCATCCTCATGGCAATGACTTCCCAAAGACCCCATCTTCAAATTCTATCATATTGGAGCTTAGGGCTTCAACATATGAATTTTGATGGGACACAAACATTCAGTCCATTACAAAATTTATAAGAGAGAAAGCTGCTATTCTCAAAATAAATATTTTCATTAAAAAACGGAGCTGGTGTATAGAGCACCCAGCCCATGCCCAGCATATAGCTGAAGCATTGTCGTTCTTGGTTCCTAATCCCTCTATCCTTTTTTAATTAAATGTATTTCCCATTATGACATATGCCCCAGGAGGGATAGTCTCTCCCATTATATCCTATGGGTTTCCTTTGTTTTTATGCTTGTCCTCTCACCACAAATCTCTATTTTCATTCTTTTTACTGGAAAATCTGTGCCATTTATTATTTCAGCGTCTGCCCTTATAGCTTGTCCCTGTAACCTCTCATTACACATTTCTTTGTGGCCCCTTTAAGACCTGGAATCCTCTGTGAGTTACCATGGTTCTCACTGTAACACTGTCACTAACATCTAGAGCAGTCTAAACAAACATCTGCAGCATTTAATCTTGGGAATTTAGAAAGCACAAGAAGTACTGCGGGGCATGAGATGCTCTATGTTAATTTGCATTAAAAAGATACTGGTTCTCCCTCAGTTTTACTTTGGGATGCTATCCAATGATTTGTTTATTTAGAGGTGGCTACATTTCATAGCTTGCAGAATATTTCAGTAAGAAATCATATGAACTTTGACAAATATTCTTTTTTTACTAGGAGAATGTGGCAGTCAGGTTACTCTAAAAGAAAGGCGAAGGTCTAACTTTAAATGCCGCTATGTGTGCGCGCAATAGGATTTTAACTTTGGTGCAGTGCTTTCACAGATTACCATACCTCAGGGAACCTGGGGAGCATTAAGCACAGGCCATTGGCAGGATAAACCATGCATGCTTTGTAGGCATGCACACCAAATACTCATATGAAAAAGCTCTCGCTTTATGTATTCAGTGATTGAGTTGTAAGCACCAGTACTTGAACTGCTTCGTGAGAAGCTCATTTCATAATCTGTTTCATTCAACTAATATTTTATTTAGCCCCTAGTATAATTCATTTATTGCTATAAGTCTTAGAAATATAAAGATGAATATGATAGACTTCTGGCCCTCAAGGAGTTTATGGTTTAGGGATGAGAAGAGCATCCATATAGCAGATATAGTGCAGTGAGATAAGTATTAGCCAATTAATATATTTGAATGGACATTTATGCTGCACTAGGAAGAGCAAGTTAAGTTATGTTAGCAGGGAAGCTAGAAGGAAAGGGCCACCCATAAAGAGATCAGCATGATGACCAGCATGATTCAAAGGCAGGGATGAGAGAGCATGAGATTTCAGACTCATATAGCCAGGCTCCAGGGGGCCATCAGCTGGAAATATAAATTTGGGCAATTATTGGCTTTTGGTAGCTGCTGAAGCCATGGAAGGACATAACTGAAGGAAATAATGTAGAGACAGTGAGGAAACCCGCAATAATAATGGATAGTTGGAGGAAGAGAAGATAGTGAAGGGGACTAACAAAGAGAAATCAGAGAAGTTTAGAAGTGAGAACAGAGATGTTGATGTTAAAGGAAGAGCTTGAAGAAAAAATTGGTCAATATGTGTATTCTGGGGAAATATATCTAAAACAATATCTTAAAACCTTGGTTCTCCAGCACAATTTTTATTTTCATTTTTTTGTTGTTGTTAGTTCTAAGACATCACTAAAAATGTAGATGGTCTCATAAGAGATTTTGTTCCATGGAGATGCTGAATGTCAAATCAGTTTTTCCTCTTGAATGTTCAAGCCATGGCATAATTATAACTTTTTAAGAATGCTGAGATTTGAACTTTTTAAAAAAGTAGGCCTAAGGTTAGCCCTGACTGCACTGAGATGTGTATGAATCAGTTTTGGCACCCTTCCTTTATCCCCAGCCAAATTCTAGAAAAGATGGTCTGCTGGTACTTAAAAGAGAAAGTGCTAATAACTCACAGCTAAAGTGAAATTGCTCAGCATGGTCTCGCCAAATCCCTCTTTTGAATTTGATCAGGTTGTTACGCTGCAGCTCAGGAATTTCAGGGAGCTGCTTTCCCACAGAGGACAGTACAGTTAGGTGAGCCTTAGGTGATTAAGAAATGAATGTTGACCAAGTGATCATTGCATATCTGGAGGGAGGCCACTGACCCTGCCCTGTTCAATAGTTTCATCAGCAATTTGGATGAAGTCCCAGGGAATAAACCAATGAAGGGAAGCCACAGGGAGGCCGATATTGGTTCTGTGAAAGGTAGCACTTTCTCACAGTCACAGTTGTCCAAAAATGGCTTGGGTCTGTCGATGACAGAGAGCTCTTCATCACTGGAAATGTTGAGTGCTATAAAGTCCTGGATGTTTTCCAGTCATTCTCTGCTCATGGGAGGAATTAGATTAGGTGACCACTGCTTTCTTTTCCAATTTTCAGATTTTCTATTCTAAGGATATTCTGTATGTCTCTAAGTCGGGATGTGCTTTCCTTACAGTAAGAGTGAAACAACAAGCTTGCTATAAGAATGGCTTTCCCTTTGACCTCTTTTCCCTAACTGAGCGTACCCCCCCCTTCCCTACACACACACACACCCTTTTTCTCCTTTGAGCCTGACTCTCTGAAGCAATCATAAATCACAGAGCACGCTCCTGAAGAATTGTGGGAGAAAGTCTATGGCATATTTAGCATTTCTTTTCACTTATTATCTGGAGCAGATTATATCTCTGTGGCTCAACCTTTATCATTGTAGGAAAAAAAACCCTATTTTTGAAGCTCTGGAAAGCAGGCAAGTGTTAAGTAAATCATATATGCAGAGGGCTGAAACTGTGTCCTAGAAGTGATTCTTCTTAAGGTCAGGGACACATGCTTGTTTTATCTAACTTCTTTCCAGAATGTGTGTCTAGGGCACAGCCACTATTATGTAGCATCGGATCATAACCTACATGCTCCCATATTGTCAGGCTTTGAACTATCTGCATTAGGGCCACTAATTTACTTCACTCCACACCAATTAGTTAAATCAACTGTGGATCTAAATATATGCTTGCTCCTTGTGCAAAAAAAAAATCCCTATTTCCTGACAATCCCTGTGCTTCTCACTTGATACATTTAGGGAAATATACTCATGCCAAGCTTCTGCACAAGAACTTCACTTTAGAATTTCAGACATTCTTGGATTCAGCAAATCAGAATACACTTCTTTCCTTTTCAGTTATATATCAAGAAACCATATTAAGCTAAATAATCATATAATTATTGTGACAATTTAGAATTGCTAAATACAGAATTTCAAACTTGCCTGATTGCCAGGGTTGTCTCTATGTCTTGTCTGACATGAATTTCTTGCAGAAGAGAATCAATGAAGAGCTAAATGAATTTTACAGGAATTCCATGGGTGTATTCTATTTCCATATTCCTTATTTTACTTCCAGGTGCATATAAAATGTCCAGTTAGTCTATTACCCCTTTAATCTACATGCTGTTTCTGGCAGCCACGTGGCATTGACATGTGTGATAGGTATTTGAAAAATTGGTGGCAAAGCAACTTTCTTGAAAGCCAGAACAAAAGAATTAGGAGGTTAGAGATCAGTCATCTTCTAATATCTTATACAATGGACAGTGATTTGTTTCTATTGTAGCTCTTCTCTGACCTGTTAGTGAAGGACAAAATTCTAAAGAAATGTTTAATTAACATGTGCATTTTGTATAACAAAAGCTGTTGCCTTAAAGTGCAGGCTGTATGGAGAGGCAGTCCCTGAAATAAAAAAGTATTTACCTCCTCCCGTAATTGTGGTGGCTTTTTGTACTAGTATCCTTCATCTTATTAACATCACTGTAGGATGGTATCTTTGACTGGTACTTGCAGGCACCCATCTGCCCTGCTCCCCGGGAGACTTTTCAGAGAGGTTCAGGGCTTCAAATACCATTTGTTTTCTCCTGTGAACTTTGTTCCATCATTTAAAAAAAAAAAAGATCAAATTTACAAAACAGAAATGTTTCACTGATTGAGAGTCCTGGATTTGCTTCTTTTAAAACCACTTGGGCTTTACTATAATACATAAAGGCTTGTGTAGAAATTTTTGCGTTTATTGACACTTTATAAAAATCTTCATCAAATTTTTTGTTTCAGTTCGGACCAGAACTTAAACTCTGTCTATAACCCTCAAGTTCTCTCATAAAAATAATTTTTAAAATATGCAAATGATTTGGTTTTGTTTCTTTTGTTTGCTTTTTAACAAAACTGTGGATCTCTTTAAATTGATGTATCATCAATGTATCTGTAAATTAAATGATTCTTTAACTATTTGAATGGTGTGAAATTAAAAAAGAAATTGTTATTCTCAAAGAAGATTGACTTTTTTTGCTTTGAAATATGGTCAAAGGAGTTTAGAAATTTTCTCACTGTGAAAACTGACTTTCTAAATACAATTTTGCAGCAGCATTTTAAAATGAGGAACTGAGACAGTTATACCATAATTTAGATAAAAATCATACTGTTGAGCAAGGAGGGAGCTTGGGCCTGAGTTACGTTTGATTATTTACATTAATTAAACAACTAGAGCACTTTAAAATTCTGCAGTTTTATAGCTAAGTATGAAGTTTTTATTTCATTAAATTATTATTTTTTCTGCTTCACAGGAAGGTGTAGCCCGAGTTTTACTCACAGTTTAATTGATTTGGGATATTAACCTTGACAGGGTGGATTTCTGGCTATGAATACTTACATAGGGACTGACCAATGCGTGATTCGAGCGCAGTGAGACAGTGAATAAAAAGTGACCTATTTAAAAAAAGCTTCATTCTTTTTTCATTATAAAACATATACTTTTGAAGGGCATAGACAAATGTCCCTTATCACACCATGAAACACCATATGCACATTTACATTTCTCCTTAAAGTTACAACTTTTCAAGAAATCGAAGAATTAAATTACTCAGTTCATTCACAATAGCCCTTTTCCTCTAGAAGGCTTTTCAGTTAAAAATTTTTCTATAGACCTCTGAGTGGATAGTACAGGTGGAAGACAATGTGATAGAAGCAAAAGAATCACCCAATTTTAAGAAAGACTCAAAGCAGCTTCTTAAGATGAAAATGTTGGAGGTCCTTATAGGCACATGGAGGGCAGGTGAGCTGTAGAAAAGGTTAAGGGAGTTCTAGTGTAAGGGATTATTGCCTTCTCTGCATGCTGATGCTTTCCTTACCCTGTTTGGTAGTCAATTATCCCTTAATTTATCCTCTGCTCAAATAGCTTCTTTAGTCTTTATTTTATGATTATGTGTATTTGTTCCATTTGTCAGTCACTAAGGAGATGGAGAAACAACTAGGTCATGAGATCCAATATTGTTACCAGCAGTAGTTAATTGAACCTGACAGAACAGAATGGAGAATGCAGACATTTGAAGACAAACTCATTAGCTGTAAAAAGGTGAGAGATGTTGGGAAAAATGATACATACAAATACAGCAGCTATGTAGCAAACTCTGCAGTAATTAAGGGTGAGCAAACCTGGTTATGTAGAGGGGTGAGAGGAAAAGCATAAGCAGGATTAGGAAGACTTTATCTCACAAAGCATGGCAGGGTGCAAGTGTACCGCTGAATTCTTAATTCCATCCTTAATTAATTTTTCTCATATAACACCTTATAAGCACATGTATAGGAGATACTGAGCTGGAGTTAGTTGAAAAATTTAGAAAATGTTGCACTGTCAGTGAAGATATTTTACATTTCAACATTTTTTATTCATATTGTGTAATACATTCTTATTTTGATAATTAGAGTGTAATTGTAGGAAGATTATATCGTAGTGCTATGTATTGATATCCCCAAATATAGCATAGTTCTATGTACAGGTCATCAGTATATGTCAAGTGAATTAAACTTCAAAATTTTAGAGAGTTTCTGCAGCGTCATTATTTAATCAATTAGCAGTGTACAGTGTTACAGAAAGCACTTGATTTTCTTGTTTTTTTTTTTGGAATCTTGTTAAATTATAGTTATAAGTTCAAAAAGCTTCAAGTTATAATTTTAACGCAATCTTGGAATAAACATGCAAGTAATATTAGAGCTTTATTTCTCCTTTGGTACAACAAAGAATGAATACTAAGTTTAGTTTTACATTAATTAAATGATATTCTTGGAATGTACTTTTGGTTTATTTTCATAGTTTAGTGCACATTCATAGCTGCCATTATGCTTGATGCTGTTTGTTATGATACGGATTCTACAGTGAGCTATGCAGTAATTGAGTTGTTGGTTGGAGTTTGAATTTGTTTATTTCTATAGTCTAACAGTTGTTCCACCCAGAGGGGATAATGTGTTTCGGTGCATGCTGGGAACAAAGGGAGTTCAAGCTTAGGGAGAGGGAGTTGTCAGGAAACAGAAAGATGCCAAAAACTTCAGTCCCTTGGGAAAGGGGTTATAGCCCGGTGACGCAGAATCAGTTCAATTGTAAGCTAGGCATTAAGACCTCAGGAATAAAAGAGGGTATAGGCTCTACTTCAGACTGCTAGAGTAAAGATGACTCTTGTGCTGGATAAAGCAGTAGATTCTTTCAGGAATTTTGTCTGAAATGAAGCAATGACACAGCTCAAGTCCCATAGATAGTAAAACAAATTACAAACATGGCTTCAAATATCTGATTATGACATAGAATAAGTAAGTTTCAATCAGTCCCTGGATGTGTCAGAAAAACTTTGTGCTCGGAAGTTCCAGATAGAATAGAACCATAGAGAGGATTTAGACATCTTGGAATTATTTAAGAGGAGGTCACTGCTTGGTACCACCATGGTGGCTTCAACATGATGGTTTCTACAGAGTAGCCTAAATTCATAGCTATTTAAAAATTCTTTAGTATAACCAATTTGGTTCCTTTTTCCAATCTAATTCACTTATGCATAATCTGGGTTGCCAGATTAAATGCGGGATACTCAGTCAAATTTGAATTTCAGATAAACAGTGAATTTACTTTAGCATAAGTATGTCCCAAATATTGTATAGAACATAGTTATACTAAAAAATTATGCTTTCTCCAGGAAAATAATTGGGTGATAAATATCCTGAATCTTTCAGATTTCAGAATGTCTTCCAGTTGCCTTTTTGAGGTAAGGGGCAGTTTAACTAGCATAAAATTAATTAATAGAATACTCATTTTGAAATTGAAGGTTTTGTACATATAATTACATTCTGGAACTTATTTTTGCAGAGGAGAAGACTGAGGCTAGCAATATTTTAATTATTTTCCTTCAAGGATGCTTCTTGAATTACTTACTTATCCTTGAAATTTAAATTTTCATTGGGTATTTCTCGTTGTTGACTTCTGTTTTTAAATTTGCCTAGGCAAAAATTCAGTTTCTTTATTTTGTTCTAATCTGGAATGTTTCTATCTATGTCTTTGGCTATCACATCTGAATTATTTACTCTTGTAACTTCTCTAAGGAAGTGTATTATTTGCAGTTTGCATATCTGTTTTCTCTCCTCTCCATGCTGGGTATCTTCCTTCTCATTTTTTGACACCATTTAGTTTTCTCCTCCTAAGTCTTGGTTTGTTTTTCTCATACTGTTGATTTAATATTTTTTTGTCATTTTATATCTAATTTTATTGTTCCTATAAGTGATTTCTTGTGTTTATTTTTATATTATTGAACACTATATTTTTTTATGTAATGAAAGTTTTTTTATGTGTGTTGGGAGCTACTGCCTTCTATTATTTTAAATATTGTGAAATAAATTCATTTCAGGGAAAAATGATCTTCCTTTTAAGTTCCTTTATTTTTCTGTGTTTATTTTTTATTTGCGAATGCTTTTCTACTTGGTTACTATGACTCATAAAGAAGATATTTCAAAGAATGGTGATATTACATTGACTTAATTTACATTTTGGCTAAACACTTTGTGTGTGAACACTGCTTCAGACAGTTCAGGCAGTTATTTAAAGCAATTTTGATTTTAGTTCTATTGACTAACATATTAAAGACATATGGGAGGGGGATTAAAGTCATAGTTCTCTGCTCAAATGAAACCTGAAGAACAAAGACACTGTTTGAGTTCCTCCTCAATGCTTATTTCTATCATAAACCAGTGGTTGAAAATAAAACAAAAAAACTGGTGGATGGTTAAAAATTATACTTTCTTCATCAGATCATAGGTGCATGAGAGAAAATTTTTGTTTCAAGACTTAATTTTCTATGCTGTTATATCTTCATATTTGCCATATTCTTTCTTACACAGATTTCCTGAATTAAATCCATCAGTATACTTCTGTTGTGTCTTTACTTTTGGAGTTTTCAATAAGGACAAACTAGATAAAATAGCTTTATTGCTATTATTCTCTTTTTCTTCATGGTTTGAATTCTGCTAGATTTCATAAAATCTCCGCTTGGCTTCAGAAGTTGAACTAATAGACTTGCTAAGTGGGAAAGGGTCTCTGACCCTCTTAGCTTTTCCTCCAATGAATCCATGGCTTCCTATTCTCCACGCTGATCTTTGTCTTATTGCAACCACTGCATTATTTATTTACTTATTAGAGCCCTGTTCTCCAAAAATCTCATTGCAGAAAGTAAAAACTGAAACAAGGATGCTCGAGTGTGAAATTTAAAACAGGTTCTAGAGAGGAAAGCAGGTGTACCAGGCATCACAAGCCATATTCTAATCCTCACCCCATTTCTCTGTGAGCTCTCTTCTTTGAACTGCCTTTCAGATGCCCACTGTTTATCCAAAGAATTTCTTTTGCTCAGAATCTTAGTAAGCTCCCTTTTTCTGTCTGTAACTGAACAACTTATTTGGACTCTGGTAATATCTCATTTCTATCAGAATCTTACTTTATCTTAAATACTTGTTGTCACCTATCAACTAGCAGCTCTGCCAGTGACAATGCCACTTTAGTGTTCCCAAAGAAGGACTTGTCTTTTATCTGCTGCTCTTATATCTAGTTCTTTAAGAACTACATTCTTAGTCTATGGTTCTATAGTCTTTTGGGGATGTATTTTTTTAAAACCTGGTAATGACATTACGATGGGTTCACTGATCTATTTATGGCCATTAACATCCTTTGGAAAGTGGGTTATACCACAAAAAATAGAATGTGAGCAGCCATTCCATGAACAAAAGCAAAGGAATCGGACTTTTAAGACATAATCATTCTATATGGCAAATGTCTACCAACTTGATCATGACCCTTTACAGGAAAAAAAAAAAAGCTACCCAACCTAAAATCTAAAACATGACTTCATAAGAAATATAGTGGGGAATAAAATCTTCCTTTTCAAAGCTAATCTACCTCTTTCTTAGAAGCTCTTAGTTACTTTGAATCTCTTTTCCCATATCAATTAATATATATTTTTAATCTTTGTAAATTAAGTGGGTGTAGTATGATATCATAGAAAAGCTTATCAACCAAAACTGAATTTTAGTCTCAGTTCTGCAACTAAATAAAATAGCTATGTGACATTAAGTGGCACTTCCTAATCTCTCTGGTCCTCAGTTTTTCTCATGTGTGAAACAAAGAGGATAAATTCTAAGACATCATCTGGAATCATTTTTAATTGTGGATGTATTTGCTACTTGGACTATCTGCTGTTATTGAATTTTCCCCTCTCCCTTACCACGTGAAAGTTCATCTAAAATAAATGATAGTAGTTGTTGGGTAGAAAAAATAATTCTAACTACTGACCAGAACCCTTTAAAGTAATTTGACCTATATCATTGGAAGCATAATTTCTATTTTACCATATTAAAAGAAACAACTCTATCATTTTAACCATACACATGGCATGGAACAAGCTGAAAAAATACAAAGAAAATTATACTATCATGGTGAAGTTTAGACCAATGCAAATCTAAACTTATTCTAAAGCAATCTTCCAAAAATGGCAAATTTTATGTAATTGGTCTTTCTGAGATGTATACACAGTTAAAAATGTATAATTATGGTTGAATTATCATTTCAGTACTAGATTAGAATGGGTTTTCTGAAAATCTTGAATCTCTTAGAAACTTCCATATTTGAGGCATGGGAGGGGTCATCATTTTCATCACTGAAGAATTCATCTCTTCCTGATGAAACATGGTATTGAAGAAGCAGGGCGAGTTACTTTTTAGTTATTGTTCTTCTTTTTTCTCTTTAATAAGGGTTCAGATATATCAAAGAGAAGACTTTTAAAATTTTTCCATTGGCTAGCCTCCAATTTTGTTCAGGTCATTTTCTGTTTATCCTATTTTCACAGAGCACATGTTGACCCAGAGAAAAGACTAATTTTGTCATTTCCTCTCCCCTCTGAAACAACAGATACAAATTATTTATTTGCTTAAATACATCAGAATTTTCTGGGAACGTGATCAAAGAAAGATGAAAGTATGGCTTCAGCAATTTAAACAAAAAATGAGATCAAACTGTTTTGGGAAGAAGGTGCTGAGAAGTACTGTTTGCTTCATTCGCTACCAGTCATGGTATCTCTTGTTGGAGATCACATGCTGACCAGACTCTGTACTCATTATTAAGGAATACTCCCTATTAAAAAAGTAGGATGGGACTTCCCTGGTGGTGCAGTGGTTAAGAATCCACCTGCCAATGCAGGGGACACGGGTTCGATCCCTGGTTCAGGAAGATCCCACATGCTGAGGAGCAACTATAAGCCCATGTGCCACAACTACTGAGCCTGTGCTCTAGAGCCCGCAAGCCACAACTACTGAAGCCTGCATGCCACAACTACTGAAGCTGCATGCCACAACTACTGAGACCGCGTGCTGCAACTACTGAAGCCTATGCGCCTAGAGCCCGTGCTCCGCAACAAGAGAAACCACCGCAATGAGAAGCCGGCGCACTGCAACAAAGAGTAACCCCCGCTCGCTGCAACTACAGAAAGCCTGCGTGCAGCAATGAAGACCCAACACAGCCAAAAATTAAAAAAAAAAAAAAAAAAGTAGAATGCTATGCTTTTTGACTCAAAACAAAGCACAAGAAGACACCCTGTCACATACACAACTCTGAGGTGTTCTAAATTTTAAAAAAATTCTGAATTCACAGACACTTGACACTTGACAGGCCCGATTCCCATGGTGATATAATAGAAGACATTAACTTTCTTATGTTAACAGCTTGATATTTGTCATTTCATTGATTTACAAAACCTCAGTGAATGACAGGCTTCTTAAGAATTTTGCTGATTTTTAGCCTATTAATTTATTATTTAAGCTGTGTATTCTTTCACATATGTTATATTAGTCCATTCATTAGAAACTATAACATTGAATTGTATTATGTGGATCATGTTCAAATTAATATAAACTCTGGACCTAAAGTATAAATATACTGGGGTTCTTTTTAAGGAAATATATTCAAGTAAGATGAGATCAAAATGGTTCATGGTACTACATACAGAATTGAGGATTCAAATTTATGTTTCTAATGCTGATTCACTGTAAGATGTGAGAAAATTTTTTTTCCTGATCTGTTGTGAGTAATTATAGTAATGAGGTACCTTGAAAATGTAAGCTGTTAATTAATAAGTCTATGTCTAATTGTAACTGCTTTATACCAGTGTCTGGCATTTTGAACAGTAATCAGATATTAATGTACCCTCACATATACAGAGTTTTAATCACTATTTCTCCATAATTTATTCTTTTTTTTCCCATAATTTATTCTTAACCCACCTCTCTGTTTAGCTCTCTGTATCTAGAGTCAATCAAATGTCTTCCATTTCTTGCAATAATTACTTTATTCTAATATTTTTATTCTCAATAAAGATGATATTTTTCCCCCAAGTAAGTTTAACCTATGTCACTGTCTTTTGTTGGCCACATTCCATCTTTGCCTGTTTCAAAAAATGAGACATTTCAGTTGTTTTTTGAGTTTGTCTATACTTCCTTTTCTTCTAGTTTTATTGAGATTTAATTGACATGCAGCACTGTGTAAGTTTAAGGTGTACAGCATAATGATTTGACTTACATACATCATGAAACGATTATTACCACAATAAGTTTGGTGAACATCTGTAATCTCACGTAGGTACAAAATTAAAGAAATAGAAAGACAATTCTTTTTCTTGTGATGAGAACTCTTAGGATTTACTCTCCTTAACAACTTTCGGGTATAATGTGCAGCAGTGTTAATTATATTTATCATGTTGTACATTACATCTCTAGAATTTCTTTATCATATAACTGGAAGTTTGTACCTTTTGACGTCCTTCATCCAATTATCCCTCCCCCATCCCCCCCCAAGTAACCTCAAATCTGATCTCTTTTTCTATGAGTTTGTTTGTTTTTGAAATATATTTGACCTACAATACTGTGTTAGTTCTTGTTACACAACACATTCAATATTTCTATACATTTCAAAATGATCACCACAATAGGTCTAGTTACAATCTGTGACCATACAAACATATTACATAGTTATTGACTATATTACCCACACTGTACATTTCATACCTGTGACTCATTTATTTTACAACTAGAAGTTTGTACCTCTTCATCTCCCTCACCCATCTCTTTCCCTTCCATATCCCCCTCCCCTCTGGCAACCACGTATTTGTTCTCTGTATCTATGACTCTGTTTCTATTTTATGTTTGTTCATCTGTTTTGTTTTTTAGATTCTACATATAAGTGAAATCATACAGTATTTATCTTTTGCTGTCTGACTTATTTTACTCAGCATAATACGCTCTAGGTCCATCCATGTTGTGGCAAATGACAAAATCTCATTCTTTTTTATGGCTGAGTAGTATTCCTATATATCTATACCTATATATATATCCCACATTTTCTCTATTCATTCATCTATTCTTAGGCACTTAGGTTGCTTTCATATCTTGGCTTTTGTAAATAATGCTGCAATGAACACAGGGGTGGATATATCTTTTCAAATTAGTGTTTTTGTTTTCTTCGGATAAATACCCAGGAGTGGAATTGCTGGATCATATGGTAGTTCTATTTTTATTTTTTTAGGAATCTTCATGCTGTTTTCCATAATGGCTGCACCAATTTATATTCCCACCAACAGTGCACAGGGGTTCCCTTTTCTCTACATTCTCACCAACACTTGTTATTTGTTGTATTTTTGATGATGGGTATTCTGACAGGTGTGAGGTGATAGCTCATTGTGGTTTTGATTTGCATTTCCCTGATGATTAGTGATGTTGAGCACCTTTTCATGTGCCTGTTGGCCATATGTAGGTCTTCTTTGGAAGAATGTCTATTACGGTCTTCTGCCCATTTCTTAATCAGGTTGGTTTTTTCATGTTGAGTTGTATGAGTTCTTTGTATAACTTGGTTATTAACCCGTTGTTGGATATGTCATTTGCAAATATCTTCTCCCATTCAGTAGGTGGCCTTTTCATTTTGTTGATGGTTTTCTTCGCTGTGCAACCTTTCAAGCTTTTTTTTCAACATAATAAATTAAATCTAATATTTCAATCACAGTCATAACTAGATCTCATTCCCTGTCTGAAACAGAAAATTTTGATAGGGATTTTGTGGCAACTATGAAACTCAAATGTGAAAGGGGCACTGATTTAAGTCCAGGTGTTATGCCAATTAACATTAAAACTAATCAAGTAGTTGGAGGTTCAAGACCATAACTTGAGCATGTCAATCCATCTTCCTTCCTGCCAAAGATCTCATTGCAGTGATAGAAATTATATTTTTGAAAGAATGAAATCAAAATTGATTAGAAAACAAAACCTCATTTTGAGGAATTCCATGAAGATAGCGGATAGAATTGGAGTGATTCTATCACTGTGTAAGTGTATGATTTCATAATGATAACAATGATGAAAAAGAACTCATTTTATAAAGGAAAAAAATCCATGTTCTTTGTCATAGGGTCAAAGAAAGCACTCTGCCTAACACAGGGTAAGTATTCAATAGGATTAGCTATTACTATTCTGGTTAAAGGCTCAGGGACAGGTGTCAGTAGCCTAGGTTCAAACCCAAACATTGACATTTACCAGGGCATGGCTTAGTTACTTTAATTAATAGTAGCCACCTCACAGGTTTACTCATGGATTTATGTATTTATAAATAAATCTATGTATCTATCTATATAAATAAAAAGAGTTATCTCTTTTAAAAATTTTATAGATATTTCAGATTTTTCATAAACAATTGAAAGGGATCAAGGCAAATGATAAAAAGATGCATTATTAGGGAATGGAAATGGATAAGTGCAAGGGGGGTTGGAGATTGAAATAATTACTCTAGATTAGAAGGAGTTAGAAACAAAATGGATTATGATCAGGCATCTGGCTCCTGCACCAAGGAGAATGTGACAAGCAGGCTGGGTTTTATAGCATAGGACCAGTGCAGCTGCTCAGGGCCCCACGCTCAGGAGCATCTTGTGCTTGGGGTTTAATGCTCCATGGCTGCAGTTTTAAAATGCTTAATCATTTTATTTTTGAATTTGTATTTTGTAAATGAAGTTCAATGCAATGATAGAGTGGGCCAGGAGCTCTGGGCCTTGGAGCCTTGGATTCTTGACTCAAGTGTGATCCCCTTTCTCTGCCTCCTCACCCCCTGGAATAGGTACTTGGCCTCCTGATCCTGGCCAGTAAGTGCTCTGGGCTACATTTGGCCTTCCCATTCCCTACCTCACCAAGACTGCTGCCCTCTGGGTCTTGTTGGTGGGAGATGTCTGCATTCTTCTGTTGCCCTCTGCTTCTGTGGGGGACTTGGGCATTGGTATGGGGAAGGTAGGGGTTCGGCAAATGCTTCCTGGTGTCTTAGAGTGGGCTAAAGGTATGACCACCTGTGTCCCAGGCTGGCAGTGCCTTGCTGTATTCTGCAGGCAACTTGGCAGGGGGGCTGCAATGGACTGAATGTTTGTGTTACTCAAAATTCTTATGTTGAAGCCCTAAGGTGATGGCATTTTAAGGTGGGGCCTTTGGGAGGTAATTAGGTCATGAGGGTGGAGTCCTCATGAATGGAATTAGTACCCTTATAAGAAGCGACCAGGAGCTACCTAGTTCTCTCTACCATCTGAGGATGCAGCAGGAAGACAGCCTTCTGTAAACTAGGAAGAGGGCACTCACCAAGAACTTGACCTTGCTGGCTTCCTGATCTCAGACTTCCATCCTCCAGAACTGTAAAAAATAAATATTTGTTGTTGTTATTTTTAGTATGTACTTTATGTTTTATTAAAACTTTTATTTTATTTTTATTTATTTTTATTTTTGGCTGCTTTGGGTCTTCATTGCTGCACTTGGGCTTTCTCTAGTTGTGGTGAGCGGGGGCTACTCTTCGTTGTGGTGCACGGACCTCTCATTGCGGTGGCTTCTCTTGTTGTGGACCACGGTCTCCAGGCATGCAGTCTTCAGTAGTTGCAGCACACGGGCTCAGTAGTTGTGGCGTGTGGGTTTCAGTAGTTGTGGCTCACGGGCTCTAGAGCTCAGGCTCAGTAGTTGTGGCACATGGGCTTAGTTGCTCCGTGGCCTGTGGGATCTTCCCGGACCAGGGATCGAACCCGTGCATTGGCAGGTGGATTCTTAACCACTGCGCCACCAGGGAATCCCATATTTGTTGTTTAAACCACTTAGTCTGTGGTAATTTGTCATAGCAGCCCTTGACTAGAACAGAGCCTTTCCCATTCCCCATCCAGGTACCAAGTGCAACACAGAATGAAAATTGCAATATGTTGGGGTACACCAATCTGCTGTGGCCTGGGGATGCAGGCCCAGGGGAAGGAAAAATCAACTTCCCTGTTCCCAGCACCACAAATTTTCATTTTGTACTAGGCCCTGCAAATTATGTAG
This sequence comes from Balaenoptera musculus, assembly GCF_009873245.2. Classification (NCBI taxonomy): domain Eukaryota; kingdom Metazoa; phylum Chordata; class Mammalia; order Artiodactyla; family Balaenopteridae; genus Balaenoptera; species Balaenoptera musculus. Next base: position 24,479,791 of record NC_045787.1, on the reverse strand, counting down.
CCATCCCTAGAAGTCAACTTCATGTAAAACAGTGACCAACATATCCTTGGATACTCTCCTATTTCTATTGAGGTCATAATTCTGTTTCCCTATTGCCGGGAGATGATGGAATGTCAGGAATTCTTGTTAATCTTCAGACTGGTACCCCTGGCACAACTGTAGTAACTTCCTGAGATTAACGTCTCCTTCTCATTCTCAATAATAGTTTCTTCTCTCAGAATAGTGACCATACTGCTGTAAGCTTCAAAAAGTCTTCCACTTATGTTTGTTGCCAGCCCCAATTCCAAATTACCCAGTGGATTCTTTCCTACCTAACTCATCTTTTTTGACATTTTTATTTCCATGCATTTTGCCTTCTGTTATAGGCTGCCCTCGCTTGTACTTTTCTGTCTCCCAGTTCCATTCTTTTATTCTTCGTACTTGCATAGTCTTTTCTTCCTCATTCCTACTCCAGTGGTAAGATTTAACCTTATCTTCTACAAGACCTAAAACTTGGTGGAATTTTAGTATTTATTCTTTCCCAAGCCATTTTTCATTTTGGCATTTTTCAACATGTCATTATTTGTTCATTGAGCTTATGTTAGATGCTTTGCCTAAATCAAAATATAGGTCCCCTGAAATTTGAGAGTACATCTATTTTAATTCGCTTTATTCCTGCTGATCTCAATTTTTGTTTCATTTGAAATAATTTCTGATTACCTACAGTCTATGAGGCCCAGCACTGGGGACTGGCAACATACATACAAAATTGTCTCTTTAGAATTTTTCAGAAGGGTCACCATAGAAGAAAAATATATAAGCTAGAAATACTTTCATTCAGTTTATGTTTCATTTTGATGTTCAGCTGACTATTAGGCATATTTCTTGCGAAATTAATATCAATGTTTCAAGTATTATCACCAACGTTTCTTTTTTCTTCCATACTTTCTTACCAGCCACTAGAATGACCCAGTTCTCCTACTCTAGAAAACTACAATAGCAAATAGGAAAGACAGAAACAGTGAGGAAGGTGGAGTGGGAAGAAGAAAGTGTATTTATTAGAAGTCTTTGTCACGTCACTCTGACCTCCTAAGGCAGAGTTTGGAGAACACCTTGACAAACTTAAAAGGGTGTCTTGCTTTCATATTTTTCAATAAATATTAGTTGATAACAGACAATGCTATAAATAGATTCATAGTAAAGGGAGGAGAGGAGAAATAAAAATATAATATTTACTGTATCTTCTATGTGCCAGGTGTTATACTAGACACTTTACATATGTTGTATTATTTTATCTTCATGATCTCTCTGAGAGGTGGATGTTATCCACTGAGGGAACAGAGGCTCAAAAATGTTAATTTACCATTGTCTGACAATTGAAGAGTGATTGAGCTCAGCGTCATACGTAAGTCTGTCTGATTTTGTGATACTCCACTGTACTACTCTAAGAATTCTCTTCTTCCTTATTTATATTTGCTTCGTTTTTCTTAAAAACTCAGTGGACTAATATTCAACTTTAATTTTAACGAGACAGCCTGCTGCCTGACCTGTAAAAACCTCACCTTTTCTCTTAGGAGTCATCTTAATTTAAAGAGCTGCCAGTCTGTGAAGGGTCAGTAATCTCCTTCCTGTTGAATTATCATGCCTCATGCAGTTTGTTTTATGGCTTCAGATTAGAGCTAAAGTTCTCCCTTGTTATTCATTGCCTTGTTTCAATAAGGACAGAGTTGGTTAATGTTTTACTAGGAAGATCCCCAGTGGTCACATTCTGGCATGCGAGAAAAATTGGATTTATTTATCAATATATAACCAGCTGTGTGGGAGATGTCTTCCTCACCCCCTTTCTTCCTTATTAGTTGATTTGGGAGGAATGCGAATAATGAGAAAGGAGACTCAAATTTTGAGTTTTTGGTTCTTCAAAGAGAAGAGTCATTCTGGGGCCCACTTCCCCAGTCCTTCCCTTTATAACCCCAATTTTTAAACTCCTAATTCAAAAGATCATGGATAAAAGCTAAGCCCAAATCAAGGTAAGAGAGAAAACTGGGAACCATACCAACTGCTGGGACAGTTATTCTTTGCAGTATTCCATTGACCTCTTAAATTAATAAACGACATGGCCCTAGATGTAGGGTAGATTCTGAAGTAGCAAAGATGAGAATAATGATAAGCTAACACTGCCAGGTACAACTGTACTGACAGTGTCTGGGGCATGGTACTTGAAAGGCCTACTCAGAAATTACATTTCTATACTTTTTCTTTGAAACTTGTTGTAGTTCTCTGTCGCAGGGCTTTTGTTTCCACTCATTTTCTTCCCTTGGTTTTAAAATTTTACTCAAAAACATTTGTTGTGTTTATTATATGGAAAACTTTAATCCCATAAACAAAATACATCAGATCAAGAAAATAATCATAACAGAGTCTTTGCTATTATTTTGTATGTTTAGACAGTATGCTGCATCTCTGCAGTATAATCACTGTTTAAGTTAAAGAATTTTAGCTAAAGGAAATGATGGAAAGAAAACCATATTCTCAATTCAAATTTACTCTTTCAGTTTTAGAACACCTAGACAGTTTCACTTTTCTGTCCCTTCACTGGGTTGCTCCCTGAATTAGTTTAGGGCTGCCATAACCAAGTACCACTGACTGGATGGCTTAAACAAAAGAAATTTATTTTCTCACATTCTGGAGGCTAGACATCTAAGATCAAGATGTCTGCAGGGTTGATTTCTTCTGAGGCCTTTTTCCTTGGCCTTTAGATGGCCAGTTTTCTCCCTCTGTCTTTGCATGGACTTTCCTCTGCACATGTTCTTCTGTGAGTGTTCTTCTGTGAGTGTTGGTGTCTAATCTCTCCTTATAAGGACACTAGTCATATTGGAGCAGGGTCCACCAATATGACCTCATTTACCTTACTTAACTCATTCATTACCCCGTCATCAAATACAGTCATATTCTGAGGTACTGGGGTGCAGGAGAGGAAAAATAATTTTCCCTCTACCCTTCTAGGTCTTGGCTGAAACCCCCTCCCACCTTAATAAAAGATTAACTGGAGAAAAACAAACAAGTTTAATAACATGTATACCTCCTGTTTACATGGGAGATACCCAGGAAAACTGAGCAACTCCCCCAAATGGCCCAAACCATTACCTTAAATACCATCTTCAGTAATGACAAAAGAAAGATGGTGGGGGGAATGGGAAAGACCACTTATGGGAGGAAATGCACAGTCACAAGTAACAAGGCTGTTATGCAGGTCTAAGTCCTTGCCTTCTCCACTGAGATAAGAGTTTGTAGAGATATAGTCATCCTTCTCTTCCTGGTACAGAGAGGGAGACATCCTTATTATTTATTTTTTTCTAATTCAGATTCCTAATTTATCCTTCCCCTTTGGTAACCATAAATTTGTCTTCTATGTCTGTGAGTCTGTTTCTGTTTTGTAAATAAATTCATTTGTATCATTTTTTTAGATTCTGCATATAAATGATATCATATGATATTTGTCTTTCTCTGTCTGACTTACTTCACTCAGTATGATAATCTCTAGGTCCAAGCATGTTGCTGCAAATGGCATTATTTCATTCTTTTTTTGTTTAGTTGATTCAGTTATACATGTACATGTGTCTATTCTTTTTCAAATTCTTTTCCCGATTAGGTTTTTACATAATATTGAGCAGAGTTCCCTGTGCTATACAGTAGGTCCTTGTTGGTTATCCATTTTATTTTTAATTAATTAATTAATTAATTAATTAATTTTTGGCTGTGTTGGGTCTTCATTGCTGCGCATGGGCTTTCTCTAGTTGCGGCCAGTGGGGGCTACTCTTTGTTGGGGTGTGTGGACTTCTCATTGGGGTGGCTTCTCTTGTTGCAGAGCACGGGCTCTAGGTGCATGGGCTTCAGTAGTTGTGGCTCGTGGGCTCAGTAGTTGTGGCTCATGGGCTCTAGAGCACAGGCTCAGTAGTTGTGGCGCATGGGCTTAGTTGCTCCGTGGCATGTGGGATCTTTCTGGACCAGGGCTCGACCCTGTGTCCCCTGCCCTGGCAGGCGGATTCTTAACCACTGCACCACCAGGGAAGCCCGGTTATCCATTTTAAATATAGCAGTGTGTACATGCCAATCCCAAACTCCCTAACTCCCACCCTTACCCCTTGGTAACCATAAGTTTGTTCTCTAGGTCTGTGAGTCTGTTTCTGTTTTTGGTAATAAGTTCATTTGTATCATTTTTTTTTTTAGATTCCACATATAAGCAATATCATATGATACTTCTCTTTGTCTGACTTACTTCACTCAGTATGACAGTCCCTAGGTCCATCCGTGTTGCTGCAGATGGCATTATTTCATTCTTTTTTATGGCTGAGTAATATTCACATATATATGAATTTCATATATTATATATGATATTCATATATATATTCATATAGAAAATTCATATATATATATATACCATATCTTCTTTATCCCTTCATCTGTCAATGGACATTTAGGTTGCTTCCATGTCTTGGCTATTGTAAATAGTGCTGCAATGAACATTGGGGTGCATGTATCTTTTCAAATTAGAGTTTTCTTCAGGTATATGCCCAGGAGTGGGATTGCTGGATTATATGGCAACTCTATTTTTAGTTTTTTAAGGAACCTCCATACTGTTTTCCATAGTGGCTGCACCAATTTACATTCCCACCAACAGTTTAAGAGGGTTCCCTTTCCTCCATACCCTTTCCTGCATTTATTAGTTGTAGAGTTTTTGATGATAGGTATTCTGACAGGTGTGAGGTGATACCTCATTATAGTTTTGATTTGCATTGCTCTAATAATCAGTGGTGTTAAGCATCTTATCATGTGCCTATTGGCCGTCTGTATGTCTTATTTGGAGAAATGTCTATATAGGTCTTCTGCCCATTTTTTGATTGAGTTTTTTTTTTTGGTTATTGAGTTGTATGAGCTATTTGTATATTTTGGAAATTAAGTCCTCGTTAGTCACATTGTTTGCAAACATTTTCTCCCATTCTGTAGGTTGTCTTTTCATTTTGTTAATGGTTTTCTTTGCTGTGAAAAAGCAAATAAGTTTGATTAGGTTCCATTTGTTTATTTTTGCTTTTATTTCTATTTCCTTAGGAGACTGACCTAAGAAAATATTGCTACGATTTATGTCAGAGAATGTTTTGCCTATGTTCTCTTCCAGGAGTTTTATGGTGTCATTCCTTATATTTAAGTCCTTACGCCGTTTTGAGTTTATTTCTGTGCATGGTGTGAGGGAATGTTCTAACTTCATTGATTTACATGCAGCTGTCCAGCTTCCCCAACACCACTTGCTGAAGAGACTGTCTTTTCCCCCGTTGTGTATTCTTGTCTCCTTTCTTGAGATTAATTGATCGTAGGTGTATGGGTTTATTTCTGGGCTCTCTATTCCGTTCTGTTGATCCATGTGTCTGTTTTTATGCCAGTACCATGCTACTTTGATTACTGTAGCTTTGTAGTACTGTCTGAAGTCTGGGAAGGTTATGCCTCCAGCTTATTTTTTTTTCCTCAGGATTGCTTTGGCAATTCTGGGTCTTTTATTGTTCCATATAAATTTTAGGATTATTTGTTCTAGTTCTGTGAAAAATGTCATGGGTAATTTGATAGGGATTGAATTAAACCCTTATAAACAGAGATTTCCCATATAAATATAAATTTCTCTTGCAAAAAGGTAACTTCTACTCAGAGCTCCTGTGTCTGCTATTTCTTAAAATAATCAGCACAAAATAACGTGCCAAAGAAGAATATTTTGGGGTGGCAAATTCTTCTTCCCTTTAGGGAATTAGGATTGCAACATATGGATTTCAGGGGGATGCAGTTTAGCTCACATTACCCCCTAAAACCTATTCACAAGCCAGTAATCAGAGTGATCCTTGCTGAAACACAAGTCAGATTGAATCACTTCTCAGCTCACAGTTGTCTTCTTGCACGTTCCCATCTGGTGCCTGGCATAGAGGAAGCACTCAATTCATATTTCTTGAATGAATGTATGTTTTAAGTGTGGTTTCAAAATTTCAAATTGTTGTACCATCTGTTTAATAAAATGTAGCTCTGTCCACTTTTTCCATCTAATGTAATAACCATGTGTTTTGGTATTCCAGGGCTCTTGGTTTACCTTGATGCAGGTATATTCTGTGTGTTTAATGCGTCCTAAATAGAATTTGAATGGCACATAAAGATCAAAGATCAAGAAATTCACAATTATGTCCATTAGTCCAGTACAAGTTATCCTACATATTGTGGGCAGCATATTTCTCAAAACCACATGTAATTGATGCAACATTCAATTCTAAATACCCATAAAAAGTAGAGCAGACTTTCTATTTGATGTAATTCTTTTGCTATCAGAAGAAATGTACATCAAACTTTATATTCATAGTATAACTTGGTGCTTTTAACAGCAGGCTCAGTAATTAGTTGAGCAATTAAGGGACTGTAAATTATAATTTTAACTCAGAGAGACATCCTCTCTAACACCTTGGGAAGTCCATTTGCCATTACTTCCTCTATTTTTCCAACTATAAAATAAGCCTAAAAATAGATTTTCCATAAACTTGCTGATGAACTAAAGAAGATAGGTTTAGAAATGGAAGAAACCTTGCAAGGTTATCTGGTTAAGTCTCCAGCTTTCAGGCACATTAATTTCATAAGGATAGAAAGTCACCTTCTCTATTTTATTCTTGAAAATCTAAAAATGTTTAATGCGTTTTAATGTTATTTTTATAGAATTTTATACGAAAAACAGTATAAAGTGATTTCCATGTATTATATGTGCATCATATGGGAAGAATGCAACACTAGCTAACGTCTGTCACAGAGGTGAATGTATTTAGTGGTGCAGCTTGGTTGCATCTTAAATTTCAAAGTCAATCGTTAATATATTTAACGTTGGGTAATCCACTTTCATTAAAGCTGTTAGTACCTGTATGTCCTGATTCATGAATCTGTCACCTGGCTTCCTCTCCACAGATCATATTCTGGATTTGGAACTGAGCTTTAATATTCCTTTCCCTTTCTGAAATTGTATTCTCTTAAAAGTGCTGGCTTGTATTTCTTTTTCTTATTTTGTTGCCTCTTTTTTTTCTCTCTCTTTAATACATACCTTGTTACTAAAAAAACCATCAATCAAACCGTTTATACATTTTTAAAGTTCTGCATTTCTGTTATCCCAAAGTGATTTTATTTCTGCAATATTTACTGCTGAGCCACATGTATTCAGCTTATCTTTTTTGAGGAGAAAATCACATATCCTTTCTTTATATACACAGTTTTCTACTGCACTCTTCCCTTGGGACCTGAAGCTGAAGTTCATAATACTCGAGTAGTAGCCCATTTTAGAGTGGTGTCACCTCAGTGGTCTCCTGGAGTGGTTCCCAATTTGGGCACAGGAGGAGGAAGCCCTCGAATGTCATGTGTTAAAGAAAAAGACATTCTGACACTTGCTGAAGTGGCAAGGAAACTTTATTCGACTGTCTTGATAGGTGTCAAGACCATTGCAATAGGGAAGAGAGAGATGAAACTCAACTTCAAATACAAGAACAAGTGGGGATTTTTTTTAGCCAAAGAGTAGATTAGTTTGGGGAATTGGTGGATAGAAAATTACTAAGAGGAGACATCAAATATAGGGGAACTTCTTGCTAAACTGACCTGTCGATTCTTACTGAAGGCAGGCGGGGGTGATCAGAGAGCAAAGGTGATCAGATATTGAACATGGGCAGATTCTCTGAACTGGCTTAACAGGATTCCTGATAAAACTGGGCTATGCAGGCCCAGCAGAGGCCAAGGTCAAGGCCTAGTCAAGAAGAGGGCTCAAAAAGAAAAAAAAATGAGGGCTCAGAGTTAGCCTGACTGATGTTTAGTCAAAGAGAGAGTCTTTGTCAAAATGTTATGTTATGGTCTTAGATGAGAGGTGTGGGAAAGTGGGCCTGTCCTGTGTATTTCAGAACAGCTCTTCAGATTAATTTGAGGCTAGTGGATGACCTGGGTTTAAGAAAACTGGTCTAAAATGTCTTCCTTAATTCCCTAAAAATATCAGCTGGTTTCAACTCTGTAAATATTCTCTAATTCATTGGTTCTCAACCTTATCTACACATTGGAAACATCTAGAGAGATTTTAAAAACTATAGATGCCTGAGCACTTCTCATTTTCACAGAATGATGGTAAGTCTATGGGAATGGGCTTTAGGGCAGGGGTGTTTTAAATCTCCCTGGCAGTCTGATGTGCTGCCAGGGTTGAGAAGCATGCCTCTAATTTAATACTATGAAGTTAATAAAAACTAGTCAGCAATGCCCCTTCCCTCTCCCAGAAATTAAAATGACTTCTATGCTTAAATTTGGCAAATTCTTAACATTTTCTTCTCTCAGCTGAACACCAAAATTCTCTTAAATTTTTCCCACAGGAAGTATTTTTTGCATTTTAGCCATTCATCTGTGGACCAATGAGACCTTCCTCATATCATTTTTAGTCTGAACACTCTACTTCAACAAAGGTCTGACTTACTTTTGATATGGTAAAAAATAAGTATTTCCTGGTCCTTGCATGAGTTATTCAAATAAATGAGTTTCTGAAGTTCAGATTACTATTTCTAAGTCATCCTTGTATCAGATAGCCTTTTTTTCCCCAAAAGGAATTGTATGAGTAAGGGGTGAAGGGGATAGTAAGGCATTAGGAGGTAAGGACCTGTGGTAATCTGCAGTTGTTTGTTCGGTGAGGCAGAAACTTTGTCTGGTGAACTTGTACTATGGGAAATTATGTAGTCTGCTCTGAAGAAGCTGTCACCCTTGGCTGTGAGTTACCAATGCGGTTCTTTGGTCATAAGAACAATTATAAGAGCTGTCCTTTTGTTCTTGTTGTGAATATTTAACATCATCAGTGAGTCACCTTCTCAGGAAATTTTATAGCTTTTCACAGATCCGTTCCTTTTCCCTTTTTTCTGTAAATAGTTATGAAACAAATCTTTATTAATAAATTATATTTCTATAACCCCTTTTATTCTGCTACGGCTCCCAGGTGGCAGCATATACAGAAATAAAAACGTAAATAAAATTATTTCTTATGCCTTTTTAACTCTGCCTGTTGTGTGAAGCTATCATTGTTAATCCCAAGCATTTCACAAGTATTTTGAATAAAGTTCTTAAAATCCTCCAGTCTTGGAGGATGGCAACCTATTACGATGAACTATTTCTAAGATAAAGAGCTTTAAACTTTAAAAACAACTAAGAGATGTATAAAATCTGACTTTTTGGACAGAATAGAACCTTGGAAGAAAGTGAAAAATCATGTGTTATATATTTTGGGGAAAATTTTTATAAAAAGTTAGCCATATCTTATCCTAGAAGATTACTAACTTGGTATAAGTAACCAGTCACTTTAAAATTTAAAGTGTTTTAAAAGACTAGGTTAGAATCTTAGCCAAAGAGTATGACTAATTGTAAGTTTTTGGTAAAGTTTGCATGACTGTGTTGAAAATGGCTAGGGTTTGTACTTGTAGCAATTAGTTTAAAAATTTGTCTTAATCCTCAACACAAAAAGCTAAGAACGGGAAATCAGATGAAAACAAAATACACAGCATATAGCACAAAAGTGTCATGTGAGAAAGTATCATGAATATATGGGATTATTTCAAAGACAGATGCATATTGGATATGGAAGAATGGTAAAGTTCTCATAGAGTGCACTTGAACTTTTAGAATTCCATAGACATAAAATGTGCTGTTTTTGTTTTTTTAGTCTTATACCTCAGTACATTTAAAATAAGCTTCATTTTCTTTTTTTGCTTACACACCGACATCAGAAACTGTCATGTCTGCATTACTTAGATTATAAACAAGAGTCATTGTCTGAGGTCAGGCACTTCGTATACTCTTTAGAATAAACTTATGTCACCGGAGACTACCCAAGAGTTTAGGCACTTCCCTGATTTGGATCACTCTGGGAATTAGACTGTAGCTCACAGTAACTGAGTCCTCGGAGGTCACTTGTTAGACCTGATAACTTTTTCAAAAAATCAGTAATCAGGACCACAGCTTGCCTGAAACCAATTGATGATATGTTAGTCTGTTTGTTTTCAGAGAATCCTGCATACTGACATGGTTCTCAAAACCAGTGGGGCAATGATGAAGTGGTTAATCATTTGTTCTCTAGCCTTACACATATCTGAACTTACCATTAATCACCAGTGTCTGTGGGTGTGCTTGCATTTTTTTGGACTGGTGAGTTATAAAAATATATATATAACTGGTGAATAATGATTAACAGAAAGTGTGTAGAGAAATATCAGCTCTGTCAGTTCATTGTTTTGTGCTTAACTTGTGCCAGTTATTCATTACTACAGAAGAACATTTGAATGACTTCATGTCAGCACTGTGACAAGCAATTCAAATCTTTAGAAATCTTCATAAAATACTTTGAAGCCGTGAACATTTTTTAAAATGTTTATTTATTTATTTATTTATTTTCTTCTTAGTCATCCATTTTATACACATCACTGTATACATGTCAATCCCAATCTCCCAATTCATCCCACCACCACCACTGCCCCCCGCCGCTTTCCCCCCTTGGTGTCCATACGTTTGTTCTCTACATCTGTGTCTCAATTCTGCTCTGCAAACTGATTCATCTGTACCATTTTCTAGGTTCCACATAATATGCATTAATATAGGATTTTTGTTTTTCTCTTTCTGACTTACTTCACTCCATATGACAGTCTCTAGATGCATCCATGTCTCTACAAATGACCCAGTTTCTTTCCTTGTTATGGCTTAGTAATATTCCATTGTATATATGTACCACATTTTCTTTATACATTCGTATGTCGATGGACATTTAGGTTGCTTCCATGACCTGGCTATTGTAAATAGGGCTGCAATGAACATTGGGGTGTATGTGTCTATTTGAATTATGGTTTTCTCTGGGTATATGCCCAGTAGTGGGATTGCTGGGTCATATGGTAATTCTATTTTTAGTTCTTTAACAAACCTCTATACTGTTCTCCGTAGTGGCTGTACCAATTTACATTCCCACCAGCAGTGCAAGAGGGATCCCTTTACTCCACACCCTCTCCAGCAACTGTTTGTAGATTTTCTGATGATGCCCATTCTAACTGGTGTGAGGTGATACCTCATTGTGGTTTTGATTTGCATTCCTCTAATAATTAGTGATGTTGAGCAGCTTTTCATGTGCTTCTTGGCCATCTGTGTGTCTTCTATGGAGAAATGTCTATTTAGGTCTTCTGCCCATTTTTGTATTGGGTTGTTTATTTTTTTAATATTGAGCTGAATGAGCTGTTTATATATTTTGGAGATTAATCCTTTGTCCGATGATTCATTTACAAATATTTTCTCCCATTCTGAGGGTTGTCTTTTCGTCTTGTTTATGGTTTCCTTTGCTGTGAAAAATCTTTTAAGTTTCATTAGGTCCCATTTGTTTATTTTTGCTTTTATTTCCATTACTCTAGGAGGTGGATCAAAAAAGATCTTGCTGTGATTTATGTCAAAGAGTGCTCTTCCTATGTTTTCCTCTAAGAGTTTTATAGTGTCTGGTCTTACATTTAGGTCTCGAATCCATTTTGAGTTTATTTTTGTGTATGATGTTAGGGAGTGTTCTAATGTCATTCTTTTACATGTAGCTGTCCAGTTTCCCCAGCACCACTTACTGAAAAGACTGTCTTTTCTCCATTGTATATCCTTGTCTCCTTTGTCATAGATTAGTTGACCATAGGTGCATGGGTTTATCTCTGGGCTTTCTATCCTGTTCCATTGATCTATATTTCTGTTTCTGTGCCAGTACCATATTGTCTTGATGACTGTAGCTGTGTAGTATAGTCTGAAGTCAGGGAGTCTGATTCCTCCAGCTCCATTTTTTTCCCTCAAGACTGCTTTGGCTATTCAGGGTCTTTTATGTCTCCATACAAATTTTAAGATTTTTTGTTCTAGTTCCGTAAAAAATGCCATTGGTAATTTGTTAGGGATTGCATTGAATCTGTAGATTGCTTTGGGTAGTATAGTCATTTTTGCAGTATTGATTCTTCCAATCCAAGAACATGGTATATCTCTCCATCTGTTTGTATCATCTTTAACTTCTTTCATCAGTGTCTTATAGTTTTCTGCATACAGGTCTTCTGTCTTCCTAGGTAGGTTTATTCCTAGGTATTCTTTTTGTTGCAATGGTAAATGGGAGTGTTTCCTTAATTTCTCTTTCAGATTTACAAGAGATTTTGCAAGAGATTTCTGTGCATTGATTTTGTATCCTGCAACTTTACCAAATTCATTGATTAGCTCTAGTAGTTTTCTGGTGGCATCTTTAGGATTCTCTATGTATAGTATCATGTCATCTGCAAACAGTGACAGTTTTACTTCTTCTTTTCCAATTTGTATTCCTTTTATTTCTTTTTCTTCTCTGATTGCCGTGGCTAGGACTTCCAAAACTATGTTGAATAATAGTGGTGAGAGTGGACATCCTTGTGTTGTTCCTGATCTTAGAGGAAATGGTTTCAGTTTTTCACCATTGAGAATGATGTTTGCTGTGGGTTTGTCGTATATGGCCTTTATTATGTTGAGGCAGGTTCCCTCTATGCCCACTTTCTGGAGAGTTTTTATCAGAAATGGGTGTTGAATTTTGTCCAAAGCTTTTTCTGCATCTATTGAGATGATCATATGGTTTTTATTCTTCAATTTGTTAATATGGTGTATCACATTGATTGATTTGTGTATACTGAAGAATCCTTGCATCTCTGGGATAAATCCCACATGATCATGGTGTATGATCCTTTTCAGGTGTTGTTAGATTCTGTTTGCTAGTATTTTGTTGAGGATTTTTGTATCTATATTCATCAGTGATATTAGTCTGTAATTTCCTTTTTTTAATAGTATCTTTGTCTGGTTATGGTATCAGGGTGATAGTGGCCTCGTAGAATGAGTTGGGGAGTGTTCTTCCCTCTGCAATTTTTTGGAAGAGTTTGAGAAGGATGAGTGTTAGCTCTTCTCTAAATGTTTGATAGAATTCACCTGTGAAACCATCTGGTTCTGGACTTTTGTTTGTTGGAAGATTTTTAATCACAGTTTCAATTTCATTACTTGTGATTGGTCTGTTCATATTTTCCGTTTCTTCCTGGTTCAGTCTTGGAAGGTTATACCTTTCTAAGAATTTGTCCATTTCTTCCAGGTTGTCCATTTTATTGGCATAGAGTTGCTTGTAGTAGTCTCTTAGGATGCTTTGTACTTCTGTGGTGTCTGTTGTAACGTCTCCTTTTTCATTTCTGATTTTATTGATTTGAGTCCTCTCCCTCTTTTTCTTGATGAGTCTGGCTAATGGTTTATCAATTTTGTTTATCTTCTCAAAGAACCAGCTTTTAGTTTTATTGATCTTTGCTATTGTTTTCTTTGTTTCTATTTCATTTATTTCTGCTCTGATCTTTATGATTTCTTTCCTTCTGCTAACTTTGTGTTTTGTTTGTTCTTCTTTCTCTAGTTCCTTTAGGTGTAAGGTTAGATTGTTTACTTGAGATTTTTCTTGTTTCTTTAGGTAGGCTTGTATAGCTATAAACTTCCTTCTTAGAACTGCTTTTGCTGCATCATAGGTTTTGGATCGTCATGTTTTCATTGTCATTTGTCTCTAGGTATTTTTTGATTTCCTCTTTGATTTCTTCAGTGATCTCTTGGTTATTTAGTAACGTATCGTTTAGCCTCCATGTGTTTGTGCTTTCCACGTTTTTTTCCCTGTAATTGATTTCTAATCTCATAGTGTTGTGGTCAGAAAAGATGCTTGATATGATTCCAATTTTCTTAAATTTACTGAGGCTTGATTTGTGACCCAAGATGTGATCTATCCTGGAGAATGTTCCGTGCGCACTTGAGAAGAAAGTGTAATCTGCTGTTTTTGGATGGAATGTCCTATAAATATCAATTAAATCTCTCTGGTCTATTGTGTCATTTAAAGCTTGTGTTTCCTTATTAATTGTCTGTTTGGATGATCTGTCCATTGGTGTAAGTGAGGTGTTAAAGTCCCCCAGTATTATTGTGTTACTGTCGATTTCCTCATTTAGAGCTGTTAGCAGTTGCCTTATGTATTGAGGTGCTCCTATGTTGGGTGCATATATGTTTATAATTGTTATATCTTCTTCTTGGATTGATCCCTGGATCATTATGTAGTGTCCTTCCTTATCTCTTGTAACATTCTTTATTTTAAAGTCTATTTTATCTGATATGAGTATTGCTACTCCAGCTTTCTTTTGATTTCCATTTGCATGGAATATCTTTTTCCATCCCCTCACTTTCAGTCTGTATGTGTCCCTAGGTCTGAAGTGGGTCTCTTGTAGACAGCATATATATAGGTCTTGTTTTTGTATTCATTCAGCAAGCCTGTGTCTTTTAGTTGGAGCATTTAATCCATTCTCATTTAAGGTAATTATCGATATGTATGTTTCTATGACCATTTTCTTAATTGTTTTGGGTTTGTTTTTGTAGGTCCTTTTCTTCTTTTGTGTTTCCCACTTAGAGAAGTTCCTTTAGCATTTTTTGTAGAGCTGGTTTGGTGGTGCTGAATTCTCTTACCTTTTGCTTGTCTGTAAAGCTTTTGATTTCTCCATCGAATCTGAACGAGATCCTTGCTGGGTAGAGTAATCTTGGTTGTAGGTTCTTCCCTTTCATCACTTTAAGTATATCATGCCACTCCCTTCTGGCTTGTAGAGTTTCTGCTGAGAACTCAGCTGTTAACCTTATGGGAGTTCCCTTGTATGTTATTTGTTGTTTTTCCCTTGCTGCTTTCAATAATTTTTCTTTGTCTCTAATTTTTGCCAATTTGATTACTATGTATCTCGGTGTGTTTCTCCTTGGGTTTATCCTGTATGGGACTCTTTGCGCTTCCTGGACTTGGGTGGCTATTTCCTTTCCCATGTTAGGGAAGTTTTCGACTATAATCTCTTCAAATATTTTCTTGGGTCCTTGCTCTCTCTCTTCTCCTTCTGGGACCCCTATAACGCGAATGTTGTTGCGTTTAATGTTGTCCCAGAGGTCTCTTAGGCTGTCTTCATTTCTTTTCATTCTTTTTTCTTTATCCTGTTCCACAGCAGTGAATTCCACCATTCTGTCTTCCAGGTCACTTATCCATTCTTCTGCCTCAGTTATTCTGCTACTGATTTCTTCTAGTGTATTTTTCATTTCAGTTATTGTATTGTTCATCTCTGTTTGTTTGTTCTTTAATTCTTCTAGATCTTTGTTAAACATTTCTTGCATCTTCTCGATCTTTGCCTCCATTCTTATTCCGAGGTCCTGGATCATCTTCACTATCATTATTCTGAATTCATTTTCTGGAAGATTGCCTATGCCTATCTCCATTTCATTTAATTGTTTTTCTGGGGTTTTATCTTGTTCCTTCATCTGGTACATAGCCCTCTGCCTTTTCATCTTTTCTATCTTTCTGTGAATGTGGTTTTTGTTCCATAGGCTGCAGGATTGTAGTTCTTCTTGCTTCTGATGTCTTCTTGCTTCTGTAGTTCTTCTTGCTTCTGTTCTTCTTGCTTCTGTTATCTGCCCTCTGGTGGATGAGGCTATTTAAGAGGCTTGTGCAAGTTTCCTGGTGGGAGTGACTGGTGGTGGCTAGAGCCGGCTGTTGCTCTGGTGGGCAGAGGTCAGTAAAACTTTAATCTGCTTGTCTGCTGATGGGTGGGGCTGGGTTCCCTCCCTGTTGGTTGTTTGGCCTGAGGCGATCCAACACCGGAGCCTACCCGGCTCTTTGGTGGGGCTAGTGGCGGACTCTGGGAGGGCTCATGCCAAGGAGTACTTCCCATAACTTCTGCTGCCAGTGTCCTTGTCCTCACGGTAAGCCACAGCCACCCCCCGCCTCTGCAGGAGACCCTCCAACACTAGCAGGTAGGTCTGGTTCAGTCTCCTATGAGGTCACTGCTCCTTCCCCTGGGTCTTGTTGCACACTCTACTTTGTGTGTGCCCTCCAAGAGTGGAGTCTCTGTTTCCCCCAGTCCTGCCGAAGTCCTGCAATCAAATCCCGCTAGCTTTCAAAGTCTGATTCTCTAGGAATTCCTCCTCCCGTTGACAGGCCCCCAGGTTGGGATGCCTGACGTGGGGCTCAGAACCTTCACTCCAGTGGGTGGACTTCTGTGTTATATGTGTTCTCCTGTTTGTCAGTCACCCACCCAGCAGTTATGGGATTTGATTTTATTGTGATAGTGCCCCTCGTAATGTCTCATTGCAGCTTCTCCTTTGTCTTTGCATGTGGGGTATCTTTTTTGGTGAGTTCCAGTGTCTTCCTGTCAATGATCGTTCAGCAGTTAGTTGTGATTCCAGTGTTCTCGAAAGAGGGAGTGAGAGTATGTCCTTCTACTCCACCATCTTGAACCCTGAAGCCATGAACATTTTCACTGTGGCATATAATGACATAATTTTTATCATTCTCTGTGTATTGCCTAGGTTCAGACTTGGGAGAGGATGTCCCACAACTGAAGAATATTTTATGTGCGGGTTTTTTAAGGGTCTTGGTTAAGTTTTTACTCCCTCGCTGTTTATATCCACATAGTTTAAAAATTATTTACATTCTTTCTCTAAGCCCAAATGTATTCTTACAAATTTAGATTTATCTCAGTTTTATTTCAGGAAAATTGTTAGACCTGAAAGGCGTGAATTCTCCCTGTACTCTCTGGCACTAGACATTAAACCATTTGGGGTTTGCTCTTGCCTTGAGGCCAGACAACCACCCACATAGTAGTCTCAGTAGGTAGAGTTGCTCAATTATGTTTTGGTTTGGTGAATCTGAGGTTTATTCTCTTCTGTGAATTTATCATTCTTGATTGGTCTTTTCAAGGACAATTCTTTGTTAGCTTTTAGAATGTGAGGCATATAAGCCATGGCTCCTCGAAATCCCTATTATGTCTCTGGTCAATTATCTAGTTGCACTTCTAGTACTTAGCATTGGCCAGTCAGAGGCATACATGAATAAAGTTCCGAATTGGTCAGATATGGCTATCAGAGCCAAAGCAATGGCCATGTGAGTTTGTGAGTGCACACACATAATCACTGAGAATCTCAGGCAGATTTCTTTGACAAACATAGTCTTTGTTGTCCTTGTGTCATGTATTTGCTTCTTGAATCTCCAGTGCCTTACTAACTCCTTTGTTTTTGAGTGCACTATATTTACTCCCTGCTGTTTCCACTTCTGCTAAATCCCAGTCTTATAGAGTGTTTTCAAGAAATACCTATAGCACTTCTTTTTGGATAGAGAAATTAGAATGCAGAGGATTGACTTGACTTTCACGATTTGAAATAGAGGCATTTCAGGCATTTGGCTCATGAGCCACCTTTTAAAACCTTGTCTGGTATGTAGGAGACACTCAATAAATATTTCTTAAGTGAATGATTGAACATTGAGTTAATCTTCAATTGTGCCAGCCAACCTCACACCTTATCATATGTCTTCTCTTTGCTGGTCAAATATTTTAGAGGTTTTTCACTGTGATACAGTCTCAAATTCAAACTCCTTATCTTGTCAGTCAAGTTTCAAAATGATTTGCATCATATGTATTTTCAATCTTATCTTGCATTTTGTCCTTGCAAGAGAGAAAATTAAATCATTAATGCTAATACTAAGTCACATACTTATTACACAGGAATAATATACATATAACACACTCTTTGTGGGGTTCTTTTGAATGATGGTGTAGGTATTTGAACATAATATATTAAATATCTGAACGTTATAAAAGATCTATATGCTAAAAACTATAAAACATTGATGAAGGAACTTGAAAATGATACAAAAAAATGGAAAGATATCCTGTGTTCTTGGATTAGAAGAATTAATATTGTTAAAATGTCCATACTACCCAAAGCAATGTACTGATTTAATGTAATCCCTATCAAAATACCCATGACAGTTTTCACAGAACTAGAACAAATAATCCTAAAATTTATATGGAACAACAAAAGACCCCAAATAACCAAAGCAGTCTTGATAAAGAAGAACAAAGCTGGGGTCATCATACTCCCTGACTTCAGACTATTCTACAAAGCTACAGTGATCAACACATTATGGTACTGGCACAAAAATGGACACATAGATCAATGGAACAGAATAGAGAGACCAGAAATAAACCCAGGCACTCATGGTTAATTAATCTATGACAAAGGAGGCAAGATATACAATGGGTAAAAGACAGTCTCTTCAATAAGTGGTGCTGGGAACACTGAACAGCTACATGTAAAAGAGTGAAATTAGAACATTCTCTAACACCACATACAAAAATAAGCTCAAAATGGATTGAAGACCTAAATGTAAGACCTTAAAACATAAAACTCCTAGAGGAAAACATAGGCAAAGCACATTTTGACATAAATTACAGCAATATGTTTTTGGATCTGCCTCCTGAAGTAAAGGAAATAAAAGCAAAAATAAACAAATGAGACCTATTTAAATTAAAAGGTTTTTCCCAGCAAAGGAAACCGTCAACAAAACGAAAACACATCCTCCTGAATGGGAGAAAACATTTGCAAATGATATGACCAGTAAGGGATTAATATCCAACATATATAAATAACCCATACAACTCAATATCAAAAGAGCAAACAACTTGATTTAAAAATGGGCAGAAAAATTGAATAGATATTTTTCCTCCAAAGAGGAAATGCAGATGGCCAATAGGCATATGAAAAGATGCTGAACATTGCTAATCATCAGAGAAATGCAAATGAAAACCACAGTGAGATAGCACCTCACACCTGTCAGAATGGCTATCATCAAAAAGACCACAAACAACAAATGTGGATTTGGAGAAAAGGGATCCCTTGTACACTGTTGGTGGGAATGTAAATTGGTGCAGCCACTATGGAAAACTATATGGAGGCTTCTAAAAAAATTGAAAATAAAACTACTATATTATTCAGCAATTTTACTCCTGTGTATATATTCAAAAATGAAAACAGTAATTCAAAATGAACAGGCACCCCAATGTTCATAGCAGCATTATTTACAATAGCCAAGATATGGAAGCAACCTGAGTCTCCATCAACAGATGAATGGTTAATGAAGATGTTTCATACACACACACACACACACACACACACACACACGTATATTTCATTAGTCATGAGAAAGAATGAAAATCTGCCATTTGCAACAACGTGGATGGACCTAAACAGTATTATTCTTTTTAATTTTTTAATTTTTGACTGTGTTGGGTCTTCATTGCTGCATGTGGGCTTTCTCTAGCTGTGGCGAGCAGGGGCTACTCTTCGTTGTGGTGTGCGAGCTTCTCTTAACAGTATTATTCTTAGTGAAGCATGTGAAGCCAGAGAAAGACAAATACTCTGTTATCACTGATATGTGAAATATAAAAAAATAGAATAAATGAATGTATGTAACAAAACAGAAACACTCACAGATATAGAAAACAAACTACTGGTTACTAGTGGGTGCAGGGAAGCGGGGAGGGGAAAGATAGGGGTATGAGATTAAGAGAGACAAACTACTACGTATAAAACAGGTAAGCAACAGGATATATTGTACAACACAGAGAAACGTAGCAATTATTTTGTAATAACTTTAAATGAAGTTTATCTATAAAAATATTGAATCATTATGCTGTATATCTGAAACTAATATAATATTGTAAATCAACTATACTTCAATAAAAAATTACCAATTTTCCTCATAGAAATTAACATATTTTTGTAAAAATATCCTGCTACTATTCAGAAATAAAGCATTTTAAAAACAAAATAAATAAATAAATAAATATTTGAATATTATCTCTTTTCAGACTACATTTAATGCTGAGAACCAACTAAATGAGATTTTCTTTCTCATTGATTTTGCTATTCATTTTTAGTCATATTAACCAAAAATCCATTATGAAGATGTAGTGACTATATCTATGAACTGATATAGTTTTTAGTTCAAATTTCTTTGGTGAAAACTGCTGGCTGAAATATATTTAGAATTTTTTCCCTTTTTTTTTTTCTGTAATTTTCAGTGGTTTAAAAGGAAAGAAAAAGTCAAAATGAATGCAATTTTAAATAAAATTTCACCATATTAAATGAATACATAATGTTAAATATTATGAAGAAATTACTAAAGAAAAGGAGAATCTAGGAAGTAGAAACTATACATATATAATAATTATGTATGTATAATTATAGTACATATTGAATGTGAACATTTTTCACTTATTTTGTGAGAATATTTTGAAAAGATGAAGAAAATTAAATCACGACAATGCTGAAAACAAATAGGAATTTGTGATATATGAAATATGGTTTTGTCTAGATTTTGTGTATACTTAGTATAAACAATTGCTAAAGTTATTAGACAATGACAAGACTGAAAAAAATAAATATATACTCGATATCAGTAAAAGACCTTTGCCTTAATTTCTCTAGTCATATATTCTGATGCTTCTTCTCAGCATTTAAACATGCTTAAATATCTTCCTCTTCAAAGCCATAATAAAGCACCAAACAGAACCAACCCAAAAACACTGTCTCAGAATCAATTTCTCTTCTAGCTTCTACCTTTTTCAATTTTATCCTCAGATCCAAAATTCTCACAAGACTTGTCGACCCAAGTGGCAACATTTCGTCACTTCCCATTCACTCCTTAGTCCATTCTAATCTGGCCTTTTCTCTCTTTGCTTCAGCAAATTAGTTCTCCTTTAAGACCACTGGTAAAATCCTTATCCCTAAATCTATTTATGTACTTCACTTCTTAGTAGCAGCTGACACTTTTGACTGCTCTCCTTGAAATACTTCCTTGACTTCAACTGTGTGGATCTCCCTTTTACCTTTTGGGCCACACCTTTCCTTTACAGGCTCATTTTCCTCTACCTGGGCATTAAATGCTTAAATTCCTCAAGACTATCCTTTGCTCCCTTCCGTTTTCTGTGTATAGGATATATAATTCACACCCACAGTTTAATTTACCATCTGTATGATAAGGGCTCTGAAATTGGTATTTTGATCTCAGACTTCTCTTAGCTCCAGTTTTGCATATACATACTGTGCCTACTTAAAATCTCTTTTTAGATGTTTCAAAGGTGCCTTAAACTCAACATGTCTAGAATTTCATCCATTGCCTTCTGTTCTAAACTCATTATCCTCCTGTATTTCCTATCACAGTGAATTCTACCACATTTCATCCAACCTTCTTCTGTGCTGTGCTCCAACTACACTGGCCTGCCTGCCATTCTTTGAAAAAACCAAGATAATTTCTATCAGAGGACCTCTGCATTTGCTTTTCCTTCTGCCTGGAATGTCCTGCCTCTAGAGCTTTCCGTGACTCTATCTTACTCTTTACTTATTTATTTTAATAAAGGCACCTTATTATTTTTTTAAATATTTATTTATTTATTTGGCTGCGCTGCGTCTTAGTTGCGGCACGCAGGATCTTCATTGCTGCGTGCGGGGTCTTTGCTACGGCATGCGGGATCTTTTAGCTGCGGCAGGATCTTTCGTTGGGGCATGCGGGCTCTTAATTGCAGCATGTGGGATCTAGTTCCCTGACTAGGGATCAAACACGGGCCCCTTGCTTTGGGAGCACAGAGTCTTAACCACTGGGCCACCAGGGAAGTCCCTATCTTATTCTTTATTCACTTCTCATTTTAATAGTACCTCCTCAAAGAAGCTCTCTCTTGAGCATCCTATCTAAAGGAGTGGCTCACCTACTCCTGTTGTTCTCTATGTATTTCTGTTTTTCTTTTTTGTGCTTATAAGTATCTATTATGACATTATATTTTATATGTGTATTGCATTTTCTCCAAACTAGAATCTAAGCTCTTTAAGGGAAGTTAACTTTGTTGTGTTGTTCATAAGTGTCAAAAACAGTGTCTCCAACAAGTCAGTTTTACTTACTAGTCCCCAAATTCCTTCCTTTCTCTTTATCCCCATTGCCACTGTCCTAGTCTGAGCAACCATCGTCTCTTGCCTGCGATAGCTTCCTAACCACATCCATTTAGTTACCTTTTAATCTGCATATTTTCTGCCCTGCAACTAGAGTGGTATTTTTACAGAAGCAAATCTGATAATGCTTCTTTACTCTTTAAAAACATTCAAGCATTTCCCATTATTCTCAAGATAATGATCAAAATCTTTAACATGAGCTGTAAAGCCAAGCATGATTCCCTTCATCTCTTATTGCTTTTCCCCTTGCTCTTTCTTCCAACTACTCTGGTGTTCTGAAGTTCCCTCAAATGCATCATTTCCCTCCCATCTTGGAAGCTTTCATATGTTTCCTTGGCTTGGAAGTTTCTTCAACTGCTCCTACCCCCAGCTCTAGATTTAACCTGGTTAATCCCTACCTACTCTTCAAATTTTTCAGTCCAAAGTCCAATATACTGTGTGCCTGGCACTGTGCTGTGATCTAAAATATAATGGTGATCTGAAAAGACAAGACTCTACTCTCTTACCCTTTAAGTCTAGAGAAGAAACCTGATATAAAGTAACTTGGCTCCCAGTACTAACTCTTTCTAACCCTGTAACCCTTTCACAATTTGTAACTATACATATTTATGAATTTATGAGATTGGTTTTTACCTCCCTCCCTAAGCAGTAAGCTTCATGACTTGCAGTATGTATCTGTGAAATAAATCAAAAAATATACATCCATGTAGTATATACTTCTTGAACACTAACTGTGGTACATATTCGAACCCAAACTTGACTTCAATAATAATATCTTGTAAATCTATCAAATATCTTCAATGAAGAGAATTCTGTGGTTAAAATTTGAAGCTTCTGTTATTACACACTCAGCTCAAGCTTTACATTCTCTCTTTTGTATAATCTAAGTTTTATTTCTAAGCATATCTGTAATTATGTTTAATAGGAATTTTGCTTGTGCTCTTGTTTACAGTATCCTTTGATGAAATTGCAACTTTGGTCAAATATAATCCTGATTGAATGGGTTCAGTGGTCTTCACCACAAGCATTTAACTTAATCTGTTGGCAACATGGAGAGAACACATTTCTTTCTATTTGGCAGGATATTAACTCATTTCAGCCACGGAAGCTGTAATTTTCTGAATGGTATCCTAGTGGCTGGCAAAAGTTAATGCAGGTTTCCAGTCCCTTTCTCATGCCAATGGTACGATTTACACACTGAGAATCTGCTAGATGTATGTTGTATCAAACCAATGCATGATGTAAAACATGATGAGTTTAATTCAGCAAGTGTGTTTTGAATTCTAATCTGTGAAAACGCTTTTTTCAGCACTAGTTGGGGGGATAGACTAAAAAGTATGAGTCAGAACTTTCAATAACATTGAAGTCTTATTAGGGTGATAAAACTTACACACATTTCCATGGGGACTTCTTGCCATCATCCAATAGCATTATTTATTCTTGACTTTTTCCAAACACTAATTGCCGTTTCCAAATCCCCTCTCTGTAAGAAGCCCACTATTTGTGTGGTTATGCAATTTTGAAATCTTGGAATTCTATGAGGCTAACCTCTTTTCTTTTATAGCCTGAGTCTACTAGGTCTTCAAGTGGTATCTCTCCCTGTTCAAAACTCACTCTTTTTTTAAACCCTATCATTTTCATTCCTGTGACTCACATTGCCTTTCTCTTTTTATCCAACGAAGACATAAGTTTCTAAACTATTTTATAGAGCTGGGCCAGTGGGATGTCATTCAGCCAGAAAAAAAAAAATGTGAATGGCACCCTATGGGCTATGCAAAGAGGTGGCTCTCCTATAGAGGATCATCTAACCAAATATTTTAAAATTGGTTCTCAAGTGCTTAAAACCTTCAGATGAAAAGGAATTCACTATTTAATTAATTTTGAGGTTGGATATTTCTAATGGTGGTAATTTCAGTATACTAAAATCTATCCTTTCTTTTTTGGTTCTTACTTCTTCTTCCACTTAATGCTAAATATTTGGAGAAACCATAGTGCCCTATAAGATCTGAACATCATCAGATATGTTCACCTTTTCTCTAATTATTTCTCACATGGTAAGGTATCTAGACCCCCTAAAAGGCCCCTTGAGCCGAGACAGAGCTGGAATGTACTTCTCTAGATTTTAAGCTAATAGGTTTTTTAAAAAAGCTTCTGTTTTCTCATAACTGGATTTATTTTTACCCAAGAGACTACAAAATTCTGTTGAATGTGATATTGTAATGATACTATATTTCAACATATTTGTTTCTAAATGTGATAAAGGGGAAATACACATTCTGGGCAGAGATGTACTTTAAGAGCTTTAACCCACAGATTGTACATAGCATAGGCATTCCTTAAGACAGTTAGTTGACAGAGTTTCCATTTTAGCTGCTATTTGAGGCTAAAGAAACCAATACTCTACATTTGATAAAATTTAATTGACTCAAAATTGGGGGAGATATTTGAGCCTCTGTACTGAAGTAAAATCTGAAAAAACAAGTTTACTTTTAACTCTAACATGAAACTTTAGTAGGATTTCTAGGTGCAAAATATACTTGAAGTGGCAAATTGGACTTTGAATAATTGGTTAACATAGCAAGTATTCTGTGCTTTGGAAGCTAGGACACTTTATGTAGGATAACTTGAATAAAATTAATATAATATTTCTGCATGTTTTCTCCTTATTAAAAGATTGCTCATTTTCCACCAAAGGAGATGTTAAAATACTCAAAAGCATATTTTTTTGTTCCCTGTATGCTCTCAGGAGCTAAGAGTGATACTGTCTCAATGCCTTTTACTTTAGAATATGATAAAAAAAATTCAAATAATTATTTAGGATACAAAGTATGAGAGCTAGTTGAAACAGAATGTGCACTTTGTAAAAGCAGCCTATTTGATCTGTTGACCACCTGCCTTGCAATTGTAGCTGTTAATATGATTTCTATAATCCAGAGGCAAAGAGATGAGAACACGGCCACGGAATACATAATTGATAGACAGAGACCCTCTTCTCATTCTCCGTCATTGCAGTAGATGGTAATTCTACTTTAGGGACAATAAATTGTAAAGGAAACAGAGCCATCTTTATTTTCTCTTATCAGCCCTGTAAAGCAGGGACCATTTTGATAAACTTAGGTAGAGTAGTCCAGGGAGCATTACATCAGACTCTCTCTGGATGAACCATAAAGTTATTTTTGCCAGTACTCCTAGGATAAACTATCACCTTAACCTCTTTGTACATCTTTCCGTCAGGAATACTAATACTGTTTATTTTAATGCCCACAGTTTTAGATGCACTAAATTGTTTGAGTTCTTCCCTTATCAGGATAGTTCCATTTATATTCAGACATCCCTAGTGATATCCTGATTGTGAAATGCAGTGGGTGTGTTTCTGTCATTGTCTTATTGGATCTTGAGGCTGCATTTGACGTTTCTGTGATATTCTACTTTCACATGCTTCTTGTAATGCTCCTCTCTATTCCCTTCATGTTTTCCTATCTCACTATCCATCCCTCAAATGTATGTGTTTCTCATGGTGGCAGATCCTACTAATTACTCAATATCCATTCTTTTCTTTTTCTCTACTAGTGGGTTCCTGATTTTAATGGGGCCAAACCATACTACAGGTAAATGTAGTCACTTTTCCAGACTCTTCTGAGAGCAGTTCTGGGCAATGAGATGGAATAAAAAATTCTCAAGGGTGGGCTTCTGGAAAAACTATTGTTTTCTAGATAGAAAGGGGCATTTGCCTTTTCCCTTTCCCCCTATTCTTGCCAAGAATTCAAAGCACGCATATTAGATTCCTGAAGGTAGACAGGCTCGCTTATGACCTTGAGGGCGAAAAGCAAAGCCAAGGAGACTTGGAAAAGCAAAGCCAGACAGATCTTGGTTCTTTATTTCTTTTTTGATCTACCTCCCTCTGGACTTCTCGTTTTGTCATAAAAATAAATCTCTCTTTGGTTAAGCTACTATGATTTTTGCTTACTTGCAGCCTGAAGCAAATCATGCCAATCTTTGCTTAAGTATTGTGTTTTTTAAATGTTTAAAATCTTTTAGTATTTTTGTGTTTTTTTATATTTTACTTTGTTTTTGTATTATGTTTTAACTATTAGTTAACACAATGTCTCACTTTAATGATAACTCCTTAAATGCAGATGTTGTGTTCTTCACTTCTGTACCCAAACTACCTTACACACATTGGGAAAAAAAGCAAGAACTCATTCTCTGATTTGTTATACATGAATAAGAAACAGAGTTGGGAATTACAGAATCCATGGAAATGTTTGCTATTTTTGTACTTTTCAAACTTTTCATTATGTTATTGTTTTTTGGTAAAAAGTATAATCATTTTTAGTGAAGCCCTAAAAAATAGTAATTGAGTGCAAGTTTCCTGATAACCAGGAGTTGCAGAGAACCCATCAAGGTAGGGAGGTCAGCTTTAAACAGACTGACTTCTATAATTTAATAGAAAGGAAGGAGGAGAGGATGGCTGTAGGCGGGTGATGGTGTGAATAATCAAGCATTCAGAAAGAGAAGAGACTATGGTCTGAGAGTGGCAATCTTCTGGTTTTACTTCTTTGCTAGTTTTCTCGTTTCTCTACCACCACCGTCATACTTTAGAAATGTATCCGTCTCCTGGACAACTTCTGTGGCCTCCAGCTTTGTTTTTTCAAATTAATCCACAATCATCAGGATCCCATCTAAAATGAAAACTTGGCCTTGTCAGTCCATTGTCTAAAAGCCCTTCAAAGCCCCTTTTGCCACAGGTAAAAATCTAGGCATGGCACACTGTTCGCTCCTGGTCTGCCTGCCTTGTTCCTTCCCACTCCACGCCTTGTACTTCAGTGCCTCATCTGAACGTTTGCACTTTCTGCGTGGCCCATGTCCCTGTTTGACCGCACACACCTTCACAGGTTGTCTTCATTGCCCATGCTCCTGGTCACTTACCTGGTTGCTTGGCTAATGCCTCTTCAAATTTTACGACTAAGCTCTACTCTGTCTACTAAGGAAGCTTCAAACACTTAATTGCTATGCAACCTTAAATAACTTGCTAAACACTTTACTTTCCTTATTAGTAAAGTGGGGATAATAATGGAACCGACCTTGTGGAGTTGTTGTGAGGTTGGAATGTGTCAACACACGAAACTACTTAGAACATAGTAAATAAGCACACTCTGTATTAGTACTGCATATATTAATTATCATTAAAATAACTTTTCCAATCCTTTTCCAACAAATCTGAATTAAATATATCTGCAATATGTTCCCATAATGCTGTGTCATATTTGTAATTTTTGACTTAATCCTTGACAGGCAGTATAGCATTGTGGAGCCAGAGTATATGGGTTTAAATTTTAGTTCTGCTACTTACTAGCTGTATGGCCTTGAGAATGTTAATAACCTCTCTGTGCCTCATTTTCCTCACTAGTAAAATAGGAATAATACAGGATCTATTTCACAGATTGTTGTGAGGAATGAATGAGTTAATATATGATAAGCTCTTAGGACAGTGCCTGGAACATATGTTTTTAACCACCAGAAAGTAAGCTTTCTTTTTTTCCCCAGCTTTATTGAGATATAATTGACATATAACATTGTGTAAGTTTAAAGTGTACAACATAATGATTTGATATATGTATATACTGAGAAATAATTACTACAAAAGGTTAGTTAAAACATCCATCACCTCACATAGCTACAATTGTGTGTGTGTGTGTGTGTGTGTGTGTGTGTGTGTGGTGAGAACTTTTAAGATCTATTCTCTTAGCAACTTTCAAATATGCAGTATAGTATTGTTAACTATGGTCACCATGTTGCAAATTACATCCTTAGAACTTATTCATCTTATAACTTGAAGTTTATATCCTCTGACCAACTTTACCAATTCTTCTCCCCCCAACCCCCCTACACGCACACCCCAATAATATGTACACAGACCACCCCAGGTGACCACCAATCTGTTGTTCCTATGAGTTTGATTCTTTAGATTCATGTAAGTTGCATTGTACCATATTTATCTTTCTCTGTCTATTTCACTTGGCATAATGCCCTCAAGTTCCAAAGGTCCATCCGTGTTGCAAATGGCAGGATTTCCTTCTTTTTTATGGCTGAAATATATATATATCACATTATTTTTATCCATACATTCATCAATGGACACTTACGTTGTTTTCATGTTTTGGCTCTTGCAAACAATGCTGCAGTGAACGGCTGGAGGGGTGCAGATATCTCTTTGAGGTAGTGATTTCATTTCCTTCAGATATATACCCCAAAGTGGAATTGCTGGATTATATGGTAGTTCTATTTTTAAGTTCTTCTTTGATCCATTTGTTGTTCAGGAATGTGTGGTTTAATTTCCATATTTTTGTTAATTTTCCAGCTTTTCTCCTGTTATTGGTTTTAGTTTCACACCAATGTGGTCATAAAAAATACTTGGTATAATTCCTATCTTCTCGAATTTGTTGAGACTTGTTTTGTATTCTAACATATGATCTATCCTGGTGAATGTTATGTCTGCACTAGCGAAGAAACCCTGGTTGTCTTGTCTATGGGTAGTTGCTAGTTGGTCTTCTTGTGAGGGGGACTGAAGTCAGGAACCACCCATGTTATTATCTTGATGACCAAAAGTGAGCTTTCTGAAGGCAGGGGTTGTGACATTCATTTTATAAGTTTATAGTTGGCATGCATCAAATCTTTCTTGAATGAATAGATGACTTTTTTCTTTTTGTTTCACAAAGGACAAAATTAAAAGTAAAAACTGATGAAGTTTTATTTAAACATTTCTAAGTTTACTGTTCTGAGTGAGATCATTGGCACACAGTGGGTTTCACCATTCCTCTGCTAGTATTTCTTTATTCCTGTCAGATTTAATAAGGACCATAATAAAACTTAGAGAAAACATTAAACTGCTGACACTTGAAATATCTAGTTAGAAAATCTCATGTTCTCACTGTTTTCACTCCCCTGGTTCCTGACTGTATTAAGCAGGTTTATTTAAGGGCAACTTAGCTCATGAGAGAACTTATTGTGGATGACAGATTATACTGAGTCTGTGCTGTGTATGTTTCCATCACACCGCACTGTAATAGATGAAGTATTTGTTGAACTTCCTTCTATTTTATCACTGGGTTACCAGATCACTTGGGTCAGATGAGTTCCTCTTAGAGCCACACACTCACTGCTGGAGCTTGGCCCCCCTGGAAACAATCTCCTAAA